>NW_027529607.1:618087-663075 GCF_008692635.1 Crocuta crocuta
TTTAAGTTTTTTTTTTTTTTTTACTTTTTTCAGCCTCCTTTATGATTGAAGGTGGTGGTGAGCACTTTTGTATATTCTCTGTCTGCAGAGCCCTTCTTATCTGATGGTAAAAATTGGTCTTTTTATTGTGCTGAAGAAATTGATTGCCAATGCCACATTTAAAAGGGCAGTGATGATAATTTTGGCTTAAGGGAACTGACAGAAAATTTGAGTGAAATTTCTTAATATTTTCTTATTCTGCATCTTTTTCTGTAGCACAAAAAATTAAAATTTCTTCTATACACTACTCTCAATTCTTTACTGTCTTTCCTCCTCCGTTTATTTTCTCCTGTTTCTTAAATTTTAGGAGGCCAAATGCAAACATATAATTAAGTGTACTTATTGCACAAGACAGTGAGAATAGCAGCATGTTGAATATTCACTATAGTGCCACAGTGAAACTAAACAAAACCACTACTATCAATTAAACATTTACTTGCATTTAAATATATACTTGATGGAACATATTTAAGTAAATAGTCATTCATTTAACCTACACATAAGTGGATACAAGGTAATTTTAAATTATAACAAAATTATTTTAATAATATATAATATATTTATGCCTTTAAATAGTTTATATGTTAAGCAGAATTTTTATCATTTTCTTTTGAAATAGTTACCATATAGTAATAACTCCCATGTTGAGCTGAAATGCAAATTAACTGAGCTAATCATTTTGGAGGAACTCAATAAGTGATCATTACTATAATTTTTTATCAGGGTAAGTATACCAAACTTAGGAAACTTATATTATCTAAAATGCTTAGAAAAATGCCTGGCATCTAGTAAGTAGCCAGTTTAAATCAGTTATTTATTAGCGGAAGTAGTAACAGTATTTATTCCACAGCATTGGAACTGTTTTGCGTGGATCACTTATTAAAGAAGGGCCTACAGAGCAGAAACCTGTATGGGCATAAAGACAGCATGAATGGAAGGGTAAGAAGTTAAGGGAGTGTTTTGGTCTCAGACCCATCTCATGAGAGAGAGCTCTGGAACATAGATTGAACTACAGAATTTATCCTGATTTTCCCTCCACAAAGGAAGTTTAGTTTTTGTTGCCTGAATCTATCTTCCATTAGCTAGCAGCCATCTTATCAGGGAAAAGAAAGAACCAATAGATGATAAAATGTACAGTCAACTCATGGCAGGTGCCTTGACTTATCCAACAGCAAGGCTCCTAAAAAAGTGTTAGCTCTTAGAAGCAAACCCATAACATTTGAAGGAAGTGCTCACTTAACTGGTAAATGGAGCCCAGGGGAACTGAGCTAGGAACTAAGAGAATCTAGTATGGGAGATTTTTTGGTTTTTTTTTTTTTTTTTTCCTTTTTGACTCTTTCTCCCACAAATCTCTGGTAAGCTCAATGTCAAACTTGGTCTTCTTATTTTATTTTAATTTATTATGCCATTAGTTAACAATGTCAAATATATTGTATTTTCCCACTATGTTAAAATGAAGAAACTAAGAACAGGACATATAAATAAATGTTATCACCAATTAATGAGATAAAGGAAGATAAGAACTTGGGTTCAAAAGCTTAAGGCAGAAATCGTTGTTTTATAATTTAAGAAGATATGGATGGTCTTCAGAAAAATACGTGTGATCTCTGGGAATTATATAAATATCTACTCCTAAACATGAGTACATATTTTTCTAGAAATAGAACTATATTCTAAAATAGTTTTGTAACATAAAATGTTGGAGAATCCCTGATGTAGAGTTTGAAAATGGTTATGGCTATGTTAGCATGGCACCATCCATGAGAAAGTCCTGAACCCTCCACCTGGCTTAATTGTGATTACTTATCTATAAGAGTAAGGGATTACTTACCTATAAGAGTAAAGGGATAAAATTGAACTAATTGCAAAATAACTTGATTGGAAGTCTTCCAGTACCTCATTTTAACTGCTTGTCCTTAAAATTTCAATTAAGTGGCACTATAATATAGCAGCTCTGAATTTAATGTTGATTTCTCCTGGTTGCACATCACTTATTCATGATTTCAGTATTACTCTTTGTGCTGAGGTTTTATGTTTTGCCTTTGCAGCTACCTAGGATGTTCTATTTGGACTATAAAAGGATTAGACGGGAAAAAGAGAGGAAGACCACCATCGTTTGAATTCTCCTCAATTTTTTTTCTAAAGTTACCAGTCATTTCTAATTGTAATTCATTTATTTATAATACCGAAGATGTTTTTCCCGCTGAAAAGATGGTATAATATAATACACTCTAGGAAGGAGTAAAGTGGAAGGGTGTGTGTCCTGGGCTTCATCTGCACAATGGTAAACAGTGGAAATTCCTCTCCTAGGCGTCTTATAATGTTTAAAGAAGTTAACAACTCTAAAGTGATTCACAACAGCCTAGCACACAGGAGTACTCAACAATTATTAGCCATTTATCACATACAGATTCTCAATGAATGCTATTATGATGATCCTATTTAAAGCAGAATAGTTGAATGAAAACAACAGATTGAAGATGGAAGATTATCTAAACTATCACTTTTATTTGTGGAATTGCTTACAAAAACTTGGAGCATGAGGGAAATATCATCAACATGGTATTCTGCATTTATCTACTCAGAGTGAAGTGTGCCTTTCTGAAAGATGTTCATTAACATCATCGTCTCCATTTGATTATCAGCAACAAGAATTAACAATTGCCTAAATAGTGGCATGTAACACTGGAGCAGTCCATCACTACTAATGATAATATAATTCATTATAAATAGTGGTTTTAGATTTGGATTCTAATTATAAAGGTGTTTGGTCATCTTCCAACAATTAGAGTTAAATAGTCTGAAAATTAAACAATTGTGTTCTTCAAATGATATCTGAATTATTTGATTATAATTGTGCTTATCACTTGTGAAAGGCAATCAAGTGCTTTTCTAATAGAATTTAGACTTAGCCTGGGTTCACTCACTTGGAATACTTAAAATGTCACAAAAAATAAAAATAAAAAAGATGGAAAATTTATGACTCAGCAAGAAAACTGGCTTAATCTAAAAAATAAGAAAGAAACCATATGTTTTAGACTTAGTAAAAAATAAAGAAGATGAAAGTCTTTAGAGGAAATATAGACTTCAAATATGGCCTCAGAATTGGTTTTGGAAAAGACTTTATAGAATCAGGGATGATTATTTTATTTTCATTAAATCAATTGAGTAAAAAATACACATTGTTCCTGATTACTACTGTATAATGTATGATGTAATTAAAATGTGTAAATCTACCTAACTATAGAGATAATTTCAGTTCCCATAGCTATATTTGTTTTAATGTTACTCTTTCTGATAAAATGATAAGCACATCTAGCAGGAGTTTTTAAAAGCAAAAAGTTCCTTTATGTTCCAATTTTTCCAAATATCTGAATACATCCATGGCTATGTTCTGAAATTTATTATTGTTAGCTTTTGTTCTATATATCTTTATAAATGTACAACCCTATATACCTTTCTTTTTTTTTTTTTTTTAAGTTTAAGGTCCTTTGTAAAACTTTATACTTGCCACTTTCTGGCTATTACTATTCTGCACTAATCTCAGACAATATCTGCTCTTTCCTTGATTTTTGAAGGGAGTGACCCAGATGAGATGGATTATTTGGGAAGCAAGTCTTCTCTTAAGAATTAGTTACACCGCCATATCAAGACAGATGTACAGCAGCTTATTTCCTTGAGGGCTGGTGAGTTGTACTACTCCTATGGGCACCATTCACACTGCACTCTGCATTGTGCTCTGAGAAAGCTTTCACATAGAACGCAATGAAAATGATGCTCTCTGAGGTTGTAGAAGAAGTACAATTGATCTATATTTATTCTTATCATAATTCCTAAATATCAACTCATATATAATAATGCTATAATTTTTCTAATAATTCTGCTAAAAAGACAATGTAACATATGCAATACAGTCAGGATTAGTATACAAAAGGATTCATTAGAAACAAATCTAGGGGGCCTGGATGGCTCAGTTGGTTGGGTATCTGACTTCGGCTCAGGTCATGATCTCATGGTTAGTGAGTTGGAGCCCTTTGTCAGGCTCTGTGCTGACAGCTCTGAGCCTGGAGACTGCTTCGGATTCTGTCTCCCTCTCTCTCTCTGCCCTTGTCCCACTCCTACTTGGGCGCACTCTCTCTCTCTCTCTCTCTTTTTCTCAAAAAAAAAACACTAAATAAAAAAATAAGAAAAACAAATCTGTATCTGGATTTATATTTGCATTTAAATCTGAATCTGCATTTTACAAGTCCTAGGATATTCAAAAGCAAAAAGATATATTTTTCTTTTATTGGTATAGTTTTCTTAAGTTTATATAATTTTGCTCATCTCTAATTTCATTTTATAAATATTGTTATTAACATAATTATTTGTAGGGGTGCCTGGGTGGCCCAGTTAGTAAAGCTTCTGACTTCAGCTCAGGTCATGATCTCACACAGTTCATAGGTTTGAGCCCTGCATTGAACTCTGTGCTGACAGCCTGCTTCAGATTCTGTCTCTCTCTCTCTCTCTTCCTCTGCTCTCCCCCCCCACCACTCACACTCTGTCTCTCTCTCAAAAATTAATAAACATTTAAAAATAATTATTTGTATATCAAGCAGTTGCTTGCCCTTGTATATATTCTATAACTTTACTTTTTATAGTCTATTAAAAAGAACCTCTTCCGTTTTAAATTTCACCAAGTAAGCAAAAATAATCTTGAATTCTACTTATAACATGCAGCAATTAGCAGCACACTAGATACAATATAGTCATTCTTCTAAGTATAATAGAGCCAGGACCTCCCTTTCCAAAAAAAATAAAGTACTACCAGTCACACCTTGAGGACCCAGAATGAACCTTGGCTTGGCAACTGGCAGTCATCTCAGGGAGAGCTGGCAGAGTACAGCGTGTCTGAAAGGCCTAGTTCCTAGATGCCAAGATGGTTACAACTGTCCTTTTACCCAACCTGGGAAAATGGAAATGGAGGGGAAGACTTGAGATGGCAGCAACAGCCAGAAGAGGGAGTCAGAACTTTGAATTGGCTAAACAGTTATTAAATGAGACTCTTAAAAATCAGTACTGAGTTAAACCCCATGCTTAACCGAGAGTAAGCAGACACTAGAGCCCCAAGCCAAGAAAAGATCAGTAAATGTAGGTTTCATTGTACATATAATTTATAGTGCACATCTAATTCGCATCCTTCTATATATGTACCAGTCACAGAAGATTTTACAGCTTTGTGGCAGATCGAAGTAACTACAAACATTTGGTACACAGATATTTTTAAACAGATGCAACATGCCATGTACTGTTCTAGTTAGTGAGGATAAGCTGAATAAAAATCAGTATTATTCCAGGCCTTATGAAAATTGAATCTTACTGGGAGGTGACAGATATTAATAAGAGAAGCATAATAATAAATTCAAAAGTAAAACATAATTTACTTTTTTAAAAGTGGAAAAGAAAGCAAAGAACTATAATGTTTTTAATAAAAGAGCATGCTTTGAACTTGGAAAGAGTTGCTAGGGTAGACATAAAATACTCTGATCTGTGACTTGTGACCTGAGCCCTGACAAGCAGCATGGAGTTATTTTACGTGGTTTGGAGCAGCAGAGTAAAATCTACTATTTGCTTTCCTACCTGGTAGAAAATTTAGAAAATCCTAAGGAGACAAAACAGTTTCCAAATTTCTTGTTTATATCTTTTGAGTATTAAGATTCTGCTTTTCTTCTTTAATAATACGTTCTTGAGGAAAAGGTGTATAATCTAGTTTGAATTGGGGAAAGGGAGGGTGAAAAAAGAAAAATTAAAATGTTTGCCCTTTAAGATACAATCTTAAATTGAGAAGTCAAGCCATAAACTGGGAAAATGTATTGCTGAAACATAAATCTCAAAACGTTTTGGATGCAAAATAAATTCTAAAAAATCTCAAAATTAATTTAAGAAGGATTCATTTTTGAGATGGGAAAAATTTTAGTTATTTACCAAAAAATATGTTAATGGCAAATAACTGTTTTAAAAAATGCTCAATATCATTAATTATTAAGGAAATTGCAAATTAAAACCATAATAAGATGCCACTATACAACTATTATAAGGGCTAAAGTTAGAGACTGATGATGTAAAATGAGAATATGAAACAATGCAAATTTTCATATATTAGTTTTAGGAATCCAAAATGGCACAGGCACCCTGGCACTTTGGAAGTTAGTGTTTCAGTTCATTTTCCCTTGGAAAACATAAATATCATACAACACAGAAATCCCTCATCCCACTCATGGACATTTAACTGAAACAATCAATTACTCAATATACTTATAATAATATACACGATTTCTCATTAGTGAATTCTATTAATTTCTGAAATTGTATTATACAAATTTGTCCTTTTTTATATGAACTTCAATAATGTTATAAAATGTATAGGTTTAAATAGAAACAATTTTACAAATGGATGACTTTGTTTCATTTATAGAGCAATCTATAAATTGTTCAAAGAAAATTATATTTCATCATTTTAAAATATTAAAACATAGTTGAAAAAGTTTAACATAAATAATTCCTGGGCAATAATCTATTAATGCCTTCTCACTCTCCCTATATAAGTTTGTGATATAACTTTTTCTACATAATTAGTTTCCCTATACCTGATACTCTATACCCAGTTATAACTGTGAAATATCTCTTATACTGCAATTATTGTCTAGGCTAATGTACAGATGAAATAATGTCTGGCATTTTGATTATTATTTTTTATCAAAAATATACTGGATTTTAGAAATATTGTAACTATCTTTAATGATAGCAGTTATTTATTTTGTTTGTCTACCAACATAGAAATATGAAAATTATATATAAAATGAAATACAAAAAACTTCTACAGATAAAGACTCTACAAATCCAATAATATGGAATGTAAAGTGTCCTGCAAGACTTAATACTTTTCATGAATGGCAAGACTTTTTTATTAGAAAATAACAATTACAGTGTTTTGAATTTTGAACATCATGAAATATCACAAATCGTGGTATTTGAGAATTCTATATATAAAGTATGCTGCTAAATGGTTTGTGTATTTTGTATGTGCATGTTTACATGTGTTATAATATGATATAATAATACCATTAAAATAGGTAAATATTTGTAACAAGCTAATGGTATTAAAAAAATTCCTCTTTCCTATTTAAATCATTCCTGCTTCAAGCCTAAGGATTTTTTCACTACCATTATGGCTGTTTCTAATTTGATTTTTAATTCAGATAACTGCTTGCATTATTTACATATTCAATGTTTCTTGATTATGACATTAGTATATTTTGGTTGTATTAATTGTATTCATCTTGAAGAATAAAATTAGGCCATTAATAACAGTAATAATCAGAAATAAACACTTTTCATATCCCAGTATTTCTTTATCTAGTAAAGATGTATCTATATTTCTTTATTCAGTGTCTTCTGATAGGTTACTACCAAGAATATAGGTATATAAATAATGTTATTATAAGTAAATAAATCTTGGAGTGGCTGAGTGGCTCAGTAGGTTGGAGCATCCAATTCTTGATTTGGGCTCAGGTCATGATCTCGCAGTTCGAGTGTTCCCGTCTTGCCCTGGCTTCCAGCCCCTCATTGGGCTTGGCTCTGTCAGCTTGGGATTCTGTCTTTCTCCTCCTCTCTCTGCCCCTTCTGCATTCTCTCTCTCTAAAAATAAGTAAATAAACTTAAAAATAAATAAATAAATGAATAAATAAATATCTGTGCTCATAAATTTGCGATAATTTTCTGGAGAAAATAATTAAGAGACTCCTTTACCAGGTTGACATATGAGAATTTAAAATGTTTTGATAATTAGTTACGATTAATCTCTAAAAAGATTACACCACAGTAATATTTAAAAACACTCATTTGACCATATGCTCTACATCACTTTGTGTTATCAATTAGTTTTACACCTATTCTGAAGATGAAAATGCTATCATATTTGTTTTATTTACATGTTAGTGACTATCAACATGTTACATATTTTTTCAAATGTTTTGTAGCCATTTTGATTTCTTTTTTTTATCTATCTGTCTATCTATCTATCTATCTATCTATCTAATGTAAGAAAATAAACTGGATATGCCTAGAGGCACCTCAATGTCTCAGTCAGTTAAGCTTCCAACTTTGGCTCAAGTCATGATCTCATGGCTCAGAAACTTGAGTCTGTTTTGGATTCTGTGTCTCCCTCTCTCTGTCCCTCCCCCTCTTGCACCCTCTCTCTCTAGTAAATAAATATTTTTTTTAATGTAAGAAAATTGGAAATTCCCATCTTTCTTAATAATTTGTAGTAACTAGTTATATATGGATATTCTGGAATGTATGCTTCATATGTAGCTTTATATTTTTTCCTTTGTTTTTTATTTTTATTTATTTTATGTTTTTAAATGTTTTGTTCATTTCTGAGAGAGAGAGAGAGACAGACTGACCGTGAGCAGGGGAGGGTCAGAGAGAGAGGGAGACACAGAATCTGAAATAGATTCCAGGCTCTGAGCTAGCTGTCAGCACAGAGCCTGACACGGGGCTCGAACCCACAAACCATGATATCATGAACTGAGCCAAAGTCAGTTGCTTAACTGACCGAGCCACCAGGCACCCCTCCTTTGTTTTTCAAAACAGAATTAAATATGACTTCCTAGGAAATGGAAGGAAAGTCCATAAGGTGCTAAAAAGGGAGTGATTATTTAACACTTTCTGAGCTAAGAAGGCCATACCAGGAGATGCTTGATTTCATTACCTTGGGTAGTGACTAGTAGAGGCCAGGGAGTCGTCTGTCTACTTAGTAGTTGAACGCTAGTCAAAATGCACCTGTGCTTATTGGTTGGCTCCCATGACTTGATGGTGTGTTATTTTGATTATCCATACAGAAAGAAGTTGTATATGTACTAGGTGCAAGATTTGTCACTAATATTGATAAGAACAGGAAGGGCCTTGTGGAAAAATTCTCAACTTTCTAATGTATCAGAATGGATAAAGAGTTATTAGATGGATTGGAAGAAAAATAAGAGGGAATGGTTTCAATAAGATATTGGGAGTTCTAAAACTGAGTTGAAATGAGAGAAAATGATGAAATGTGAAATTTCAATGACTTCAATCTGAAATGAGGACAAGAGAAGATTTAGTAGGGAGGAGCTAGTGAATTTCTCTTCTTCCAAGTAGAGAATTTGAACAGTCTAGAGAGGATGAAGCATTCCTGCATCTCAAATAGCAACAAGAAGATGTGGGGAGGCAAAACTGAGTTAAAGTCTAAAAAATTAGGAATTTATGTCAAAGCTATGGTAATAAGGTTGAAAAATATAGTAATAAGACTGAAAAATAAATGATGATAGATTGATGATGATACATAATAGATGATAGATAGATAGATGATAGATAGATAGATAGATGATAGATAGATGCTAAAGTCTTACAATGAGGAAGCAGTGTTCCATAGAAGTTATATGTTTGTGTGAAAATTACCTCCAAAATGAGAAGCAAAATATTCTGGAGTGGGGGTACATCAATGAAGACTAGTAACCATGCCAGTCTTCTATTTGAATAGGTTGTCCATTTAGACATAAGGGTACCAATGACCAGTGTTAAATGTATTTTCTGTATTATGCAAATAAATTTTGTTCTTCATCATTTTATCTCTAGTGATTACAACAAAATCACCATTCATTTTGATTGGTTTTCTTGCAGTGTTTTTTCTACATTAAAAAAAATCCATTGAGGTACACTTTCTTGCATTTAATCAGTGATGTTTGGTGTATGAAGTACATTAATATTAGATTTAATAAAAGATTAACTAATAATGACCAAAACCATTCTAGAATTTCTTTTTTAAAAACACAAAAATTTACATTGCATATAATAATGAAGCATTGCAAAGTTCCGATGTTTATTTTAATTATTCTTCTAAAAGAAATAAAGAATATTGTTTCCATATATACGTTAAAAAATGGATTTTCTCAGCTGTCCCCCTTTTTTTTTATCAAGTTATTGTTCATGTGTACTTCAATTGCTCTGCCATTATGTGAACTACACAATCTAGATTAGAAAGGTTAGTGTCTCGTATTACATCTTTTTTAATAACCTGCATAGAATTCCTAGTATTTTCACCTACAATTGTATCTAGGTTTCTAATGTAATTACTAAATTCTCACCAATTCTATTTCCTTAGTTCTAGATAAGCCTTTTTTTTTTTCCCCCTGAAAAAGTAGTATCATGTGATACTAAAGACCACAGGCTCTGGCTGGATGCCTCATTTTAAAACTGGACTTCTCTTTTTACTAGCTCTGTGACCTTGGTAAGTTTTTTATAACTCACTTTATTCATCTGTATAAAGAAGATAATAAAAGGACCTATCTTCTAGATCGTTTTGAGACTTACGTGGGTTACTCAATGTGAAACATGAAAGTACCGGTATATATTAAATGCCATGTAATGCTACCCACATTTATTATTACAACCACTGTACTAACATTACCACTACTATCCATATAAGTGTCATTCTTGATCTTCCAAAGACTATTCTGCTAACGTCAGCTGTGTAATACTTTAAAATATTTTTTTCAGTGCTACTTAATGATCTGTCATATGTGTCATTTCCTGGATTTATAGGAAGGGATGGTAAGGATACATAGTCAATTCTAAGTTTCTGGTTGCATGATTGTAATTTACAAATTAGCCAGCACTGAATAGAAGACACTAGTACAGTAATAACTACTGTTTCTTGGGTAAAATGTATGACTATTCTTATATATATTCTTATACAATCTAGAATGAATTTACAACCACTAAAATTGGCAGTTTCTCATCCTGCTTTTAATTTTTTAAGGACAATTGTTTACTTGCCTTTGGGAAGTACCTCACAAGAAGAACAAATCAAGCAAGTGTCTGGATTCCCAAATATCTCAAACCTCCTTTCCATTCCCGATCTCCCTTGTCCAGAAGTTCTGGAAAGAAATGTATTCATAAAATATGAACCTAACAAGTAGTCTCTTTATTGCTGGCTGGAGCTTCCATATCAAATTCTGATGTAAAATTATATTGAGTTTGGGTAGACCACAAGAGGAATCTCTGTTGTCTAAATTAGGCAGAACTAAGTGGCTTATTATCAAATCAACTGAAAGGTGTGTTTCACTGTACATCTACTCCAAACTCAAATAAAAGTGTACCTCTTAAATGGTGGAAGTGAAAGGAAGCCAAGTAAACCATAATAAGAAGGGAGAACAGAAAACAGAAAGACAAAGCAAGAATGTTTGCCCAATGACTATAGCACAACAGACTGGAGCAGTGACAGGGTGCTACAGTACTGAATTTAAAACTATAAGCTCAGGGACACCTGGGTGTCTCAGTCAATTGGGTGGGCGACTTCGGCTCAGGTCATGATCTCGCAGTTTGTGAGCTGGAGCCCTGAGTGGGGTTCTGTGCTGACAGCTCAGAGCCTGGAGCCTCCTTCAAATTCTGTGCCTCCTTTTTTCTCTGTGCCTTCCCTACCTGTGCTCTCTCTCTCTCTCTCCCCCCTGCCCCTCAATCTCTCCCTCTCCAAAATAAAATTTAAAAAAATCATATAAGCTCTGCAGTTGGACTCTTTGGGTTCAAACACACAGAACATATGACTTTGTGTAAGTTAAGCTGCATAACCATTTTCAGAGTTGGTTTCTTTACTTATGAAATTGGAATAAGTAAAGCTGCTCCCTCATAGGATTTATGTAGGTTTATAGACATTTTTAGATAATATAAAGGATGTGACTACACAGCTTCCTAACCACCTAAAAGTGCTTAATAACTATATTAGCAATTGTTAATTTTGTCTCCAGATTTCTCTCATGTTCTATGGATATGAGAATAATGGAGAAACAGAGATGTGGCTTGTGTTCTCAGAAGACTCAGTTCTTGTTCACTTTAACATCTGTAAGTCTCATGAAGAGAAGACACAAAAAGAAGTCACCAAGGGTGGAGACAGATGCTGGTGAACTAGAACACTCAATTCATTTATGCACCAAATATCTATTGCATGTCTCCACTCCTTAGGTGCTAGAATTCAGTCATGAAAATAAACAAAAATCACTGCCCGCGTGGAGCATAGAGTCTAGTTTGATGTAAAACATCAAATAGGGAAAATATATTGTGTGCTAGGTGGTGGGAGGGCTAAAAGAAAAATAAAGCAAAGAATAAATGATATGGCAGGCAAAGTATTCCATATTCAGCAGAGTCATTAGGAAAGTCCTCCGTGAAAGGTGGCATTTGAAGAACTTGGGAAGTAAAGTGCGGCATCAAAGGGGCCAGATCACAGAAGGTCTAGAAGTCTGTCAGAAACATTTTGGCCTTATCTTTAATATGATGGGGAAAATTACTGAGAGAATCAGAGGTTTGACACATGTTTTAAAAAGATCATCCTGTCTGCTTAGATGGAAAGTAGCTTGATTGGGGTAAACAGAATAAAAGGGAGACACACTGGGTAAATATTGCAGCAATCTAGGTGAGAAACTGTGTTGACTCAGACCAGGGTGGTGTCAGTAAAAAAATCATGCTTAAGTGGGAGCCATATGGAAATATGTTTTAGAAATAAATATAGCAGGTAAGATTTCTGAGAGATTAAAGAGGAGTTAGGAGGGACATCTTTAAGGATAAATTTGCTATTTATTGAATAGCAGAACCCAAGCACAGAACAGGATGGTCTGTGTGAGATAGGCAATGAGAAGGAGGATGATGATGAGCAATACAGCCGTCAGAATATTTACCCCGGGGGGAAACGTGCTTCGTGTACTCTCCCTTCCAAGTTGTATACACTTCGGAACGGATGGCCACTTTTTGGCTTTGAATCACAGAATTACAATTTTAGCTTGAAAGCTTTGATGCAGCTTTATAAAAGGAAAGGTGGAACTTCATAAATTGAAAGTCTCAAGAGAGCAATCGTGCCCTTAGCTCTATAGTCTTGTCACTTAATTGATCTTTAATTTATCTAGTCATTAATTCAAGAAATAATTTGAGAGTGCCTTCTTTGTTCCAGGGAGTGTGGAAAAAATTTACATATGTGATCCACAAAACAACCGTGGTCCCTAACCTTATTAGAGTTCACACAGCTCACTGCGGCTGTGTTTGTGCATACGTGTTTCTGTGTAAATCACTAAATGATTCTAGGTCAGAGAATTTTGTCACCTTATTGTGTTAAGATGCATCAGTATGTCAGGAGGTTAAATGTTCAGAAGCAGTCATTATTGTAAGTGATTAGCTATGTGGATGCGTACAATGGGGAACCTTAAAAATAGCTTTTGAAAGTGCAGCAAAAAGTGATTTTTCACAGAAAGTGAGGAATATAATGTTACATTTACAAGCTTTCATTATAGCATTCCTCATTAATCTCAAGATTTATGAACACACTTCAAAGGTCCAACCACCAAATAGTAGCTGAGGACCACTTAAGGATGAGCGAACATAAATGATATTCACAATATAGCAATAATTTGTTTAAAAATGTTTTATTGGAATTTAAAGATAAAAAATCCTCAATTCAGGAAGCAATGTTATTTCTCAGTTTTTTTTTAATAGTTATAGACTCAGTGTACCTAGAAACATATTTACTAAAAAAAGAGATTTTTTAATTAATGGCATAAGTAGCTGAAACAGCATTCATCACAAAACAATCTAGAAACAGAAAGAATGATCTGTATTAAAATATGTGCTATTTCATGTGACATTTTATTTGCCAATTCATTTTATAGACATCCTAATGAGAATCTTTCCTTTAAAAACAGTTAAAGGGTGACTTGCATGAGCTCAGTCAGAGTAAGCTTCAGACTCTTGGTTTCAGCTCAGGTCATGATCTCAAAGTTCATGAATTCAAGCCTCTCATGGGGCTCTGTGCCGACAGCGTGGAGTCTGCTTGGGATTCTTTGTTTCGCTCTCTCTTGGCATCTCTCTCTCTCTCATAAGTAAATAAATAAACATTAAAAATTTTTTAAAAATCAAATTATAAAAGCAGTTAAATAATATTAATACACATATTCACCACATGTACTGCAAAAACACCACAAACACTATGCATACACTACACACAGAACATACACCACACGTATACTACACACAGTACACATATACCAAAACACAACGCACATCCCACTCCCCCCCTCAACACACACCAAATACAGAACACACAAACCCCAGTCACAGAACACTTAGGATAAACACATACACCACAAATTGCATATACAGCACACTTTCAACACATACACCATACATACACACATACCACACATACATTACACACAGAACACATACACCACAAATACAGTACACACATCACTCACATTGACCACACACACACCGCAGATACACTGCACACACACCACACATATAAAACACAGAATCATGCATATATCATAGATATGCTGCACACACTACAAAAAAATCACATATACAACTTACATAACATACCACACAGACATAAAACATACACACAAAACGTATACTATAAGCACACAACTCACATGAATTACACATATGTGACACTTATACAACACATGGAAGAACACAATGAACACAACAACCACACTTCTCACATATGTGACAAGCATATAAACGAGACATACACCAAACACACACCATATATACACTATAAAAAAAGAGAGTATATAAAACTAACTTACAATTTTACATGTAAATATATATTTAGAAATATGCATTTATACACATACGCCTCTAAGTAAATATGTGTGTATATGTGTATGTACTCTATAAATTATCAAGAGAAAAGCTAGTAGGATTTTACTTAAACTTGATTTTATGCTAATAATTTAGACAAATTTCCTGATTATGCTAGCACATAAATTTTCTATATTTTCTGGCTTTCTTCTCCAAATCATTTGAAAATTTTAAATTTTTTTTAATTTAAAACTTTTTCTATCAGTATTTTTTAAGAGATTGTGTTAAACTAATATATGTTTATATAACTGTATATATAAAACAATATTTATGTAACTCTAGATATTCTGCTCATGCTTACCTCATAGAGATGTTGTACCACTACAAAGAGATTTATACAGCCCTCCTTTTTTCTGTGTCCATTTATTACAGGAATAAAGTACTTGATGGAGTAGAAATTTTCTTGGCAGCCCCACCTAAGAATTCCTCCTTACTCAAGAATATTTAGTAAATGACCCACATTATGCTGAGTCTTAGGACAAGGGGAGTTATTAATGACCCTGAACCATTAAAGGTTAAAGACAAGAAATTCACTACTTTTAGCATCACTTACACCGATTCATGAGTGTCTGAAATTAAGCAGATGAATTTGCCCCAACCTTTAATTGGGAGGCAGTGATGCAAACCCCAAGTGATCATAGAGAATTGCTTTTGGTAGAAGCCATGTAGGAGCATGTAGCTTACAGGGGCACAGCGGCAACAACAGCAGTAATATACAGATCAGCAATATACTCGCGGCACGTTATGGTATGTCTGCTTTTCATTTGTCCATGTGGCAGATTTTCGAAATATGACCACAATGATATGTCCACCTTATACACTTCTAGAATGTGATCTAGACATTCTGTCTTCAGTAAGGGATCCTGGCTTAGCTATAACCAATGGATGGGCTAGAAGAGATGCTGTGTGACTTTGTTTTAAATGTTTTCTTTAAATTTTTTAATGTTTTATTATTTATTTTTGAGGGAAAGAGATAGAGCATCAGCAGGGAAGGGGTAGATAGAAAGGGAGACACAGAATCTGAAGCAGCTCTAAGCTCTGAGCTGTCAGCACAGAGCTCAACGGAGGGCTCGAACGCACAAACCGTGAGATCATGACCTGAGCCTAAGTTGGACTCTCAACCGACTGAGCCACCCAGCCGCCCCAGATGCTGGGTGACTTCTGAGGCCAGGCCATAATGGGCAATGCTGCTTCTGCTAGATCCAATGGGATTCTAACTCCTGAAGCATGCAGCCACCAGGTAAGCAGGCCCAAACTCCTGAGGCCAGGAAGGTCTGAGGAAGCCCAAGTAGCTAACTTGGAAACTCCACATGGAGTGCCATACGTACAATGACTGAGACTGCTTTCAAAGAGAGAGACTCCTTACTAGCGGCTCCAGCTTCCTGCACTTCAAGATTCAACCACCACCTGGTTGTAACTATGTGAAGGACACTGAGCCAAAGCAGCCCAGTTGTACTTGGATCCCTGACCCACAGAAACTGTGAGATAAAATCAAACTATTGCTGTTATTTTTAACCCCCTATGTTTTATTCAGCAATAGGGAAAAGAATGGCTTTCAACTAAGCAAAAAGCCATTTCAAAGATGTGCTTAATTGGAAATATAAATTTAAAAAACAAAGAAACCCAGTTTCTCTCATATGCTGCCATATCCCTTACCTTATCATGCCTTGGTTTATGATGGAATCGCCTTGTTTCTCCAACCTGATGCTTACACTGCAAACCCTAAAATAGGTGTGGATCTAACCTATTAAGCCTACGGAGCAGGTCCTCTTCCTTCAAACACTTTTGATGTTGAGCCTCAGATGATTCTCATAGGAGGGAAGGCATTTAATGTATTTACCAGGATCACCAACTTTTCTCTCTCAGTATCTTAAGCTTTCTTTACTGACCAGAGAATTATTATTTTAGAAATTTATTACTAATGTTCTCTGTTAGAAGGCAAAGGACGGGCACCTGGGTGGCTCAATTGGTTAAGTGGCCGACCTCAGCTCAGGTCATGATCTCACGGTTGTGGGTTTGAGCCCCACATCAGGCTCTGTGCTGACAACTCAGAGCCCAGAACCTGCTTCGGATTCTGTCTCCCTCTCTCTGCCCTTTCCCTGCTCATGCTCTCTCTCTCTCTCTCTCTGTCTCTGTCTCTCAAAAAAAATGAATAAATGTCAAAAAAATTTTTTAAAGGCAAAAGAGAAAACAGCTGTTCATCTCAATTCTAAATTCAATATTATTTTTATTTGCTACACTCTGAAAGTTATGTCAAAATTCTTCAAATATTGGGATGCTTGTGTGGCTCAGTTGGTTAAGTGTCTGACTCTTGGTTTCAGCTCATATCACAATCTCACAGTTTGTGAGCTCGAATCCCTCATCAGGCTCCATGCTAACAGCTTTAATTTGCTTGGGATTCTCTCTCTCTCTTTCTTTCTCTCTTTCTCTCTCAAAAAGAATGAATAAAACTTAAGAAAATGTTAAAAAAATGTCAAGTATCTTTTATATCTCCATGAAATCTTTCAACTGGTTTCTTGTTTTATGCAGTTACATTTACTTTCTAGAAAAATGTGTTATAAATCAATATTTTTTTGAGCAACACACATATGATGCATACTTTTGACCCAATGGTTGAGACCCCTGAGGAGAAAATTAAAAGGAAGTTACAATCATTTGATTAGTTATTAAGTTCAGATATAGGATGTTGAAATTTGGGTTTAATTTGCTGTGAGAAGCACCAAATTAAGCCCAAATATTTTTCCATCACATCCCTCATGGAAATGAAGCAAAAGCTTACTATCAGTAAGATTGAAACACACCGAAATCTAGATGTTTCTGTATTTAGGAAAATTTCATGTAACACACAAAATTTTAATAGCCCACACATGAAAAACAGAATTTCCTTTTAAAATTAATCAGTTTCCAATAATTGTCACAAACGTTTTTTTTTTTATGTTTTATTTATTTCTAGGAGAGAGAGAGAGAGCGCGTGAGCAGGGGAGGGTCAGAGAGAGAGGGAGACACAGACTCCGAAACAGGCTCCAGGCTCTGAGCTGGCAGTCAGCACGGAGCCCGACGCGGGGCTCAAACCCACGAACCGTGAGATCATGACCTAAGCAAAGTCGACGCTTAACCGACTAAGCCACCCAGGCGCCCCACACAAACGGTTTTTAAAAGTAACTGACTTAAGTGAAGATCTTGTCCGGAAAAAGTGAACAAAAAAGTGTTTTTTAGTATTTGTGTTACATTCATAACAAATGACAGTGATAAGACAGTGGCAAGAAGGAGGTGAAAATTGGAGGCATATTCATGGCAGTTCTAAGTGCCTTGAAATGAATTGCTTGCATCAAAGAGAAAATAGACTCTTTAATGATTACTTCTCTGACAACTAACAGTAACATCATTTTTAGCTATGACTGCTAAAATTAGATACCTTCCTCTTGGAAATATGCATTCCCTGACAACAGCGCAGGATGACAGCCTTCACCTCATGATAAGAGGGAGAGTAATAATTCACTTTAAATGAGCAATTTCTGTGATAAAGAAAAAAATGTTCCCTAAGAAGGATTTGATGGCAAAACAACAAAAAATTCATGCTGCACTAATTACTTTAGCAATATTTAGTGAAATGTTTGCTTTGATTTTAAACAGAGTATACACTTTTCAAGATATTCACCTATTAGAACTGTTCGTACCAGGAGAAGAGACTTTTATTGTTGACAAAAGGGCTTTTAACAACTTGTTATAAAATTATGCTTACTTGATAAACTACACAATAGAATGTGCTTGTGAGAAGTGCAAACAAATGACTTTTAAACTGCTGCCTTAAGGCTGTTAGCTGTTGATAACTAAACTTGCAGGCCGATGCCACGATCACTTCCCTGGCAGTGCAAAGCTAGACTATGGGACCTTGTCAGGCCATCCATCATGGCTTGTCACCTGAAGACATAAATAAAAATTCAGCATTTCCCCAGATCTATTAGAAGGCTGGTATGTCTATTTAGAGTCCCCATGGCAAAATTATGGCTTAAATTCAGCCCTTTAAAATGTATACATTAGTACCAGTGCAGACAGAGAGTCAACATTCATTTCGCACACTTAAAACAAAATGGACTGAGAAAATGAGGTCCAAAGTGAGAGAAATAGCTACAAAAATATTAAGTTAAAAGCCTCTAATTTTATAAATCATGGTAATTTGACAGATCAATGTGTTAATGGGAAGGAATTGCATCTATTATGGCTATATAGAATCACCAAAATGTCACAGGAAGAAGGGGAAAAAAAATCTTCTTGTTCTTTTGAAATATTTTGTTAAAACATACTCGAAATAGAAGAATTAGAAGATTAGAGAATTACTTTAGAATGAAGTCTGCAAATTCTTCTGTTTAGGGCCACAGAGTAAATATTTTTGGCCTTGAAGGCCACGTGTGGTCTCCGTCGCAAATTCTTCTTTGGTCTTTTTTTCACATCCCTTAAAAAACATTTAAAACTCATTCTTAGCTTAGAAATGTTATAAAAAAGGTAAAGAGTCCATGGGCCGGATCTAACCGATGGGCTGGACTTTGCAGACCCCTGCGCTGGAAAATAAACAAATTCTTATATATATATAATGAAAAGGGACAATTTTATAATAAAAGACTTCATTCTTGCTTTTGCAGCAACTATTCTTCAAGTAACATAGAATTCTATGGAAATATGTCACATTTCATGACATTAGTAAAGTAACTATTAGTATAACTCCTGGCATTTGAGTGCATCTCAAATCAAATCAGCATTTCTGGCTATACTTACACGTTTTGAAAAGGAGAGTTTAATGCAAGTTGGATGGTACTCCAGGTGTATTGTCACTGAAAATGGTACAGAGGGTAATTTTGAGATAAACTGCATTAAATTTAGCTCAGTGCCTAAAGCAGCTATTTGAAATAGTCCTAGATGTACTTCAGGCATGTATATCTTGGTACGAGATTACAAATCATCTCCTTTAATGTGCTATTTCTTTTTTTATATAATTATTTTAATGTTTATTTATTTTTGAGAGAGTGTGAGCAGGATAGGGGCAAAGAGTGAGGGAAGCACAGAATCCAAAGCAGGCTCCAGGCTCTGAGCTGTCAGCACAGACCCCCACTCAGGGCTTGAACTCATGGACTGCGAGACCATGACTGGAGCCAAAGTCAGAAGCATAACCGAATGAGCCACCTAGGTGCCCCTAACACGTGCTATTTATGTTAACAACATAAATGTCACAATAAAATAAACTTTAAAATTTTCATTCCCTTGGAATCTGTGTGTCTGTGCATGTGTACATACCTGTTTATCATATGCCTGAAAGGTAAGAATGATCAGTTTCCTTAGATATATTGAGGCGTGAGGAGAAATGATCGGTATCGAAAAAAGATTAAGCTTTATGAGTTCTATAGGCAACAAAAGAAAGCACGCTTATTATCAGATGCAGTGGACTCATGCATGTTTTTGACATTATTGAAATTATCTTTGCTGGATTACATGCTGTTTAGATTTTTTTTTAATTCAGCAGAAATTGTGTCAACTAAAGAAAAGTTATCACCTTCAAACAAAAACACACTTGTTAATCCTCTGTTTCAAATGTCTAGATTTTTAAACAATATTATCATTATTCTTTGCACCAACAGAAATTAAAGTATTTCAAAAATTCTAAAACCATTTTTAAATACTATGATTACTTTTTCTGCCCTTATAAAATAAAAAAAGAAATATTAAGTACTTAAATATCATTGACATTTTTGAACCAATAGGTTTCTGCCAATTTTCAAATATTCATAAGAAGATTTTGTTCATTAATAAATATTGTTTGTGCTCCAGGCATTCAGTAGGAATTAAGAAACCCAGAAGAGTAAAGCATCAAAAACGCATTTTAGAAGAGACAACAGGCAAAACATTGTTCAATTTTAGCATTTGCTAGGCATAGATACACCATGAATATTTGACATAAGCCCATGATTTAATACTTCAAACAACACTAGGAGTCAGGTAACAAGCTGAAACTCAGGGGATTTAAACAGTAATTTTACTACCTAAAATCAAATAAATAACTGGTAAGTAGCAGTCAGGCTTTGGAGACAGGTTTGCCCTGAATCCAAAGTCTAATTTTGTTTACTGATTTGTCTGTTTTTCCAAGTATACTCTCTAGCTGTCCTTTTCTTTTCTTTTTTCTTTTCTTTTCTCTTTTCTTTTCCTTTCCTTTTCTTTTCTTATTTTTTCTTCTCTTTTCTCTTCTTTTCCTTTCCTTTCTTTTCTTTCTTTTCTCTTTTCTTTTTTCCAGCAGCAAAAGGAAACATTCAAAAGTCTTAAGAGAAACACAATCACAATTGCCTAAACTCTACTAAGATTATTCCTGGATTATATTCTTATAAATAAAAGTGTCCTTCTCACCGAGATATTTGATTATTTGTAAGTTTTGGCAGCTTGTCATCTCTGCCTTCTTTCCATTATTCTTGTCTTCACTTAACTCATATGTCCCTCATTTGTTATAATTTTATTTTGTGTATATATCTCTAGTGAAATTATTAATATTCAGAATTTTTACTTTATTTTTATCTTGATTTTAGATGTCACCTGATTTTTGGGGCGCATGGGTGGCTTAGTCGGTTAAACGTCCGACTTTCGCTTAGGTCATGATCTCACGGTTCATGGGTTCGAGCCCCGCGTCAGGCTCTGTGCTGACTGCCAGCTTGGAGCCTGGAGCCTGTTTCAGTCTGTGACTCCCTCTCTCTCCGACCTTCCCCTGCTCATGCTGTCTCTCTCTCTCTCTCCTAGAAATAAATAAAACATTTAAAAAAAAATAGATGTCACCTGATTTTTCTTCTTCCAATACAGTTACTTTTTTTCCAGTGTTGATTTTTATTTTTTTATTTTTTTTTAAATTTTAAAATGCTTTTTATTTATTTCTGAGAGAGAGAGAGTGAGCAAGGGAGGGTCAGAGAGAGAGGAGACACAGAATCTGAAGCAGGCTCCAGGCTCTGAGCTGTCAGCACAGAGCCCAACATGGGGCTCAAATCCACAAACTGTGAGTCATGATCTGAGCCGAAGTCAGATGCTTAACAGACTGAGCCACCTAGGCGCCCCCAATGTTGATTTTTAAAAGTAGCAGTAAGTAAATGGAAAGGACTAGAAGGAAAAAAAAAAAGTTACTTTATATCTTAATTTTTTTTTATGCTTATTTATTTATTTATTTATTTGAGAGAGAGAGACAGATCACAAGGAGGGTAGGGGCAGAGAGAGGGAAACACTGAATCTAAGCAGGCTCCAGGCTCTGAGCTGTCATCACAGAGTCTGACATGAGGCTCAAACTCACTAGTCATGAGACAATGACCTGAGCTAAAGTTGGAAGCTTGACCGACTGAGCTACCCAGGCACCTCAGCGTTACTTTATAGCCTACAGAAAGGTTCAGCATGCCCTCAGCAAAGGGGAAACTGGATGGTGCTCTCTGGCCTTGGTTGTCTGTCCTTTTGTATATTTAGCTATGAGGTGGTAGACTTCTGGCCCTTCCCCTGCTGGCAGAGGGGGAGACCAAGGCTGCGTGGGGGAAAGGCTTGGGGTTCATCATCCCGCAGGCAGCTTTTTCCCCTTGATCCACAGGCTTCCAGATGATCAGTTCTACTTTATGTTGCACCTTAAGTGAGGATGTGTTTCGCATGTCCTATCCAGAAGTAGACAGATGGTGGGTCTGACAAAGTTGTATTCAGAAGTTTTCCTTCATATTACATGCAACAAAAGTATCTCTTAAAACATATTATTAAATGGCCAGCAAAATGTTACCAGAGGGAATTTTAAAGGAATAAACACCTTTTTTTTTTTGGTCAGATACTTCAGTTAAATATTTCTGATGATTTAATAGCAGAAACCACATAATAACAATCCCACAGGACTCAAGAACTTGCTAATATTTACTTGGACATGAAGAGATTTACAAATGCTTTAAACTCCTTATCATGGCATGGTGCTTGTTTAAGAACAGGTGATGCTATAAATTAAGTAGACCACTTTGTACTGAAATCATGTTTTAGAGATCTCAGAACAATTTCACTTATGGCTTCACACTTGAAACCCCTTTGCAGAGAGGCTCGATGTACAAATGTGTTAGGTTTCAGAGTCATGACCTGCCTAATGCCAAATACTAGTGTTAATACAGTTAGGGCCACAGCACACATCTTCAATTCTCAATGCAATTTTTCATCACACCATGCTGTCAAATTGGTGCAAGATATAGTGGCATTGGATTAATTATGGACTTCTCTCTGGAAGCCACTGGGTTCAGGTGCCCTTGAAGACCCATTTAATGTTCCCACAATGCTTTTACCCCAAGTCATAGGTAAGAAGGAGGTGGGTGGCAAACTACTAGCACAATGAACAGAAAAGATTTCAAAGTCAAAACACTATCGTGGAGTTACTTTATTCTATTATTTATATCGCTGGCAATGCTATTTTGATGAAGATTGATTATTAGAATGTAAGATACATGTGTGTGTGTATTACTATATTTTAAAATTCTTATTTACCTAGGGGCACCTGGGTGGCTTAGTCGGTTAAGCGTCCAACTTTGGCTTAGGTCATAATCTCGCAGTTCATGGGTTCGAGCCCCGCATCGGGCTCTGTGCTGACTGCCAGCTCAGAGCCTGGAGCCTGTTTCAGTCTGTGACTCCCTCTCTCTCTGACCCTCCCCTGCTCACGTTTTCTCTCTCTCTCTCTTAAGAAGTAAATAAAAAAAATAAAAAAAATTAAAAAAATTCTTATTTACCTAAATATCTTCTTAAGTACCCAGAATTTCTTGATATTAAATATAATCTTCCTTCTTGCTCTCTTGCAGATTCCATTCTTGTGGTGCCAAAATGGGCTTCAGTGTAGAAGAATGTCTCTATAACTTGTCATAAATTTCCTAGTTTTAAATATAAGCAGCTTTTTATTCTTGATTCAGAAATCATGTTCAACATGTCCTCCCCCAATCTTTAATTGCATTAGACACCCCTTGTTCTTTTACATGTTTTACCCTGCATCACCTGCATCATAAGTCTTCTTTCCTTACCCTGAGCCATAGCTCCTATGTTGGCCTATCTTTATAAAACTCCTGGAAGAATGTTCTGCTCCTTTCTTAATGGAAGCATTTCTTTTTATTTCTTTTTTAATTTTTTAAAGTTTATTTATTTATTTTGGGAGAGAATCACAAGCAGACCCCATATTGTCACCATACAACCTGATGCAGGGCTTGATCTCACCAATCATGAAATCATGACCTGAGCGGAAATCCATAGTTGGATATTCAACTGACTGAGCCACCCAGGCGCCCCTTACTGGGAATGTTTCTAACATTGTGGCATGGCAATGGCCCAGGTCCGTGAACCCAAAATTCATATCAGGGACCTCCCCACTCAAGTTTCATGGCTAGTCCATCTTAATATCACCACATGAAGTTACCAGGAGGTAGCATAGAATTTGGAATGAGACATGTATGGAAACATCAAGTAAATAATATTACAGAAAACAGGTGAGGGGAAGGAAGGAAAGAAAGACAGTAAAAAAAGAGACAGAGAAGCAGATAAATTAATTGATTCTAAGAAAAACTGCTCAAGACTTTATAAATGAGTCACACACACAGATACAGACACAAAGAGGGAGAAGTGAGGAGACATACTGAGGGTGTGTAATAACGCTGCTGAAGTTTAGGGAGGAAATCTTAGATGCAGCGTGTTTATTCTCAGCTCAGTGATACTTTCACTGGGACATCCCCACCATAAAGTGTTATTCTTAAAGGATTTATTTTCACTATTCTTCCTTGGAAGAATGGTTCCTACAGGATGGGTCTATTTCTTTTTTTTTTTTTTAATGTTTTATTTACTTCTAGGAGAGAAAGAGACAGCGTGAGCAGGGGAGGGTCAGAGAGAGAGGGAGTCACAGCCTGAAACAGGCTCCAGGGTCTGAGCCAGCTGTCAGCACAGAGCCTGATGCAGGGCTCGGACCCACGAACCGCGAGATCATGACCTAAGCGAAAGTGGACGCTTAAACCACTAAGCCACCCAGGCGCCCCCTAAATATATTTTTGATAGCTTGTTATATATTAGAATTAAAAATGTAGAGGCAATCTTTGGACTGAAGACTTCAAAGTTATCAATATAATTATGTTTTAAGCTACATGAATAAGGGCGCCTGGGTGGCTCAGTCGGTTAAGCATCTGACTCTTGGTTTTGGCTCAGGTCATGATCTTGAGGTTCATGAGATTCAGCTCCATGTTGGGCTCTGCACTGTCAGAGTGGAGCCTGCTTGGGATTTTCTCTACCCCTTCCTCTGCCCTCCCCCACTTGTTCTCTCTAAATAAATAAACAAACAAACAAACACTTAATAAAAATTAAACTACATGAGCAAAAATGTGTAGGAGTATACGGAGAAGAATGGATACCCTGGTAGTGAATCAAGTGATTCAAAATTCAATTAATTGGAAAGAAAAAGAAAAGCTAGCCGAGGAGATTGAGAAGAAACATGAATGCAATAGATTTTTTTTTAATGTTTTATTTATTTCTAGGAGAGAGAGAGAGACGGCGTGAGCAGGGGAGGGTCAGAGAGAGAGGGAGTCACAGACTGAAACAGGCTCCAGGCTCTGAGCTGACAGTCAGCACAGAGCCCGACGCGGGGCTCGAACCCACGAACCACGAGATCATGACCTAAGCGAAAGTCGGACGCTTAACCGACTAAGCCACCCAGGCGCCCCTGAATGCAATAGAAAATCAAAGCATGTGGTATCTCTATAGCCAAGTGTATAAATTTTTAAAGAAGTAAGGATTTTCTATTTCCAGGAGATGGCACACTAGATGTACAGAGAAAGTGTCCCCAGTATAGATTCTTATGAGTGATGGACATAATATTTTAAACAAAGTTGTTTTTAAGGCAAAACAGAGCAGGTGGTAATGTTAGGGAAACAACCAGATGCCAAAAAGGACAAGAGAGCTGCATTCCACAAACATAAGCTAACACTGGAGCTGGTGTTTTTCTTAAAAATATTCTTCTGTTCCCTGGCAGCCTTGGAGCCTGGACTTGAAGAGCCACTTATGAACAAGTAGAAAAGGCAAAGATGTGGACTGGTCTGGGTGGAAAATGGGATCACAGATCCCCATATAATATCAGGACCCCAGTGGTTGAACTCAGGGAGAAAAAGCCACTCAAATAGAGATTTCCCGTCTCAATCTTGCTCTGAGTAAAGCAGGGGTAATAAAAGAGCCTCCTTGAATAAATCCTAACTGCACACGAGTATTCACTCAGTGGGTGTCTGAATTCTTTTCGTGGTATGAAGTCTCAAGTTGAGAACTGACATTAACATTTTTCATAGGGTGGTTTATACCATCAGGCTCTAGGCAAGTGCCCAGCAGAAATAACATACTAGTCCTTTCTTAAAGAACACATTTTAGAAACAGTCTAAAAGATTTTACAAAGAACATAGGAATGTGAGCTGATAATCAAAGAATATAAAAAATATGTCAAAGCAAACCTTGATGTCAAAGACTGCTGAAAGGTTGGGCACAGTGATGTTGATAACCTTGAAGTGAACATTTTCTCCAGTTGTGAAGAGAAATCCCTGACAGGGCTGGATTCAAGAGGGAGTGGAGGTTGTATTCTTGTTCTATTGCTGCAGTAACAAATCATCACAAATTTAGTGACTGCAAACAACACACATTTATTATCTTTCAGTCTTGGAGGCCAGAAGTCTAAGTGACTTTCATTGGACTCAAACCAAGGTGTCAATAGAACTGCATCCCTTCTGGAGGCTTTAGGGAAGAATCTGCTTCCCTGTCTTTTCCAGCTTCTAGAGGCTTCCTGTGCTCCTCCTCTCGAGGCTCTTTTCTCCACGTCAGGGCCCCTGCTTCCACACTCACATTTCCTTTCCTGATTCCTGTGCCTCTCTCTTGCATCTTTTAGTTACTTACATCGGGACCACTCACATAATTCAGGATGATTTTCAGATTTTAAAATTATTAACTTAATCACATCTGCAAGATGTTCTTTTGTCAGGTCTGATAACACATCCACAGGGTCCTGGGACTGGGACATGGGTATCCTAGGCAGGGCCGGGAGGGCATCATTCTGCCTTCCAAACAGGGTGGACACAAAAGCTACAGTATCAAAAGTGTTTGTTCATTTTAAACAAGCAGGAGCCTTCTATTTTTTTTTCAAATATATGTTTAATATGTATTTTTAATGGAAGAGAGAGAGGAATATATTCCTTAAGTGGATGGAAGGACCGGAGATGAGGAGTGCCAGAGTTGGAGAATGGCATATATTGGGTGAGGACAATTCATCAAGCACAACTTTCACGTAGAAAGTTCAGGGAGCACAGTAAATTTGGTGGCCAGAAGATAACCTTCTGATTGCTTCTATTGCTTCAGTGACAAAAGCAGCAGGTTATTAGTGAAACATAATATATTATTGAAGTTAGTTTATAAAGAAAAAAGCTAATAGCACTGCTCAAAATAAAGTTACTGTCAGAAAGTCAAGAACAGGAACATAATGAAGATATTCCAAATACCAGGTGTGTCTTACAAATGAAACGTGAAACCAATAGTCAGGGACCAGAAAGAGATTATATTGAAGAATAGATAGGATAGGATAGAAGCTAGTCAAGGAATTCTGACATGACTGGTAGAGAGCATTGCCAAAATTAAAAGTACAGGACGGAAAAGCCCACAGACACAGAGACAAGGCTGCACCCATCAAAGAAATGGGATGGAAAAAGTAATTGGTCTTTTAAAGACTAGAATCTATACCTTCATTTACTCCATCCCTGTCTCCCATATAGATCCCACATCCTGTTGAATATACCTTCTAAAATATTTTGAGCCAACTTTGTATGTTTTTCTCATTCCTACTGCAATATAATTAACATGTAGGAATTGTATCTTTAGAGTACATATTATTTAGAATTAATTCACTTGCTCTGTCATTTAGTAACATTGATATTTAGTATGTCAGACATATAAGCTATAATAATAATATATTATATATAAATAACAATTATAATACCATAAGATATAATAATCACTGCATTATTATTCATAGTTATTAAATATTAAAAATTACTCACATAAAAATTATTTTTAAAGTAACAGTTGTCAATGATGCAATGCTTTTTGTAGTAGTAATAATTAGGATTTTTTTATTGTCTGACCTACAGAAATTATTTTCCAAAACTAGTTTTCCAGAATCTTCTTTCTATGTTTAACACTGGAGCTTAAAATTTTTGTAACAACGAAAACAAATAATAATGAAATATTAAATCCTAAAATGTTCTAAAACTTTTTATTACAAGCTATCATCTCTAAACACTTTAAATACAAAAATTTATTTAATTCCCTACTATACACCAATAGTATTGGGTCAATACCATTAATATCTCTGTTTATCTGATCACGTGCCTGATGCTTCAAAATATTAAGCAACTCTCTAAGGTTTACAGATAACAAATAACAAAGTCATCATGGTAGAACCTTATTCCTTCAAGAAGTGTTTTAAGAAATTATTGTTTAAAGATAAACCAAGGTTGGGATATATGCGATGCTTTTGTCTTGACTGCCAGAAAGAGATATAACTTACCCATTACCTTTTTTATTGACTTCTAGGATAAAAACGACTAATATGAACCTACATGGACTTTCTCCATGCAAGGGAAAAAGCATTTTTCTCCATAAAACAACGTTGATAAAACAGAGTAAAGTTGTTTCCTATATTCAGAAGTATATAGGAAATTGATTGACATCTTGATAGATTCCATTGCTCTGCAAATTGTATTCCAGGTAATCTGCTTTGATGCTGGGGAAAGGCATAGCATCAGACACTTGTAAATAATGTTGAAGGAAGGGATATTTATATGATAATCTTGGGTTTCAAGCAAAAGTATGAAATTCTATGATGGTAAAAATATTTCTAGGTATTAACAAATTTACAATAAAGAATACTATAATGCTTGATAAAATTACCTGCCTGCCTGCCTGTTGATTTTACTCACTGATTCAACTATGCGGCCAAATATTGTTATTCAGGATGCACTATTAGAAGAGATTTCTCAAATACATTCATCATGTTTGCAATTTATAGGACTGCCAATATCATTGTATGATCAAAGTTTCAGTTTTACATGTTTCCTTTATCTACACCTCTAAGTATTGGGGAAAAGTTATAAACCATCTTCTTTTGGCTGCAGCATGTTTACTTAAAAAAGGATAAATTTGCAAACTTTGAGGTAAGATACATAAAAGTAGTCAATACCATTTCTTCAAATCATGAGAGCTATTTATTCTTATTATCTTTTTATTGAACTTAAGGCAATTATCATAGAATCTCTGGGCCATTGTTCTAAGAGTAGAATCAGGCATTATTAACATTGACAATTTAAGCAATGATTTAGTTCTATTTATATGAGATATATAAAGATTAGAAATACATATTATGAAGAGCAAGGAAATAATTTTGTATAGGTAAAATGAACTTTGATTTATTAATTCATCTTCAAGGAAGGATGTAGACAATGTATTCATTTATCACCTAGTCTAAGAATGCACCAGTTAAAAGATAATAAAGATATGGAATTAAAAAATCAGATCCCAGATATTGATTATTTTCATCTATATTTCCCCCCTGGGAACTCCATTGTATGGCTGCAATGTTTGGATCAGCAGTGAAACTTGAAACAATGGTCAATGCTCAGCATGTCTGCTTCCTCTACTCCAGTTCTCTCCATCACAAAATTGAGTGTTGGCTTCTGCTCTTACTACTCAAACAGAATAATGGCTCTTGATCATGTTTCCAATTAACTCCACATCAATAAATTTAATGGACATTTTAATTTTCATATCATAATCATAATTTTTTCAGCACCATTGGATACTGCTGAGCTTCTAGAAACATTCTTTTCCATTGCTTTTAAATCTCAGTAGTCTCCTAGTTTACTTTCACTTCTCTGGGCAACTTCCTCTTCTTTGAATGATTTTCCTGCTCTACATAGATATCATACATTGAGGTTTTTCTATGGTTTGTTCTAGGCCCACTCTCTCTCCCCTTTTTTTTTTTTTCCTTAGGTGATCTCTTCCATGCTGATAGCTAAGATGATGACCACATACAAAGATGGAGACTGAATTCATGTCTTTAAGAACAGATCTGCTTTTCCTGAGCTCTAGACTAAAATTCTGATTGCTTGGAGGACATTTTTTCTCTGTTTCAGTTACCTCAAATGTAACATGTATGAAACAGGGGGCAGGATAGCCATCCCCAGGCCAATTTTATTTTTTATCAATTTGTATTTGGGAATGTACCTGCCAATTTTAAAGTTATGCCAAGTCTAATCAAGTATTTATCTTTTAGAGCCAAAGGCCTCCTAATGTCTTCATCATATGATTGTTTATTTTCATCTATACCACCCGCATATTTATCCAAGCTACAATCCTCTTTCACTTGGGTTATAACAATTTTTTCTACTCAAACACATGATATATGTGTATATTTTGAGCATTATTTGTTTATTTTTAACAAGCTCTTATGTAATATGTCCTATGTGCCTGACTCTATTCCAAGTATTTTAAAAACATATAGAAACACCTTGGATTGTGAGTAACTTGTCCTGTGAGTGTTCTACAAGACAAGCAAACATTTCTAATAAATTTTAACTTGATAAATGAGTGTTTTTCTTGCAATACGAGTAGTACGTGAGGCCGAATATCACATGATCACAACAGAGCCAATGGTTCTTGAAATTAACTTTGATACATGAGTGCTTTGGAATACAACCGTGTTTCCAGAACAAATTGTGCTTGCCAGCCTAGGTTTTACTGTAGTTAGTCTTCCGATGATTCTATAAGGTGTTTACAATTATCATGCCAACTTCATAGAGAAAATGAGACACAGAGAGTTTAAATAACTTGCCAAAGAAGACCTTCAAACTAGTTTGTGTTAAAAAAAAATACATAAAAACAGACAGTCTTAACTAATTTTTTATATTGCTTCATTCTATTTACTAACCCAGGAGAAACAGTAATGTATTTTTAAAGTTCACAATAAAAAGGTTTTATTTATGGAGTTATTCTTTAAATTTTTAAATAGGTAACTCCCACATCATTCCATACCACCTGGGTATTTTATATGCTCACACTAAAGTCTCTAATCATAATAAAGAATTCAAGTCTTTAGAAAAAAGATCAACACTGTAATAGAATCTGTATATATTTATTTCAGCTATCAAGCTGAATGGATAACTAAGCAATGGTTATGACCTATAGCTAGGACACATTGCTTTAAAGAATGCAATAGATTGTATATTAATATCTGCAAGAACTTTGAATATGTTTGTATCCTGTTAAGTTGCAATAATTTCATAAATAACTGAAAAGTACTGCAAATATTTTTCTAAGTTTCTTCCCATAAATTAAGATAAGCCAGCTAAAATAAGCTATACAAGCACATGAGCTATCAATTTGTTTATTTTTCATGTTTGAAATAATAGAATTTTTGTTTCCCATTAGGAATATTCTAGTGGAATAGAATTTTTGCTTCTCGTTTTAATCCAACTTCTAAACAATAATGTAATTTTGCTGTTCACCTTATTGTTTAGGATGCAATATTTGATTGAAGCATAGATTTTAGACACAATAAGCACAGAACATTGGCCAACCCAATACAAAACTAAATCTACCTTTTAATGAAAATATTTTCCTAAGTAAGAAGACAATACTAGTATCTGTACCAGCATATTTAAGAGCAGAAAAATATTTTCTTTTAAGTCCAGGATCATGCAATTACATTGTGTTTCAGAATTGCTGTATTAACTATTGTTTGGGATAATGAGTTGACACATACACAGCTCAGTGCAGTGTAATCACAGGTGAGCAGCCATGACAGTATAACAAAGACCAAAATGTCCATGGGAAAATAATACAAGATTTGAAATAGGAATAGATTCAACAGGCTCTTTGCAGTTAACCTTTAAAAATGCCATTTGAAGCTATTGAAAAGAACCAATCCAGTAGTTTAAGAAAAATGTGTCATTATGAAATGTTATTCTAAAAAATCATCCTGATTGAACTAGTTTTTCTATCTGATGTATACATACACATTCTTGAACAAGGTGGAAAAATATTACTTTTCTCAAACTTAAAAATATGAGAAAAAGTTCATTATTTATTTTAATGAAGAATAGAAATGATGTCGCAATCACCTCTTCTATCACTATTTCTTTATTCGATTTTTATTTCAAATATTTTTCTCATTGCTATGTTTACTTACTTGAAATGCCAGAAAAAAAATTTCCACATAATCAAGAATGTTCAGAAATAATAACAGCAGACTGACCTGATATCTTATCTGGTCTTTGATGAGATACAATAGCCCATTGTGCTATTTTAAAAATTACCTATTTAAGCAAACCCTACAAAATAATAGAAACATTTTTTTTACCAAAGAATATAAATAGAGTCCATACACCAAGTGTGAGAATGACAGATATTTTCACAGGAAGATTAGTTTAAAACTCTTGAAGTTCTTAGTCATCTGTATCTTGAATGTCATTTGCCTCACAGCATTGAAGAGATCTAAGAGAAAGGCAAAATATAAAGAATGAGAACAGATTATACATATATATATATATATATATATATATATATAGGCTGTATATATATATATGTATATATATATATAAATGTATGTTAACTAAATTTTTATAGAGGTATATGTGTATATACATATACTCTTGAAACTTAAAGAAATTATATATCCTAAATATTTTGCATTTAAAGAACACATGTATTGTTCTTTCCTCTACTAGTTTTATACCTTATTATCTATATGAAGAGCAATAAACTTTGAGAGGGTAGTTATCTATGCCATAGCCTTGCTGTCACTGTTTGATTCTATTAAACCCTCTGTACCCACAGGTACAGCCTTATCATTTGAAACACTAATGCTATATGAAAAGTGAAAAGAACAGAGAGGTTTCCTAGCAACTCCTGGGATCCTTCTGAAGGAAGTCAGTTAAAACCATACAGTACCTGCAATGGGTGTAAATTAGAATATGAAGTGCAGTCATAGGTTTCCAAATGCCCACTATAAAACACAGTCACCTATAATAGGAGCCAGATTGCTCAAGAAGGAAATCACATCAGAGCCCTGACAGCTTAAAAATCATTTAAATAATCCTGCTTGAATTCCACTGGAAATGTTCAAGTCCAAGTACCAGAACCAAAGTTCCAGAGAACAAAATTAGAGTTCATAATGCCTAGTGCCCTTACTCTGGGTGTGGACTTTGAAAAGTGTCTTATCATTGCCTGCTTCTACCCTCTACACACACACACACACACACACACACACACACTATCCTCACATGAAAAATTACTAGGAGAATATAGGCATATAGATATCTAATTAATACATTTTCTGTTTTTACATTATACATTCACTCTATGAAAACAAAATATAGTTAGAATATGGTTAGAACAAAATATAGTTAGAATATTACATTGCTGGACAAACTTCTTGAGCTCTTTAAAGTGCAGTAAACATAACTAGCATTTGTATGGTACATGGTATTTGAAACCGTACTTTTGCTTGTGCTTTCATTTTATATTTACTAAATCTTTGAAGTAGTGATGATTTCATAGCCTATTTCAAGACAAGAGAACCAAGTTTGAGAGAGAGATTAAATGGTTCATTAAAAGCCATTTAGGTAATAAGTGGTTGAACTGGAATGCCAGATGAGATGTTTTAACTACAAAGACTTTTTGCTTGTCTTTACATCAGTATCTCACCGATTTTTAAAGAAAGACTTTAAATGAAGCTTTTAAAAAGACATGATCAATGAGTGGTTGAAAGTTGCAAGAGGAAAAGTTCCCATTAAATAAAGACTGCCTTAATAACACTGTGAAAAATTTGTTCTTCCATTCCAGAAATATTTTTGAAAAGTAATTATAGTAAATATCATTTTGTACATTCAGGAAACTATCCTCACCTACTATAGAAAAAAGAAAAATAGAGCAAGGAGTCTTACTGGAAGCAGCAGAGCCAAGGTAGAGATAGTAGTGAACAATTAGGTTAAGGATGGTTGCTGCAAATTAATAGAGTGCTGGCTCAACTTTGCTTTCTCTAGCAACTCATGCAAAAAAAAAAGTGAAAAATAAAAATTCATTTCACAAATGTCTAGGTGCAATGCATAGAATACTTTTTCTTCCTAATACAGAAAACAAACAGATTAATTGGAAGAACCTGAAACCTATCTATGTGAATGTGAAACACTAATTGAGCTTCACTAATCTTTTCTTGCTTGATAAAGAGCAGATAAAATACAATTTCCATATGCTAAGTCTTTTTGGGGGGGTGAGAGGATAATTATGAAAGTTATTTCGTAAATACTTCAAATACGTTATGTTTTTAAAGTACTTTGAAGAATAAACTTTATTCAAATATGTTATCATTAAAGTGACTGCTAGTGGAAATTTTCATATTGAACAAAAATAGTTATTTTTTATTAATAGCTATCATATTTGCAAAGTATTTGCCTAGACTTCCTACATATTGACTCTTGTGAAAGAGTCCAAAAATGAGAAATAGAATATCGTAAGCACAGTAGAAACAAAATTTTAAACACTTCATTCTTCTTTCTTATGAATGTTTTATGAATATTTTTACCTTGACCCTGTGGTCAAGGGTTTCAACCCTGAGTGAAAGTGTGTGAGGGCGCATACAGGGAAAGCAAGAAACAATAGAGAGTATTAGTACTTACAATGATTTGTGCTTGCTTCGGTTTTGGCTTAAACAATAAATATTAGAGTAGAGATGGCAACACTCCTTTCTTTCTTCCCCCTTCCCTACCCTTCCCTGCCCTTCCCTTCCCTTTCCTCCCCTCACCTCCCCTCCTTTCCCTTCTCCTCCCCTCCCCTCCCATCGCCCTCCCTTCCCTTCCCTCTCCTCTCCTCCTGTCGCCTTCCTTTCTTTCTTTTATCTATCTATCTATCTATCTATCTATCTATCTATCTATCTATCTATCTANATTTACCTATCTGCAGAGTGGATAGGTAGATATCAGATGATAAACAAACCCTGGGAGGTGGATGACAGATTACTCCAGACTCCCGAATCCAGAAAGGAAAGGCGGGGAGCAGGGCGGGGCTGGGGGCGGGGACAAGCGCTCTAGTGGTGATGGCCTTGAGTAAAGCTCTTGTCCAGTTTTTCTTGAGAATGTTATCAGTACATTTCAAGGGTTTCAGGGAAAAGGAATGTGTAGCTTCAAACACGGGAATAAAGCACACTCAGATTGTCTGGGAATAGTACAATCAGGGTAGTGAAGTGCAAGCATAAGTCACAAGGGCAGTGTATACGTTATAGGAAGGGGGTTGTCTTACTACTTTTAGATTAAGCATTTGCAGAGTGGGAAAATATGTTAATCCACAGTCAAAGTCAGGTTGTCTTCAGCCTTGACATTTCAAAGGAGACCCAGTTCCTGGTCTGCTTTGCTGCTTCTGAACCAGCTGTTTCCCAGGCTGCAAATATTCCTTATTTAAATCCTAGCCAACCAGGCTCTATGAGCTCCCACACCTACCATCTATCATCATCATCTATCATTCAATTATTCATTTATTCGTTCATTTCAAAATTGGGAATGACAGGGTTATTTTTTATATGTGTCATATTTACTCTGAACCATGTCAAATAAAAAATAAATCACGATTTAGATGAGGAGAAACTTTAGGCCAAGAGGAGAAAATGGACTACCAAGTTGGTAGAGGAAGACTATTACCAGGGCAGAATGCACCAACCATGAGATCTGTGAATGTCTATGAAGTTAGACAGGAAGTAGCTTTTGTTTTATAGGGAAGAGTAAACAAGACAAAACAAAACAAGAGCAGGGAGCTGAGGAGTGGAGTGAAGGAATGAAAGGACAGAGGTAGTAGCGATAGGATGGTAGATCAGAGTATGTTTTACTCTGATGCCAATGAAGCCTTGGAGAAGCTTAGGGAGGGGTTGTATATTGACTCGGGCTGTGGGTGGGTCAAATTCAGTGGACTGAGAGAGGCAGAGATGCTTGTCCAACATGTGGTTAACAGGCACTCTGGTTCCCTTTGAGAAGCCCAGGCAAAAGGCTTCTCATAATCCTTTATGAGACAAAAAATGAGAATTTGGAGGGTCTGTGTAAGGCCTTGTCATAGGGAGCATCTCTGAGTCTTACCTAATTCATATGGGGAAGGATTTTTTTACCATAAGTAGTTTTCTGAACATGACAGAGACAATTTATTTATTGCTGTTTTACAGGATCACAAAAATCATGTAAACTTAAACATGGCCCAGCACTTTCTCTGAGCCAGCTTAAAACCTGACTTTTTTACACTCACTTTTCATTTGTCTTCTAACATTAACTAAATACTAAGAATATTCAGCTTTGGAGCACTCTTCTTATTTTCATAGAAGTTCAAAAAAACTTTTTTAGGTACCACATCCATACTAACGACTTGTAAATGCTTTTACATCCTTTTGCTGTTCTTGTCGTTGTTGGGGAAAGAAAAGCAAAAGAAGGCTTTGAAAATACTGTAGTACAGTTCAATAAGCTGGCTAGTTGCAGGTTCAATTCTGATCTTATGAGTGCTCCAGGTGTGTATAGCCCTAAAGGTTCACTAATTTTTTTTGCTGCACATTTACAGTGTTTCAGTCTGGAATAACTCAATTAACTAATTCAGGTTTTGTTTGCTCCTGGATAACAAAACCACCCTTATTAGCCCCTTTTGTTAATGCAAAGAGCAGAAATTTGCTAAGAGCAAAATGCCTGCTTTACAGACTACATATATATGTACATATATATATAGTATATAGTCTGTATATATGTACAGACTACATATATATGTACATATATACAGACTATATACTATATATATGTATGTATATATACATACACATACTATTTAAACTTTGTAAAGATTAGATATGGGTTATTTTCTCTAATTTCTATCCTTGCAAATAAAGCATTTGGCATCAATTTTGTGCTGAAAATGGCAAATGTGTTTTGTAAAATACTGTAAATCCAAGTACCACAAAGACTCTGGAATTTTCTGAATTGTGATAATGATAATATTTTGGTATTAAAACCCAATTCCTTAGTAATTTCTATACCTTTAAGATTATTCATTAGCATCTCTAATTTTAGCTACTTTTCCACTATCTGATGAGTTAAAAGTCACTGGCCCCATTTACATTTTCTGCATTTCAATAGACTGGAATACCTTCTCTTTCCTGTAATTTTTTTCTATCACTAATTAGTCCAATGAGAAATAGAAGAACCAGAATATAACCAGTTATGTCATAAGTCTAGTGCTTTTATTTCTTTCTAGAGTGACATCTTAAGTCGTAATATACTTTATGCAGACTAGTATATGGAAATAATTTAGTGGAGCTTCAAATACATAGTAAGAACAATAAAGAGTCGATGCAGTTATTCATAGCACCACAAATCTGTGACATATTATTATCTTAATTTTATATAAGGCTAAACTGAAGCAGATGAAACATCTGAAGTATCACTGGTAATAAATGACAGAAGATCTGCATCTCTACCTGAACGTTCTCACAGACCAACGTCATAGCCACTTAAAACACTGATCAGTGGGCATCTATGTGGCTCAGTCAGTTAAGCCTCTGTCTTCCACTCAGGTCATGATCTCCTGGTTTGTGAGTTCTGGATGTCATTGGGCTCTCTGCTGACAGTGTGGGACCTGCTTTGGATCCCCTGTCTCCCTCTCTCTGCCCCTCTTTCACTCACACTCTGTCTCCTTCACTCTCTCTCTCTCTCTCAAAAATAAACAATAAAAAAACAGACAAACAAACAAAACAATCCTGATCAAATAGCTCTTGCAAAGATTAATAGTTAAACAGTGTCTATTACAGGTAATAGACATCTGTTTAGTTGAGTTAATGTCATTGTTTACCAATCATATACATAATTCACATAGCATGAATTTTACTGGGCAACATAAGTTGTTTTATACTGCAGTTAAAGAAGTCTACTTAAAATTAAAATATTGATACTATACTTTCCATTGCTTTTTCAACTTGAGATTATGATACCTCAAGGAAGGAAAGGAAGTGAAAGAAGAAAAGAAAAAAGGCCTGTCTTCAAAAAGGATATATTTGTTAGACAACAACAGATTTAAAATATTACATATCTGACATAATTGAAAATCAAGAAACTAGAATGTCATTGCTTTCTAAACCCACCTTCCAATTTACATAGCAAAATTTTCTTCCATGTACTTTCAACACAGCCTCTCATTCAACTTTATGGTCTCCATAGTTGCCTCCATGAAAACATTCACCAATCATGATCATTCCATCCATTATATATTTCTGTAATGCTTTCCTCAGACTAGCTCTGTACTCCTTTGTAGATATTTTAACAAGTTAATAATAATAGCACTATTCTAGGACCAGAGGCATTGAAAATGTTATAAATTGTAAAGATTATAAAGGAGTGGTTGCTTTATAATAAAATATAAACTCTACATTTGTCTTATTTTTTTTCTATTTGGGTGATAGAAATACAAAGTTATCTGAAATTATCATAAAAAGATATCATAATCATATTTCAATAAATTTGAAACTTTAGATGAAATGGAAAATCTCCTGGAAAATGCAACTGACTAAAATTAAACCAGAAGGAAATAGAACACTACACTAATTTTATATCGTTTTGAAAATAGGCTCTTAGAAAACTTCCCAATGAAAACAGACAAACAAGTACTTCGGGGCAAGATGTATTCACTGATAAATTTAAATAAATAATACCAAGTTGTCACAAATATCACCAGAGTATAGAAAAAGATGGAACGCTTTTTAAAAATTTTTTTTATGTTTTATTTATAACTGAGAGAGAGAGAGAGAGCATGAATGGGGGAGGGTCAGAGAGAGAGGGAGGTACAGAATCTGAAACAGGCTTCAGGCTCTGAGCTAGCTGTCAGCATACAGCCCGATGCAGGGCTTGAACCCACCAACCGTGAGATCATGACTTGAGCCAAAGTCAGACACTCAACCGACTGAGCCACCCAGGAGCCCCAATGGAACGCTTTTCAACATATTTTATGAGACTACAATAGCTTTGATATGAAAAAATCAAGAAAGAGGTGCCTGTGTCACTCAGTAGGTTAGACGTCTGACTTCGGGTCAGGTCATGATCTCATGGGTTACTGAGTTTGAGCCCTGTGTGGAGGGCTTTCTGCTGTCAGCACAGAGCCTACATCAGTTCCTCTGTCACCCTCTCTCTGTCTTTCCCCAACTCATGCATGTGTACAAACTCTCTCTCTCTCAAAAATAAAAAAATAAAAATACAAAAAATGTTTATGTCAAGAAAATGAAAGAAAAATGTAAACCAATATTTTTTATAAACATATTTTTAAAGCTCCTTAACAAAATATTAGCAAACCAAACAGCTATATAGTAAAAGAACAATAAAAAATCAAAAACACATGACAACTAAATTGAGTTTCTCTAGGAATGTAAAGTTGATTTAACATTTCAGTTAAATTATACAAGGCAGCCTACTAATGTAAAAAAGGATTTTAAAAAGATCATTTAAAACAGGGAAAAACTGTGGTAAAATTTCAAGGACAAAATTTTAGATGAACAGCTTGAACAAACTGAATATTGCAAAGAATGTATAAAATCTGATAAGGGTAGCTATAAATAAAACTACTAGAAATACAAAAGTAATGATAGAGTTAACAAAGTTTAATTATGCTCTAGGAAGTATGATAAAAAAGATTTAAAATATTTCCTCTCTCTGCCCCTCTCCAGCTCGCATGTACGCTCTCTCGAAATAAATAAACATTTAAAAAACAAGAATAACAAGATTGAGGAGATTTATAAAACTGCAATAATGAAGAGATGGTAGCTTTGATGCAAAGATAGATGAAGAGAAGAGTGAAACAGGTTTTAAAGGCATTATTGTTGACTGTAAAGGTCCAATTACACAGACACACTGCACAATGCTTGATCCAAAGGAAGTGTTTGAAACATCAATTTTTATTATATTTTGTATTTTATACTACTTTTGTTATTTCCCACATCAACAGACCTCAATTTACCAATAATTTAAAAGATCACATCCTGTCTTTCTGACACGGACCTCAATATTCTCTCTTTCTGACACAGCTAAAGAACCTTTAAAACCCCATGCTTAGGAGTTGAGGGTCTAAGTCTCATTGACCTCATTTTCCTCATTTGAAAATTGTTTATAATAATGATAGTCATAGCAATATTATTCTTTTTTATTTTAATTTTATTTATTTATTTCTTTAATGTGGAACTCAAACATATCCCAGAGATAAAGAGATTGTGTGCTTTACCTGCTGAATCAGTTCAGTGCCCCAAGTGATAATCTTGTACATATAAGACCTGCAATGACTAAGGATTACTTCCTTTATATTGGACATATTAGCTTGTAGCCATTGGTTTGTCAAACACTGGCAAATTTTCTTCTAGTGTGACTGATCTAATTTATTTTCTGTATGCAGAATATTATAAGACAAAACAAAATCTCAGATTAAGAAAGGCTATAAAGAATACTATATTGCAGAAGAAAATAATCTTATCAGCTTGTTTTTACTCATTCAATGCCATTCCTTCTTTTTTAGCTGAAGCAAGTAACAAAAAACCATATGAAACAACTCAGGTTATAATTAAATTTGTGTGTTATGTGTGGGGAGAAGAAAACTTTTCCTCTACCATCTGAGATTTAGTAACCAAGAAGTGTGGGTTAAAGTGACAGAAGACAGATAAACAGAGGAGATAAAGAGGAAACAGATAAACATCAACTTCGTGGAAGAAAAGTGAAAACCAAAATAAGCTGTTAGGCGTGAAGGCTTATATAACATTTTAACAAAAAGCAGTAAATGGTGGAGAAGTGACTAGACAATGTCAAAGAGGTTTGGTCTTCTAACTAATTGTGGGAAAGTAAAAATGCAGGGGAAACTAATGGGAGAACATTATTAGTAAGTTTTGTGCAGACTCAAGTTGGTGCTGTCTCCCATGAGAAGAGTCATTTCCACTGAATGAACCAAACTCCTCCTGTATAGGAGTGGGAGACACTTTTACAAAGAGAAATTTTAGTGGAACAAGAAAAGGCAGAGAGTTCTTCCATGTCTGCTACTTCTTAATTTTTCTCTATAATATGCCAAAGTGACTTGTTTTCTGTGGTGGCATACTTAGATTCCCTTCACCAATTTTACTTTGCTGCAATAAAGGATCACAAATTGGGCAGCTTAAACAATACAAATTCATTATCTTACTGTTTTAGAGGCTAGAAATCCAGAATCAGTAGGGTCAGCTCTTTCTGAGGGGTGTGTGGGAAAATCAGGACTAGGTCTCTCAGCTAGCTTCTGGTCATTTGCTGGCCATTGTTGGTGTCCTTTGGATAATAAAAGCAGCACCCCAATGTCTGTCTTAATCTTCACCAGGTATTATCCTTACAAGTTTGTCCCTATCTCCAATTTCACCCTTTGTATAAAGACACCTGTCATATCAGGTTAAGGAGCCTGCTAATGGTCTCATCTTTACCAATTATATCTGCAACGACTATTTCTAAAAAAGACCACATTCTTTATTTTTATTTATTTATATATTTTTATAGTTTATTGTCAAGTTGGTTTCCATATAACATTCAGTGCTCATCCCAGCATGTGCCCTCCTCCATGCCCATCATCCCCCTTCCCCTCTGCCCCACCCCCATCAGCCCTCATTTTGTTCTCAGCATTCAACAGTATCCCTCCCTCTCCCCAAGTATTTTTTCCCCTGTTCCTCCCACATGGTCCTCCCTTAAGTTTCTCCTGTCCCACTTATATGTGAAAACATATGGTATTTGTCCTTCTCTGCGTGACTTATTTTGGTTAGCATAACACCGTCGAGTTCCAACCACGTTGCTCCACATGGCCAGGTTTCATTCTTTCTCAATGCCATATAGTATTCCATTGTACAGATAAATCACATCTTCTTGACCCACTCATCAATTGATGGACACTTAGGCTCTTTCCATGTTTTGGCTATTGTTGAGAGTGCTGCTATGAACATTGGAGTACATGTGCCCCTATGCATCAGCACTCTTGTATCCCTTGAGTAAATTCCTATCAGTGCTATTGCTGGGTCTTAGAGAAGTTCTATTGTTAATTTTTTGAGGAGCCTCCACACTGTTTTCCAGAGGGGCTGTACCAGTTTACATTCCCACGAACAGTGTAGGAGGGTGCCCGTTTCTCCACATCCTCATCAGCATCTAGAGTCTCCTGATTTGTTCATTTTATTGGCTTAAGTTTTTTATACTTGTTACTGGTGGATTACATAGACATTTCCAAATCAGTCACCAAACTATTTAAGAGTTCTTTACTTGATCAAATATTTCATGCCTAACAGACATTTTTAAAAATATATTAAATCTTAAATATTTTATATAAAAACAATTTATGAATATAAATGTTTTAATAATTAAGTTAAAATGCATGAAATAGAGTTTCTTGGGTGGCTCAGTCTGTTAAGCACCCCACTCTTGATTTTGTTTCAGGTCATGACCTCAAGATCATGAGATCAAGCTCCATGTTGGAGCTTGCCTAGCATGGAGCCTGTTTAAGATTCTCTCTCTTCCTCTCCCTCTGTCCCTTCACTGCACATGCATGCATGCTTTCTCTTTCTTAAAAAAATGCATGAAATAAACACTCAAGTATGAATTTTGTTAATAAAATATTTGTTATATTTGTTAATAATACAAAACTTTACTGATTTAGGGAAAATGCTATAGTAAGGACCTACAGAAATATCTACAATTATGGAAATATTCTATATCTGCTTTGTCCAGTTTGGTACCCATTAGTCACATATGATAATAGAGCACATGAAATGGGACCAAAATGACTGAAAAAACAAATCTTTGATTTGATTTAATTTAATTTAATTAACTTACATTTAAATTTAAAGAGCTACATATGGCTAGTAGTGTCTATATTGGACAGTGTACATTTTTAACATCAAATTTCTAAGGAAAAGTTCCTTAAATGCTGTTAGCTGTTATTATTTTGTCAAGAAAATATGTTTCACAATTTAAGAACTCTTGTAGAACTATAAGCTTGTTTTATAGTGATCTGCTATTACTTGAAATAAGTATACAACCTTAGTAATATTCAGTTTGACAGTTTGTTTAACTAAGTAAGCTACATAAATAACTCATTGTCTTTATTATCATCTAATTTTATTTTCTAAATAATAATTATGATATTTTATTTACTGTAGTGAAGTGACTGAAGTAAAGCCAAAAATATTGAAAATTTTATGTTTCTTCATAACTTAATACTACTTTTTTAGTACTAGCAATCTATTTGTGTTTCACGTTGAAAGTATATGGGATCGAGGGAAACTGATAGTGAGCCAAATTTATTTCAATCTATTCTGGCTCAATTCATTACTTAAAGAAAAAATAACTACAACATGATCATTAATATCTTTCTTTTTCTTTTCATAGAATAATTTACAAAATAAGTTTCAATAATAATTACTTATTTTACCATGAAATGGATGTTTAAGGAAGGCCTTGGTGGCTCAGTCAGTTAAGTATCTGACTCTTGATCTCACTCAGGTCATGATCTCACGGTTGTTGGGTTTGAGCCCCATATCAGACTCTGTGCTAAGAACATGGAACCTGCTTGAGATTTTCTCTCTCTACCTCTTTGCCCCTTCCCTGCTGGTTCTCTCTCTTTCTCTCTCTCTCAAAATGAAATAAAAACTTCAAGAAACAACAACAACAACAACAACATAACTCCAAACCTTTCCAACCTGTTGCTAAATAAGCCAATAGCTATTCAGCATTTATCATGTTGTTATAAATAAATATCTGTTGAATAACTAAAAGGATAGATTGCAATTTATTTATTTAGAAAAAAGACAAAGAAAATAAATATAATATCTAAATTAGTAACCCTAAGAATTTTTTTAAAAAAGAATTGTAAAAGGACTTTAGATTTAGAGGTAGAAATAGTAAAACATGGAACATGATGATAAAATGAATATTTTTTAAACCTCACCAAATAAAAATTAGTCAGGGATATAATTTTATAGTCTCAAACAGAAAAACATTATATTTCTTTAGTATTAAAATGTTTGTCTTTGCTTTTAAAATAAAAAAATTAATGATTTTTTTGTTGCATTATGACTCATAATATTGATATCAGTGTTGGTTGGAACTTTGTCTTTGAGATGTAACCACATAAAACTTTGTTCCTATTTCCTTTTCAGAGTTTGGAAGATTGTATATATTTATGAGGCAGTTTCATGTCTCTGGAAGTGTTGTTTCTACCACCCAATCCGTTGTTAAATATTCTATGCTTACCCCAAGAAAGAACTCTATTGTCACTATGTAATGCTGCTTTGGTGTGTGAGACAATGGATTAGCTTTTGAAAGTGTTTTAATTAGCAAAGTATTTTTTTAGAAATTTTGTACAGGAAAGACATTTGTTGGGTTTTATGCTCCTGGATATGTGTTAGTTGTATGAAAGCAGCAAACCAAATAACCTTTTAGTCAGATTCTTGTTTGAGAGAATAGTGCAATTATAACCAAAATAGAAGAAAACCAATAAAACAACACAATTTTAGTCTTCAGATGTGGTGTTTCTGTTTGCTCACAAAGTTTTTCTTTCTGCCTGAGTATTATGTGTAAAGAAAACTCTGACAGAATTTTTTAAAAAATCAGCAGATATTTAACCAACACCAGTTGTTTCAAGATCACCGTGCTAAATGCTTAGAGAGAGATAGAAAAAAATAAAAGAACAGAGACCTATTATTTTCATACTAAATCTCATAGAAACATTTGATTAATATACATTGGTCATCCTGATAATCTGGATTCTGAAGGATGATTTATACTATTGAAAGTTTGGTGGCTCCAAAGTACATTAATTAACTTCAGATTAAAATAGTAAAATAACAATAATTATAAAACAATTAAAAAATGTGTGACAACTATTTTGGATAAATTTGCACAGAATTCTTTCTTTCACTAGTCAGATGACGCAAACTCAGATGTGTGCATGCACGTGCACCACAGAGTCAACTATGAAGTATATAGTTAGATCTCCAGAGTTTCAGGGTCAACCAACATCGGGAGAAGTAAGTAGCTGGACGGAATATTATCAATATTGTAAGGCCTAAATGCATCCTTACTACAAATCTTCTGTAGACCTTCCACCAATGGAATATCA
>NW_027529607.1:663149-676799 GCF_008692635.1 Crocuta crocuta
AGATCATTATCTCACAATTGGTGAGTTCAAGCTCCACATTGGGTTCTCTGCTGGAGGCTTTGGATCCTCTGTCTCCCTCTCTCTCTGCCCCTCCCCTTCTTGCGAGCATGTGTACACACACTCTCTCACTTTCAAAGATAATAAATAAAGATTAATAAAAATCTGTAACCCTTCAAATTATTGATTCTTAATTATTATTAATTATTATTAAATGTCGCATTTAATAGATTGTAAGAAAAAAATAAACTAATTAAGGGAAAAAAATGATTTTCACTCTAGTTGAATGAACAACGTTTTTAGTTGTATCTAAAATGTCTCTATTTTCTGCAATGGAAATAAAATATGGTTGTTTGAAATCTGTATACTACTTTTTCGTGGTACTATTTATTCAGTGAAGACGAAAATCGAACACTGCCATTGTCTTAAACATGTAGTTGATCGTTGTATTGGAAAACCGTAGAAATGTTTGAACTCTAAAAATCTTCAAAAGCCTACAATGATTTTCAATAGAAAAGTTCAAAATTATAGAAAAATAAATGTAGATAAAACATATCCCCAAAGAACTTGACTACCATAATAAATTACTACTGTTTAAAGAAAAAGGAATTTATTCTTTTATACTTCTGGAAACCAGAAACACAAAATAAAATGCCAACAACCATACACCCTCTAAAGGGTCTTGGGGAGAATTCTTCCTTGTCTTTTCTAGTTTCTCGTAACTCCTAGAATTCCTTAGCTTTACAAAACTCTGATCCCACCATCCTGTGGCCTTTCCTTTGCGTGTCTGGGTGCCTTTTCTCTTTTCATAAAAGACATCACTCATTAAATTTAGGATCCATCTTAACCCCAGGCTGGTTTTATCTTAAAAATCTTTAAAAATTAAACCTTCAAAGATGTTATTCCAAATAAAATCATAATCTGAAATACAGGTAGACATGAATTATTGCAGAATATTATTTAACCCAATACAGAAGCAAAAACTGGATATTAGATTTTAAAAGTTACACTTATTAATTACATTTTTTAAAAATATTTTACTTATTTCAGAGAGAGAGAGAGAGAGATAGTGTGACCAGGACAGAGTCAGAGNAAATTGCTCAAAGCATTATAAAGTAGTATTGTTCATACTGTTCTGGTTTATTTAAATCATTGAAATCCCAGCCTTTACAAACAATATTCTTCCAAAAAACAAGTATCATCCCTTTCTTTTTTCAATTCAAATTTTAGTTACTTAACATTCAGTGCAATGTTGACTTCAGGAGTTACATCTAAACCCAGTGTTTATCACAACAAGTGCTCTCCTTAGTAGCCAATCACCCATCTAGTCCATCTCCCACCCAACTCCCTCCAGTAACCCTCAGTTTGTTCTCTATCATTAAGTCTCTTGTGGTTTGTTTTCCTCTTGTGTGTTTCCCCCCAGATTCTTCTTAATTTAAGCTATTTTGATCCAATGTTATTGCAGCTCATTTATATAATCAACAACATGGTTGGCCACAAAATATAGTTTAAATTTTAGAGTATATTTTTGCTTTATTTTTAGTATAAAAGATATTGGTATTGTTAAGCAAGTTTCACGGGAGGAAATAGTCTGCTGTATTATACTATATTCTCAAAATCTTCACAAGGGCATTTATAAATTTCAAAATTCCTTGTCTCCACCCATAATAACATAAAGACTGTCTATTGTAAACTACCTGTGTGGACAATGATATAACCTATAATTAGTGGTTAAGGAATTCACTTCATATCCACAATGAAAATTTAAATAGCACGTGTAGGTCTTACAATTTCAGATAAGCTTATTTATTTGGTAATAAGCCACAGATATTGTGAATAAGTTATGTATAACTCACACTGATGATAGGATTCATGTAATGTGTTTTGTAACACACTCAGCCATTATGCAAATTTCAGGAGATTATAACTCTAAATAAAGGAAGGCACCAAAGAATTATCATGGTATTATGGAAGTCACAAAATTAAATATCTCCAGAAGAAATGAAGGATTCCTTAAAATGTGTAAAAGGTATCAAAAAAAGACAATAATGAAGACTGAAACATTGGCAATTATATACCTTATGTAATAACATTGAAATGCAGAATATTTTTTAAAAATTTGAGACCATACAATACATCTTTTGACTGCCTTCAATCTGAGATACCAGAGTGCCTATATATAAAAATAGGTTAGTAAAACCAGCAATTCCAAATCAGAATGATAAGTGTTATGGACATGTATAGCAATAAATTCAGAAGTCAAGTAAGACTTTTCCGCAACAGTAGTCTCTAAGTTGAGGGTTAAAAGGAGCAATACAAATGGATCACTGTAGCAAGTTGGTCAAACCCATATTTAGAAACTGTATTTCATTTTTTCGTTTTTTCCTTTTTTTAGTGTTTATTTATTTATTATAGAGTAAGAAGGCAGAAGAACTTTCCATTCAGAGAGAACAACAGTGTGCTAAATTGCTTGGAGGCAAGTTCAGTTTACTATATCACTAGGGTTTGGAAGAATAATGTTAAGAGCTGAAGCTGGGAAGGTGAATAAGGTCCATATGAAAAGCCTAGTAAACCACATAGAGTTTTACTGTGGGAACATTGGGAAGCCAATAACATAGTTTACCAGAGATGTGACATGATCAGATTTGTACTTTAAAAATAATATTTTGGCTACAGTATGGAAAATGGATTTGATTTGTAAACACAACTGGAGGCAGAGACTCTGGTTGGAGGCCGTTAGAGCAATTCAAACAGAGATCCTGGGGGGATGTACTGATGTACATCAGAGGAAATGGAAAAGAAATAGACCAATGTGAATCATATTTAGAAGACAGACCTGACACAATCCATTGATGGATTATATGTGGGAGACATAAAAAAAAAATGAGAAGGCAGAAGTCTGATGATGCACAGTTTTCTGGCTTGAATAGACGGGTAGATAGCAGCGTCACTTTCCCTTAAGGAATGAGAAGAGTTGAGCATGCTAATCAAGATTACCATTTATCTCTTATTTCCCCCCATTCAGTTTCTTTTCCAGCATAATTCCACAGCTCTAAATTCAGCTTGAGGACATAATATGAAAGTTGTGGCTCTACATAATATGTTGCTGAAGTCAAAGTAGCATATTTCTTACATTTTACTTTTTCTGAAATCAAGAGATCTTGTAATTGGTGCCAAAATAAATGTGCCAGGCACTTGGCAGAGAAGCCCTGTGAGGAAACTATCAGAGGGTGTATTCTGGCAAAGTTACACCTGTGCTTTTGCACTTCCTTTCCTTTAATGAGTCTAGTTAATAAGGATGCATACATAAACTCAAAGTCATCTTGGAATCACCAAGAATGTCCTCCATGAGAAGAGGAAAAGGAAGAAGTTCCATTCAAGTGCCTGAATGCAGAGTAGCGAAAACAGCAGGGCAAGTCTGGATCCACAGAAATCACTGGCAGAGGATGAGTCTTTGGAGAAGGGAAGGTTTATTAAACACTTCTTAAATTAAGATTTAAAAACAGATCAACAGCTTGATCTGTTTGCGGAAAGGAGAAGATTGTGGGAGAGCATTTATGGGTCTCTCAGGTAGAACTGTCTGGAACAAATCCTGTTGCTAGCATCCAGAAAGGATGAATATATGTGTCTGAAGGCAGAACATAATGGTTACAATATTAAAGACATATGTGAGACCTCAGCACATAGGTAGTGGATGTGTTTTTCTCTAAAAAAACCAATGTGGCCTGACTAGGATGAAACCAGCAAGGAATCTTTAAATCAGAGAAATCAGATTACCAATGTTTGGCTGATTTTTAGCAGAACATAATGTGGCATTAGGGAAAAATAACAAAACTACACTGGTTTGAGTTTAGTATTCATTCAATGTGTGAAAATTGAATTGGGACACTTGAATGGCACCAGAATCCTAGGTTTTGGAAAAATTTACACAAAGACCCAATCAAGTTATACAAGACTTCTTACTAATAAATTCTTAAATACATCCAGCCATAATGAAAACCTTACTGTGTGTGTGCTCCAGATTTAAGAAATAGTTTATATATGTGTAATTGGTTATGGTGTTCTCACTGTCTATACAGAGTAAAGTTAGCAGTACAAAAATGTATCTCATCCATTGGTTTTCACTGTATTTGATTTATTTGCATTAGTACCACAATAAAATTGAAGTTTAATTTAAATGTTTCACCTGAATTCTTGATAACAAAGTATTAAAATGCCTTCTAAAAGAACATATTTTTATAATCTTCAAATGAAAACCTTAATTCAATCATAAATTTTTAAAGTCCCATACCAGACAATCTGATAATAAACAAAGAAATTGCCAAAGATCTTAGGAGGTTTGGATTTTCTCCCCTCATAGAAGGGGCTGTTGTTACTACTTTTTTATTTGGGAACCACTATTACACTAACTAACTTACACAAAAGATGCTTATAATTTAATGATAAACAGACAATGAAAATAGGAAAATATGTCATGAGTTTAACCAAATATTAATTAAAGACAAAATAATAAATATATGGGTAGTTATGTTATGAGTGATCGATTGCTTAAGAGTATAAAATCACAAGCATGGGCTATAAAATATAGTGTGTCCATTATGGTGCATTCAAGGGATTAGGCTCTTTAGAACCTGAAGAGTCTTTATAGTTTAAAAGCAAACAAACAGTTATTGTGGTATTCAAACCTAGTGGTATGAATAAATATAAGATTTTTCCTAGCTGCAAAGTTTTTGTATGTATACACCCTATGTAATGTTAACATTTAACCTACTAAACTGTGATTAAAGTGATACAATGTCTAAAAAAATAAATGCCATTTTAGGATTAAGAAATTCTGGCCACATTTGTGTTTCATTTAAGAAACAATGTACCTGAGGTTTCTTTCAGGCTGAACCTGGTTTTATTTTTATTTACTTCAATGGAAACTGAATATATAGTCAAGGCTCTCCAGAGAAACTAAACCAACAGAAAAATTTATACATAAAGTTGCATGACAAAGTATTACCTCACATAATTAGAGACTGAGAAGCCCCACCATCTGCTGTCTACAAGCTGGAGATTCAAGAAAGCCATGGTGTGGTTCAAAGGATAGAGAGACTAAGAGCAAAGGGTATAGATTACAGTCTGGGTCCCAAGGTGTGACAACCAGGATGGTATAAATTGGATATATAAGCATAATTCCCAGTTTGAGGGCAGAAGATTGATGTTCCAGCTCAAACATCTGGCAGAAAATGAACTCAATGTTTTTCAACCTTTTTGTTCTGTTTTGACCTCACAGGATTAGATGATGTCCACCCACATTGGAGAGAACCCTTTGCATATACAATTGGCCAATTCAAATGCTAATCTCTTCCAGAAACATTCTTGGAGATACACTAATACAATGTTAACTAAATGTCTGGGCATCTTGTGCCCCAGTCAAGTAGACATATAAAATTAACCATCACACTGAAACTCCAAGAGAGTTTCTTATATCATAAAGCTCGCAATACTCTGTACCTCTCAAGCAATCCAATGTGCCTATTGATGCGGAAAGATACAGAAAGCCGGGTTAAGCTATAAACTTTACAAGGTATGGAACAAAATAGAATTACAGTATCTCAATCCTTATCTTGCTCAAATATTTTTCACTTTCTTTAAACAGCTACACTATTTTCAGTCTGCAGAAACGCCAGTGGAGGATGATACTCATGTCAAGAAGTCAAAGAAGCCATCCTTGGGGCGCCTGGGTGGCTTAGTTGGTTAAGCGTCCGACTTTCGCTTAGGTCATGATCTCACGGTTCGTGGGTTCGAGCCCCGCATTGGGCTCTGTGCTGACAGCCAGCTCAGAGCCTGGAGCCTATTTCAGAGTCTGTGTCTCCCTCTCTCTCTGACCCTCCCCTGCTCACACTGTCTCTCTCTCTCTCTCTCCTAGAAATAAATAAAAATATATATATATAAAAAAAAGAAGCCATCCTTTCATTTAACTCAAGCTTTTTACTCAAATGGTGTATGCCAGAGAAGTCTCTCTTGATCTCCCAATTTCGCACACTCGCACGCACGCACACACACACTCACAAACACTCTCCCTACCCTCAGGCACACCCTTACATATTATCTTTATTTAGGTTTACAAGGATTATAACCACTCAAGATTATTTAAAAATATATGTATTAACTTATTTATTTTTTGTCCATTTATTAAGATCTTGACATAATAAGGGTACAGCAGTGACTTCTCAACATAGTATCCAATATGTGTAGAACAGCGCCAGACATACATTAAGTACTTGATGTGAATTCTGTTGCATATGTGATTCATCAGCATGTCCTGTCAAAAATGCCCTTGTGTCCCCTGGGCGGCCCAGTCAGTGGAATATCCGACTTTGGCTCTGGTCCTGATCTCACACCTCCCAGTCCCACATCAAGCTCTGTGCCAACAGCTCAGATACTGGAGCCTACCCTGGATTCTGTGTCTCCCTCTCTCTCTGCCCCTCCCCTGTTTGTGTGCACTCTCTCTCTCTCTCAAAATAAATAAACACTAAAAAAATTTTTTTAATGTCCTTGAAAATAACTACTGGGGTGCCTGGGTGGCTCAGCCAATTAAGCATCCAAATTCAGCTGAGGTCATGATCTCACAGTTCATGGATTTGAGCCCCGCGTTAGTCTCTGTGCTAACAGCTCAGAGCCTGGAACCTGCTTCGGATTCTGTGACTCCCTCTCTCTTTATGCCTCTCCCCCACTTGTGCATATTCTCTCTCTCAAAAATAAATTAACATTTAAGAAAAAGAAAAGATGCACCTAAAACCATAAAATACCTAGGGATAAATCTAGCCAAAGAGTTGAAAAAATCTATACACTGAAAACTATAGAAAACTTATGAAAGAAATTGAAGTAGACACACAAAAAATGGAAAAATATCCCATGTTCCTAGATAGGAAGAACAAATATTGTTAAAATGTCAATATTACCCAAAGCAATCTACATATCCAATGCAATCCCTATCAAATAATACCAGCATTCGTCACAGAGTTAGAATGAACAATCCTAAAATGTATATGGAACCATGAAAGATCCCAAATAGCCAAAGCAATCTTGAAAAAGAAAACCAAAGCAGGAGAATCACAATCCCAGACTTCAAGCTGTATTACAAAGCTGTAATCATCAAGACAGTACAGTACTGACACAAAAACAGACATTCAGATCAATGAAACAGAATAGAGAACCCAAAGATGGACCAAAAATAAACATTTAAAAAAATAAATTAAAATGTCACTGGCTAATTTAGAAAATGGGTTTATGTAGAAAGCTATCACGTTTATTTATTAAGTATTTCCCTATAGTTAAAGATTTTTTCTTTAAGTTTGGCTTTTTGGAGAGATTCTCTTTCCTTAACTTTGAAAAGGAGTAATGTTACCGGTAATAAGTGCAACATTCATATGCAAATGAATGATAGGATTATGTACTTAGAGAAAAACAACTACTGCAAATACAGAATAAAATATGAGAATAATGGCAAGAAGGAGACAGGGCTAAAATAATATCTGATTTATAAATTAGCCTGAGCCAGGAAAACTCCATTAAATGGTTTGCTGAAGATGGAGACCTGAATATGGAGGAGATGCTGAACAAATTATTGTGTAATTGGATTTAGCTGAAAAAATAAAAGGTCTGTAAATTTTGTCAATTTAGCAGAAGATTAAAAATATCTCTGTTTTTTTGACTTATGCCACATGAATTCATGATAAATATAAAACTAAATATGGATGATGTGATGTTAGGTGAAGTGAAGGATTTTAAAATGCTCTAAGATATGTATTCTGCTTTCAAAAATCATAGATTTATGGATAAGATCAAGACTCATGCGTAAAAGGAGAAACACTCAAATGTTGGGGTGGGGCTGGTTCAGAAACAAGAGATTACTTCTAACTGCAAAGCTTAGGAGAGGCTTTATCAAGCAAATTCCATTTGTTCTTGTCTAGAAAAGATAAATATGACTCAGACATTTGTCTGTGGGCTCTGTGTGTTCTGGATTGTGGGAATAATATGAATAACATACATAAGTTGGTATATATATGTACACCTATGAAAATTCTTTGGGCTAACGTTTGAGAATTGGGAAACAGAGCTTAGAGAGAGGGGTGATATTAGAAATTCTGTATGCAACTAGATCATATAAACCTTGAGTGGAAGTAGAATTTTATTTAAATGGTGATGGGAAGGCAATGAACATTTTTCCACAGGGTGGAGTACAATCACTGTTGTGTTTTGCATATATATATGTCCAATATCAGTGAGTATGAAACATAAGAACAGCAAGTTCATTAAGAAATGATTTTACAATTCCATAGAAAATGTAATAGAATCATGTGAACCAGAAACTTAAGCTTGGAACTAAAGGTTAAATGTCAGAGATTCTTTTTTTTAATGTTTATTTATTTTTTGAGAGAGAGAGAGAGAGCGAGAGAGCACAAGCTAGGGAAGGGCAGATAGAGAGGAAGAGAGAAATCACATGGGGTCTGAACTGATGAACTATGAGATCATGACTTAAGATGAAACCAAGAGTTGTTGGCTTAACCAACTGAGCCACCCAGGTGCCCCTAGATGTCAGAGATTCTTACTGAAGGGTAATGAAACTTGGCAAAGAAAAAAAAAAACAAAGTAAATTAAATTATAAGTGATTTAGAATTACAACAATGCTTAAAACTTTTCATACAATTACTACATATATACAGTTTATATCACTACAACTACATATATATCCATATTGTATATCATCCTTTTTGGAATTTGTCTGATGTTTTTCATGTTTTTCTCATGATTAGAATGGGATTATGTTTTTTTAGGAGAAAGACCACAGAAGTAAAGCATTATTTTTATCACAACATAGCAAGGACACTGCTTTGAGTGCCCAAAGTATATAAATGAAAATCTTAACTCAGTACTACCACATGTGATCTCATTTGTAATTAGAGTTCTTGCCGATGTAATTAGTTAAGTTAAAATAAGGCTATGTATATATGGTATATAGCAGCTAAAGGAGCTTCTAATAGCCAAACATGGAATAATAAGAGCCACAAAAGTGTATTATTGAATTACAACCAAATATGTAAACTAAAGTTCCATAAATTTATAATGTTAGAACTCACTGATTGATTGAATGAATTTAAGATAAATGAGGGAGATTTGATAAATCTCTCATATGGAAGAATTCCAAATAATTTATGTATATTTTCCATCTCAAGGAAGTAAAACAGAACTCCCCATTCATTTAGTGTGAGTTGTGCATACTGATTGCTTTTCAAAAAGTACAGTATAGAGAAGGGGAAAACACGAATAACTTATAGTTGGAAAACCTGACAAACACTATCTGAGCTTGGTAATCAAAGTCAACATCAACAGTGGTAAGTTATGTGAATAGTATGTACCTGTATTCATTTCCTAGGGATGTCGTAACAAAGCACCACAAGCCGGGTGGTTTAAATAAAATGAATGCATTGTTTCACAGTTCTGAAAGCTAGAAATCTGAAATTAAGACATCATCAGGTCCATGTTCTCTGAAGTTTCCAAGTCTCTAGGGGATAGATAATCTGTTCCCTGCCTTTCTCTTAGCTTCTGGTCTCCCCAGCAATCTTTTGCATTTCTTGGCTTGCAAGAAAGAAGCCAACCCTGCTCCAGTATAACCTCATTTTAACTTAACTAATTATATCTGCAACAACCCTCTTTACAGATAAGATGACATATTTTGAGATACTGAGAGTTAGAGCTTTATTTTGGGGGAAAGGAGGATATATTCCATCCAGAACAGAGCTTTTGATATGATGTGATGAAAATAACACTTTACCTTTGTGGTTTTTCTCCTAAAAAATCATAATACCATTCTAATCTGTAAAAAATCAAAACAAAACAAAAACCAAAAAAAAGAAAGAAAATTCATAATTAAGGGACAATATACAAAATACTTGACCAATATTCGTCGGAACTATCAAAGTCATGAAAATTAAGAAAAGTCTGAGTTACTGTCACAGTGAAGCCTAAGGAGACCCAGTAACCCAATGTAATGCGATATCTATCCTCCATGTAATCCAGGAACAGAAAAGGACAGTAGATGAAAACTAAAGAAATCTAAATAAAATATGAAATTTATTTAATATGATATATTAACATTAGATTATTAATTGTAACAAATATATCATAATTTGTATAAGATATTGATAATACTAGAAGCTGTGTGTGGGACATATGAGAATTCTCTATACTATCTTTGGAATATTTTCTGTAAATCTAAAGCTATTCTAATATAAAACATTCATTTAAAATATATTTACCATTGCAATTCAAAATGAGGTAACAGGGGCACCTGGGTGGTTCAGTCAGTTAAGTATCCAACTTTGGCTCTGGTCATAATTTCAAGGTCCATGAGTTTGAACCCTGCATCGGGGTCTGTGCTCCCCCTCTCTCTCAGCCCCTCCCCTTAGCTATTATTTATGTAAGTTTCATTAAATTTACAAATGTTAATGTAAATATTGAGTAATAATTATTAACAAATGAAATAAATCCACATTTGCAATATCAGCCTCCTCTTTCCTGTTTTTAACATAACATGCTAAATACATATCTCCTGCTGGGATCTGCAATGAGTCAACATGCTTTAGCAAATTCATAATTTGTGCTACTCTTTAGATTGCTATTGTCAAAGTTAATAGTTTAAGTAAAAGCTATCTTCACAGTAACAAATGGAAATGAATTGGAATTATATAAATCTATTAAATTTAATAACACTTTAACTTTCTGGATAAAGAGACAAACCCAATTTCCATATGCTGACAAATGGTTTGGATCGGGAAACTCAAAGTAATTATGGATATTGACATTCCTTGGGGATATTCATGTGTCTGTATTATCACAGTCGTTTGCTGCATGTAGTTTAATGAAGATTCTTAAGTCTTCATGAAGAATATTCTGCTTAAGTGACAGAGACTCCAAGCCTCTATTTTGGAAATACAGAAGATGATCTTGTATCTTTTGGACTCTGATAAAGAACTGAGGCTCCAGAGCAGGGCACTCCTGGTAGTGGTCTATAAAAGCTTGCGTCAGTCAGTCTTCCTTCAGAGGAGTCCCCCTCTCTTTCCTTGACTCTGCTCCAAAATCACAAAGCTCATTTCTAATCCTCAAACACATCAAATCATCTCCTGTCTTACCTCAGGGCTTTTGCACTCTCCCCGAAACATTCTTTCTCACTGCTGGCTCTCTTCTCTCTGTCAGGGTTACTGTCAGTGAAGTGTCCACTTCCTCTCTCTTTAAAGTTATGGTGCTATGCCCACCCTCGTTCCACTCTCTTCCCCTTCCCTTTCCTTTCTTCCTAGCATCGATGTCCATTTGATGTCCCATAGTTTTCTAATTCAAAATTTTTTTGAGGGGGAAGAGGGAGAGAGAGAGAATCCCAAGCAGGCTCTGCATTATCAGCTCAGAACCCAACACAAGGCTGGAGTTCATGACCACAAGATCATAACCAGAGCTGAAATCAAGAGTTGGACGCTTACCTGACAGAGCCACCCAGGCATCACTCTAATTCAACTTTATAGATTGTCGCCTTTCACTATATTGAAGGCAGTAATTTTGGCTTGTTTTCTCTTGCAACCTGGTAAACAAAACGATGCCTGGCACATACAAGATATTTAGTAAATATTTTCAGAATAAAAGAATAACAACACAAAATTAATGAGTTCCTTATTTAATGAGGTTCTATAATGTTCTTCAGTCTTTCAAACATAATTTATTGTTTTGCCTAAATAGGAAATTATATTTAAATTTTATAATGTATTTAGAAAAGATTCAAAGTTCATATGATATCAAAAAATTTCAAATCTTCATGGAATCATTACAAATGTTATAAGGGAGCCATTGTAGTCTTAAAGATATAAAATAATATACTAAATTTCCAGGATATGAAGATTCTAAAAGAACAAGCATTCTTCTTAATTTTTAAAAGCATCTTATTGGTAACTGAAATAAGATGGTTAAATACCTCTCTGTGATGTATTATTTATTTTGTCTAGGTTATAGTCCATTATTTTCAGTAGGGGATTTTATATCCTTGAGTTATTAATATAATAGGCTTCTCTGCTAACATGTTGTTAGGAGATTATCCATTTATATATAATAAAATAAAATGCTATAAATTTTATTAACATGTCATGACTCCAGTAATGCACTAAAACCCTCATAAAAACATTAATTTTGATGTATGGCATAGATAAGGACTAGATAATAAACACAGAATGAAACACTATGAATGATTTAGATCCAGGGATAGCCTCTAAATTAGCCATCAACTAAGAAGGAAAGAAAAAGTATAAAGGCAACAGTGCGATTAAATAAATGTGGACATCTGTTCAGTGAACTAAAACACATAAAAAGGCTGTAAGCATGTATACTGCATGAAAAAGACAGTGTTACCATACACTTCTACCACTGTGTGGTACTTACTTTCAATAATATTGGTCATTGCACATTACAGATATGATTACATACACAAACTTAAGCAGAAAATTTTAAAAGATGCTATTCCTTTAGGTGCTTTTTTTTCCCCCTTTTGGTACAATGTTTGCTACATCCCAGTTCCTTAAACTATATTTATTCTTTTCACTCTATTTGTTGAACTAGTTAAAACCCAATCATTTGTGCAATTTGCCTACAGGCAACGAAAAGGATACATGGACTTTCTTCCTGTATTTTATGCTTTGCTGATGGTACTTATCTTCATAACTAACATTTACTGTATTTTCATGTTTAAAAGATGGCATAAATTACTTCAGAAACTATTTTTAATTAAAGAAAAGAATTAATATTATAAAACACAACCATATATACACCCCCAGATTTAGCTTTTGGAGACATAAAGTTTCTTCAAAAATATTTTAATGACTACATAATATTCAGTAATGTTAACTAGTTCTGCACAGTTTTAAATGCTGGCTTTCTCTTTTTAAGATTTTAAATAAGGTTGCAGTTTAAATCCTTGGACACTGTCTGATTTGAGTGCCTTACAACACAGAGCCAGGAGGAAGCCCTGGGTACATGTACTTTCTATGTTAAGTGAACTCCTCCGAGAGCAGGGAAAGAGAGGGCAAGGGGAGGGAGGGAGGGAGAGAGGGAGCTAGGGAATGGGAAAGATGAATGAAGAGGGAGTTACCCCTTTAATTCCTGTGGAGGGCTTGATTCCTTGCCCCATCGACTGTGGAGGAACTCTGTAGAATACACCCCAGAATTGTCTCTCCTGGAACCCGTGGGAAGATTTATTCATTTTGTCTCTGTGCCTCTCTCACTTCCTAGCCATCCTGGGCCAGAGCTGAAGTAGCTCAGCTAAGAAGCTTTAGGAAGAGGCCTGAGGCAGCAAAGCAGATGCCACAGTGAGCACTTGAGTCGGACACTGTCAGTATGTAAGAGACCTCTCAAGTAGCTGCAGCAAAAACTGAAAAGTGGACAATGAAATAGTGGCAGATAGGGACACCTCCCGTTCGGGCAGAGAGGCAGCAAGAAGCCCAGTGGAGTTGGCCCTCCCGTGGCCCTCCAGTCCAATGCATCACCTGCTTGGGCTACTATAGGTCTTCCCCACAACCTGAGGGTGGCAGTGGCGACTCTTGCGTGACCTTTGGATGCTATGGAGGCACG
>NW_027529607.1:678189-700272 GCF_008692635.1 Crocuta crocuta
GGGAGGCCCGGCCACGCCATTACAAGAGGAGCCCCAGCCAGGACACCTCGGATCTCACACATGAATTTAACAAATAATGCCAAATTCCAAGTATTCCTCCCCCTTCTACTCACACCTTCCCATTGGCCTGCAAACATGGCATTATTTCTCAGACCATCAGGAAAAAAAAAATCCCTCTTGACCCTCCTTTCTGCTCTCTCTGCATTTCTCTCCTTTCCTTTGCAGGTAAACCAAAAGCTTTTTGTGCTCTCACTGTCTCAAATTCCTCTCTCAGTTTCTTTTGAAAATATTTCAGTCAGGCTTTTGCAACTAATCCACTGAAACCTCCATTGTCAAGTTCACCAATTACCTCCCTGCTGCTAAACCGATTTCAGACCCCATCTTATTTGACTGACCTATTAGCAGCATTTGATACAACCCTGTCTCTTCTCTTCCCTTGACAAGTTTCTTCTGCATTGCTGGCTGCTACATCGATGGCTACTAGAGTTTTGTTCCTAATCTTAACACCAGTGTAACTAAGGTCCCCAGTCTCGGACCACATATTTTCCTCATATATAGTTTCTTTCTTGATCATCTCTTCCAGGACCCTGGTTTGAAATACCATCAGCAGGCTGACAATCCATATATGGATATTTTTAGCGGAACCTCTATGCTGACTTCAAAAGTCACATACCCAGCTGACAACTCACTTGAAAATCTAGTTAGGCATATAAAATTGGTCAAAAGCCAGACTCCTGATCTCCCTTATTTATAACAAATAAACAAAATATTTCCCCCTGCCAGTATCTTCCACAGCTTAGTAAGTGTTTTCTCTCGTCCTCCAATGTTTGGGCCATTTCCTTCACCTCTCTTCTTTTCCTTATGCCCATAAACCATGCTACCTCCCTCTCAAGACTTGGTTCAAGTTGCCTTCTTTCTTTAACATTATTGCAAATATCAGCAGGCATTTTCTGTCTACTTTGTTTAGTTCCCTTTAATCTATTCAATAGGAAGCAATCACAGTGATACTGAAAAAAAAAAAAACATTCTTCAAAGTATGTTCTGCTCAGTGCCCTGCAATGGCATCCTATATCTCTTTAAGGAAAAGCCCTTATCTTATGTGGTAAAGCTAATAAAGGAATACACAATCTAGCTTCCTTCCTCTCCAGGAAGTAACAACCTATTACCCTCCTCTTTTTCTCAACAGGAGTCTCTTGCTTTTCCACAAGCAATGGTATGCAGGCACATTCAGATCTTATAGTCTTTGTATTTACTTCTCTGTCTAAAATGTCTTTTCACAGTTTACCTGCATGAGTTACTTTCTCACTATCTTTTATTACTTTCATGTTCCTATTTATTGAAGGAACTATTAGGAGTCTGAGTTTTTCATTTTCTGTGAACGACCCTCTACTTGTCTTTATCTCTTAAAAATTTCTGTGGAGATTTGGTGCCAACATAGATGCATAGAGCAAAAATATGCTTTATGAGAAGAAANCGTTCCTATTTATATTTACACAACTATGTCTTTGCTGTCATTCTATCCTCCTTCCCTTTTATTATCATGTTTTTCCATAGAACCTCTCAGCATTTAACATACTGTATATTACACCTATTCTCTTTTATGGTTTCCTTTTTCAATGTAACCTACCTGAAAAAAGAAATTGTTGACCATTTTAATAAGTGTTATATTTCTAGTGATAAGAATGACATCTAGATTATGTTAGGTATTTAATTAATAGAGTAAATGTTAAATGAATATACAATTTATGATTTTATTCTACACAGATTCAAAATATGTGCGTATCTCATAGTAAATATTCAATGAATATTTTCATATTAAAGAATACATAACATTTATATTTTAACACATTTTTACTGGTAGATTATTGGCAGATTACTAACAGACATTTACTTTATAAATAAAAGTAAGTCATGGTTGACTTCTTTAAAAATTGAGGCACTATTAGGAGTCTGAGTTTTTCATTTTCTGTGAACGACTCTCTACTTGTCTTTATCTCTCAAAAATTTCTGTGGAGATTTGGTGCCAACATAGATGCATAGAGCAAAAATATGCTTTATGAGAAGAAAAACACCCTTTTACAATGTATCTGTCGTATGACTCCATGTTGTGAAAAGAATACACAGAGCCAAAATGAATTAATAATAAATAATAAGATATTGTGCACAATTATTTTCTTAATCGTCATCTCTAAGGTAAACATGGAAATGAGAAAATATGAATCCATGTTTGTTAATTTTACCTTAATATCATTATTGGATGTCAACAAGATTCTTATCAATGTTTTTGTAGTTTCTTTTTTTATTCTCTATATATTGAATGGCTATCATGTGTTACATACTTATGAAAAATAATTCACTACTTTGTTAAGGTCCTTCCTGAAATTACCACTCAATGTACTTGTAAGAGGCAACTGTGACAATTGGAAAATGAGGGAACTGACAGTTTACTCATCCCATAAGGAGGCAAAAACATAGTAGACAAGAGGGTATGCAAATATGGCCCTTTTAAATCAGTCTTTTGACACAATTCTATTTCATTGTTTACGAATTTATTTGCAGTTTAATAGAAGGTGCCAAAACTCATTCATTAAAAATTCCAGGTATTTTCAATGTTCAAATCTTTTCTTTAGTGTTTTAGAGCAAGACAATTTGATTATGTAGGATATCCCAAAACAAATGTTAAGCACAATTTCATTAAATGCTAAGTTGTCTCTAGGGTAACTTAAAAGCTGTTCTCTCCACTAAGATTCTTTGTTTGAAGAGTGGACCTTCAAGGATTTTTTTATTGAGTATTTAATTGCCTAAGCCAAACTTGTCGTTATATTCAGCAAGTTGGCTCCTTAAATCTGTCCTAGAAGAACTTACAAAGTAATCAATAACAGCAAAAATAAAAACATTCTAATGATTTAGCATTTCATCTGTGTAAAACTAATAGAAATAGGATTATTCAAATTGCGGTTTTCATTAAGCTGAAAATCCATTGCTTCTTTAAAGGAAGAGTTAATCTTCCCGTACAAATCATCAAACTTTAGATACTATTATAGTGCAGATATAACTCAAAGCATATTGAGTTTTGAATTACAATTTGAAGGAAACTATTTCAAGATGTTTAGAAACTAATACGTTAAAATAATGAGTACCAGAATATTATCACTTACCAATCGTATACTTAAATGAAAAATTCTTTTGTCTAATGTCATGCATCTAGTTTGCATAAATGAATTATGCACACATTTCAAAAATATTGAATTTCATAAAAGTAAAACTATTAATGTCCTTTACAAAACATGCTTCTTCTTTATAATTATTAATTTATTAAAGTTAATAGTTAAATTTCATCATATTCTGTTTAAATTAAATTCACTTTTATTCTATTTCAAAATATAAAACCACTAAAAGATTGCCAAATATTTTAATGTGTTTAATATTTTTTGCTAATTAAGAAAATGATACTTCAATATTACAAACACTCATCTTCCAACGCTGATATACTACAAGCAGTTTATTTAATTTTTTTAATGTTTATTTATTTTTGAGAGAGAGAGAGAGAGACAGTGTGAGCCAGTGAGGGGCAGAGAGAGAAGGAGACACAGAATCTGAAGCAGGCTCCAGGCTCTGAGCTGTCAGCATGGAACCTGACTCAGGCATCAAACGCATACACTCTGAAATCATTACCTGAGCTGAAGTCGGTTGCTTAACTAACTGAGCCACCTAGGCTCCCCAACAAATTCTTTATTTAAAATGAAATTTATTATAATCCTTTAAATGCATTGCTTACAATTTTTTAAACATGAATTAGTTCAATTAAAAAATGGCTTAAGTTTAAAACATATTCACATATATAGATTAAAAAGGAATTGCAGTAAATAAAGCAATAAGCAATTTTCTTCCTTCAAATCCAAGCCATTTAAATATAATCTCTTTCTAACATCCTGTTACTCTTCTGATTCATCAGATAAGCTGGTTAAGATAGTTACTAGTTATGTAGCATTCAAAGAATCCTCACATATGTCATTCAGTTTTCTCTTTTCAAATTACATCTGTGATATGCAGAACAGGACATGTTTCATTATCACTGTTTATGAAAGCAAGAGCTAGATGCTGACATATAATTTGTCAACTCCATTATCAGAACCCATAGGTGCTTAACACTAGTAACTAAATCTTGTGCTGTCTCCTGAATTTGAGGGAATAAATTATCAAAGTAAATAGTATGTCAAATATAAGAGAGTTGATCTCAATTTATACATATTCTCTTTTTGGTTACAAAATACATAATTTTGTATAAAACGAAGTTTACTAAAGGGTGTAGAATCATGAAAGTCCCCTCATTTCCATTACTCAGAGACAAATACAATTTACTCTTTCGGTGAATCTTTTTAAAGATCACACTTTAAAAAAACACATTAAAAAAAAAACAAAACCTCACATAATTGGTGCTATATAATACTCTGATAAACTGCTCTTTATCCAGACTTTTACTGAACAATATATTTCAGAAAGATAGAAGCAATTATTTCATCTACAGTTGTTTTTTTGTTTTTTGTTTTTGTTTTTGTTTTTGTTTTTTTTTAGTTACTGGCAGAATGATAGGTCACAATTTTCCTGTTTGGTCTCTCACATTTCTTGTGCCATGTGATTTTTTTTCTTTTTTAGTATTCATACAGATTTTTCTTTTTAATTTTGTTTTTGTGTTTTAGATCCTTTGCTGGAGAGTTAAGTCACTAGCTCCCAGGAAAGTCCTTCTTTTCTGCCTAAGAATATAAGAATAGAAGGTTCTCTTGGGCCCTGGAACACAAAAACAAAGATGGTGGCTCTGCACATTTCTATTTGCTTGTCCATCACAGAATTCCAAACATCCACCTCTAGTACAATGATCCCCAGCGAGTGTTACCCAGTTTACAGAAGCCTCCTCTGAGAGAACGGTCTAGGAGGCTTCTCTCCTTATCCTTTATTACTTGAATCTAGTTCCCTGTTCATGGCTCTGTCCTTTGCTTATACTACACAATGCCCTTATATTGAAAATATTAAAGACCTTGGCATTTTAACTCATATATGTTTGGATAGGCAATATAAGTCTGTTGCTCTATTGAGACTTCAGTGGATGTTCTCACAGCCTCTGTTATACACACTTAGGGGCTATAGTGAGAAAATGGATTAGATGGTGTTTGTTGACTGCATTATACACATTAATGGGCTTTATTAGTTGGTTATATCAGTGAGGGGTCCAACATGTGTCCTTTTGTTTTGTTTTGCAGTCATATAGTTAGGGACATTTGGAACATTTGGGTTACACAGAGCTATAGACTTTTTATAAAAATGTAAAGAGTAAATGTTTTAAATTAATAAATTTGATCACACAACTTGAAAACCGTCACTTGACTATGTTTCTAGGGAAGCTTAAGTTAGGAAAAAACAAAAATCAAATTGATAGTCTTTACCTTCTCATTTCCCAGGTAAGATTTATGTGTGTAATGTAAGGCGACTTCTTTTTTTTTGAGTCCAAGAAAAATTAAAGCTAGGAAAACCTGGGTGGCTCAGTCGGTTAAGTGTCTGACTTCAGCTCAGGTCATGATCTCATGGTTTGTGGGTTCAAGCCCCACATCAGGCTCTGTACTGAATGTTTGCTCAGAGCCTGGAGCCTGCTTCAGATTCTGTGTCTCCTCTCTCTGCCCCTCCTTCCCTCACACTCTGTCTCACTCTGTCTTTCAAAAATAAACAAATGTAAAAATTTTTTTTAAAAAAGAACAGTCAAAGCTGGTGTTCACCAGTCCTACCCAATTACTAATATTAATGATATTCCCCTTTCCACTATAAACTTAAGAGTCAAGAACCCCAGGGGTGCCTAGTTAGCTCAGTTGATGAAGTGCCCAACTCTTGATTTTGGCTCAGGTCATGATCTCATGGTTTGTGAGACTGAGCCCCCTTTAGGACTTTGTGCTGACAGTGTGGAACCTGCTTGGGATTCTCTCTCCCTATTTCTCTGCCTCTTCTTTTCTTGCTAATGGTTTCTCTCTCTCTTTCTCTCTCTTTCTCTCTCTCAGAAATAAACTTTTTTAAAAAAAGAGTCAAGAACCCCATACTCAATTTATATATAATGAAGGGGCTGGGTTTACAAACACCCTACTTATTTAAGAGTGTTCAGAGAGATTGGTTTGAATTGAGCAGAAATGGATAATTATCATTGGGAGACCCACTGCCCATGACAGTAAGAAGACATGTCAGTAAGGTTCCATATGTTCACTCCCACTTGTTTTTCTGCTGATGATGATTCAGAAGCTTTACAATGCAGCTAGGCAACCATTTTGTGCTGATTTTTCTCTTTTCCCTCTTGTTCACGTTCCCCTAACATATGTCCTGCATATGTCATTCCAAGTTCCAATGGTTCAGTTTCACATCCAATTTGGGCAAATATCTTCCTCTTTATCCTTGCTCTTTCTAAGGTTTTGTATACTATAAATGCTTTGTATTTTTCCTTCAGTATTAGTGCTTAGGTCTCAAAATCCTTCTATTTCTTGCAAAACCTCGTGGGAAAGATGTTTTGGTTTCCACAGTTTCCCTTCTCCCAACATTGAAACTACCTATTGAATTGCATTTTTTTTTTAGTCAACCTAATCCCTTGGGGTATCTGAGATCATAAAGAGCAAGTTGGTGTAGGAGGAAACTTCCTTTTATCCTCTTAGATTTTGTTACTGGGTCTGAGAATTAAACTGCTATAAGACAGTTTAACAGGAGAAAAGCATACACATTTTATTTATTAATTTTATTTGAACATGGGAATCTATAGAAGGAATATGAGGACCCAAGTGACATTTTGGGGTTGGCATGCTCTGATCCCCCTCATAGGTAATAAGTAAAATCTAGTGACTCCATTTAAATTTGCTTTAATGGAAAGCAAGTTGGGGGTGGATGGAAAAAGTGATATTTGGATCATTTCCTATACCCTTTTCTATCCATTTACAAGACTTTTCTTGCCTTCCTTTATCTCATTATTAGACATGGTCTCTGGTGCAAACTTAAGGAAACTAGAGACCTGAAAAAACTTTTGAAACTCAAATCCCCTTTTTGAATATTTTTCCTTGAATTGAAGAAAATGTACTCACTGAATTAAATGTGCCCTCTACTAGAATAGAAATAGTAACAGCTATTAACTATAACAATTGAGCCCCTGCCATATATCATTCACTAAATTAATAATTTTAATACATTAAGAACAATAATATACTATATACCTTAATGTATGTATATATTAATGAGATAGATATATTAAATGTATTTTAAAGATCATCAAAGTGATCAATTTATTTTTCCAGGATAATAAAGTAACAAGTGGTATAATTAAAATTTGAACACAGACATTTTTCTTTTTTATTTTAGAGAGAGAGAGAACATGAGCAAGCAGTGGAGAAGGTAGAGGAGAGTGAGAGAGAATCTTAAGTGGGCTTTGCACTGAGTGTTCAACAAGGGGCTTGACCAACCTTGTGATCAAGATCTAAGCCAAAATCAAAATCTGAATGTTTAACTGACTGAGCCTTCCAGGTGCCCCTGAATCCAGGCATTTCTTACTTCAATCACTAAATTATATGTTTTTCTTTCTCATTAGTCCTAAACCTTCTCATAACAACTTAACCCATACTCTAATCAACATATAAAATAAGAAAGAAGAAAAGATTTTCCAACAAATTAAAGGTAGATGTCTGTTCTTTCCTGACTGATCAGTGAGAAATCCTCCTTCATTTTATTTAAAAAAATTTTTTTAATGTTTATTCATCTTTAAGAGATAGAGAGAGAAAGACAGAGTGTGAGCAGGGGAGGGGCAGAGAAGGAGGTAGACACAGAATCCAAAGCAGGCTCCAGGCTCTGAGCTGTTAGCACAGAGCCCGATGCGGAACTCAAACCCAGAACCCTGAGATCATAACCCGAGCCGAAGTTAAGCCCTTAACCAAATGAGCTGTCCAGGAACCCCAGAAATTCTCCTTTGTTTTAAACAAATTTCCTAAGTATATATCTAGATTACCTTCTTGATTTTAAGAGTATGTCTTACAGAATTTTGAACACACTGGATTTAAATAGGATGTCTTCACATTTGTCAAAAACTTATCCAAAAATTATTTTTCTGAAGAAGGTCTAGCATACAAAAGTTACAGGCCAGTTCACAGACTTTCCTTATTTTCAAAATTAACTATTCTCCATATGGAGATATCTAAAAACATAAATTTACATGAGGTCTTGAGATAATCCAAGTAGTAGAATCTGCGAGTTGGCAGTGAGATGAATGGAATTTTTTTATAACAGTTCTCAAGGGAAAATTCTTCTGATGACTGATTTTAATTTTAAATCAGAAAAGCTTAAATGACTGTGGGAGTATATTGAAGGAAAGTCCAACTTGGGCATATTTTATAAGATAGTAGAAGGTCATTTCAAAGATCTTCCAGGATAATTACAAACTTTATGATCTTCATCTATCAAGAAGTTTCCTTTAAAAATAGGACTAATTGTACAGGTATTATGAAGAAAAAGTAATGAAGAAAAGTCATATTGGAATTTTATTATGGTTTATGTGAGATCAAATTTCAATTCCATTTTGCATTATGTTGGTCTAACTTCATCAGTAAAACAAGAACCAAACAATAGTTATACTAGTAATACTAGTACGAACAATAATAATGAAGATCCAATTTGTGTAATCCAAGTGAACATTGCATCAGAAATACAGGTAGCCATGATATAAAATTAAAATTTAGTCTTTTATAAAGATATATTTTGAATATCAAGAATTTTTAAAACTAAATATCTCTATAACTTGTGAAAAATATTCAAATGTTAACATTGTATAAAAACTAACTTTTCCACCTAATGTTTCTAAATTTCTTCTATTTTTTTTGACATTTACCTTGTTAGAGAAATATGAGAACCACCTACATTTTATATCCATATAGATATGTAAATTTTCAATTCATTTTCTTGATAAAGTAAAAGATGTGAACTCCAGGTGAGAAAAAAATGTTTACATAAGAAATGAGTAACTTAAATTCTCTGCATTTCATCAAAGTAATATATGGATCAAGGTGTTAAAGCAACTAACACACAATCTATAACTTCTAGGAAAAGGAAAGCCACTTTGAGGATGAAAAGTGTTTGCCTAGAGACTTCTTTAATAGATTCAGATTCAAATGTGTCAAAAATATTTGAAATTTGTAAATAATCCAAGAGTATGAGTGGCACATGCTTTTAATGCCACATAGGGGTGAAGTACACCCAAGGACTGTTTGGAGGAATGTATTAGCTAAATTAACTGTTTCTTAAAGCTTATCGTTCGCAGACCTTGTAGAGTTACATGATAATTTGTAGAATTTGGTGCAATAGTGATGCAGGATAGTTTTCAGGGGAACAGATAACTCCAAAGGGCCATGCCCCATTAGATATTTACCTTGTGTAGCTAATTCCAAAATCACAACTTGTAAAATATTCTGACAACTAATCATAAAATTGTACTGCTTCCCTCATTATATTAAAAATATGAAATTACCTTTTTATATTATGTTTCAACAAATGCATGCATATATGAGTGAATAGATACAAAATAAATTGTAACATGAGGTCAAATGGTTTCAGAGTTGTAGGAATATATGGAATGATGTTTATAGGCTAATATGAGTAAAGTCTCTTGAAAATTTTTGTAAAACAAAAAACACTTTTAGAAGAATAAAATTTATTTAGATAAAGATGACTGAAGAATGAATGAATCTGCTACTTTTAGCTGAAGATGAAATGTAGCCTACCAAAAACAGAGAAACAAAACAACCAAAGCAAAAACAAAACCAGCTCTTTATATTATTCCATTTACTTCTTTTTACCTTTTGTTTTTAAAGATTTTTAAAGTAATATCTACACACAACGTGGGGCTTGAATTTACAACTCCAAGATCAAGAGTCGTATGTTCTACCAACTGAGCCAGCCAGAAGCCCTGTACCTTTACTTCTGACTCTAAGAGGAATATTTTTCAGAACTATATCAGTCCTATTCCTCCCTTTAAGAAATAAGTAATAGATTTTGCTCTTGGAAGAACTTTAGTTTATAGAAACAATGAGCAGAAAGTATAGACGTCTCCCATATATCTCCCACATACACAGTTTTTCCTATTCTTAGATTCTTATATTAACGTAGTATATTTGTTACAATTAATGAACCAATATTAACACATTACTATTATTATTATTGAAGCATAACTAATATACAGTGTTATGCTAGTTTCAGGTGTACAATATAATGATTCAACAATTCTATACAATATTCATTGCTCACCGTGACAAGTGTAGTCACCAGGTCACCAAACAATGTTATTGTATTTTATTGCCAATATTCCATATGCTTTACTTTCACCTCTGTGACTTATTTATTTTGTAAAGGAAAATTAGTACCACTTAATCTTCTTTGCCTATCCCACCCATCCCCCTACCCTCTCTCCCTCTGGCAACCAACAGTTTGTTCTCTGTGTTTTTGAGCCTATTTTTTTTGTTGTTTATTTTCTTTTTCTTTGTTTTGTTTCTTAAATTCCACATATAAGTGAAATCATATGACATTTATCTTTGTCTGGCTTACTTCACTTAGCATTATACCTTCTAGGTCCATCCATGATGTTGCTAATATGGCAAGACTTTATTCTTTTCAAGGCTAGTTATATTCTGTTTCATATACATACACATACATACGTACATACTACACTTTCTTTATCTGATAATCTACGATGGAGATAGTTATTTTCCTATCTTGGCAGTTATAAATAATACTGCAATCAACATAGTCACATATCTTTTTAAATTAATGTTTTTGTTTTCTATGCGTAATATGCAGTGATGGAATTACTGGATCATATGGCAATTCTATTTTTAATTTCTTCAGAAAACTCCATACTATTTTCCATGGTTGTTGCACCAATTTGCATTCCCACAAACAATAAACAAGGATTCCTTTTCCTCCACATCCTTGCCCAACACTTGTTATTTCTTGTCTTTTTGACTTTAGCCATTTGACAGATGTGAGGTGTTACAGTATCATAAAAAATATTTTCATTGGCCTTAAAATCCTCTTTGATGTACCTATTTATTTCTTCCTCCTTCTTTGTTGAAACCCTACTTTTTTACTCAATAGTTTTACATTTCAAGAATGTCATAGAGTTGGAATGAGAGTATATAGGCTTCACACACTGGCTTCTTTCAGTTAACAATAATACACCTTTAAGATCCCTTTGTGTCTTTTTTTGGCTTCATGGATTATTGTTTTTTAATCACTGAATTAATATTCCTTGATGTATGATGCGTCATTTGTTTTCTTTTTCTTCATTTATCTATTTAAGGATATCTTGGTTGTTTTCATTTTTTGGCAATTATTGACAAAGTTACCATAAACATTTGCGTGAAGGTTTTTATGTGGATGTAAGATTTTAAATAATTTTGGTAAATACCAAGATGTATAAGTACCGGATTGTACGGTAAGAGTAGCTTTAGCTTTGTAATAAATTGACAAACTGTCTTTCAAAGTAGCTTTCAAAGTACCAGTTTGCAGCCCCACTAACAATGAATGAGAGTTTCTATTGTTGCATACTATTTCCAACATTTGATGTTTTTTCATTACTCCTTTTTTATAGCAAATATTGCATAACGTTTCCATTAATATCCCAAAAACCCATTCTTGAAATAATCTAGAGTGCATATAACTTAAACAAACAAAGTAAATGTTCTTTTACATAAAACAAAATAAAACCGTAGTAATTTGTATTTCAAAACATAAGTGTTTGGGCTTGAGTAAGCCTGGTAACATAATGTCATAATCAGATGTTTCAACTTAAGCAAATATTAATGAGAATGCAAGGACTACAAACAAAGACTGAACCCATTGTATTTTATGAGTGACTCAAATATAACAAATGGTGGTGGTATCAGAATGATGATTTTTCTGAAATAAAAACAAATAATGACTAAATCTCAATAAAAATGTTTTCCCTTAATATGTAGTGCATATTCTTCCAGAATGTCAAAGTATATTTAAGAATAAATATGCAAAAATAACACATATTAATGATATTATTCTAATATTTATTAGTTTCAAGTCTTAGATAATTACAAACAGAACTTTAACCTATAAAACTATTTCCTGGAACATTTGGCAGCCATCAAAAACATGAACCTGCCCCATGTAGGATGTAGGAAGACTAGAATTCTTGATCCTAGCCTATATATTTTAACACAGTCTCATAGTATAACAACCAAAATTGCCCTGAAAATTAAAAAACACACCACACTAAGTTACAGTGCCAGTAAGAAGCCCTGAATTATATCACATTGGGCAGGCCAAATTCATTTAATTACAGAAGATAGGTAAAATGTTTAAGCTGTTTTAAAACTGATAGTTTAGATACTGGTGAAAATAAAATTTCATTTTAGAGCAATTTTCTTTTTTTAAGATTTTTTTATTTACTTCTGAGAGAGAGAGAGAGAGAGCATGAACAGGGAACAGGGAGGGTCAGACAGACAGGGAGACACATAATCCGAAACAAGTTCGAGGCTCTGAGCTAGTTGTCAGCACAAAGCCCAACGCGGGGCTCGAACCCAGGAACCGCAGATCATGACTTGAGCCAAAGCCAGACGCTTGACCGACTGAGCCACCCAGGTGCCCCAAAAGCAATTATCTTCAAATTCACAAATTTATTATCAGTTTGAAATAGCATCTTTCATAACTTAATCAGATTGGAGAGATTATTTTTCTTTACTTCTACTAGTAAACTCTGTGTTTCTTCTGCGTGTACCTACACTATGCTTTTATTAATAAGACCTCAAATCGCTACAAGCTTGAGATAGTACAGTTGAAAAATTAAGTAAATATTTGGGAGGAATGAAACACAACAGAATTTTTGTTTGTTTTTTAAAGTTATACCCATCTTGGTAAAATAGCAGTGAAAGCCTAAGAACTATTTATAGTTTCTATGTAAATTTACTGTCATAAGCTTAACCTACGCACCATACTTAATCCTGTAACACTAGAGTCACCATGCCATGTATAAATATTCATCTACCTATCGCCAAGTAACAATGACATTTCCTGAACTAATGCTAACGTATTACCTTTAAGGAAGGTAGTTCAATAAAATCTTTAAAAATATTTTGCTTCTTTTTGTTGGTTCACTTATTTGTGTAGGAGTTTGATCACCTTTATGATTAAATAATTCTTAAAAGAAAAATCTTTCACAATCATTCCTCCTGAGTCTTTTTTCTTGTCATACATATAATATATCAGGTATTATATTTCCATGATATATCCTTGAATGCAGGTATAGAGTCTAGGTCCTTATCATGTTTCGTAACAACACTGTATAACTTTTTTTAAAGATTCACTTCAGGGACACCTGGGTGACTCAGTCAGTTAAGCATCCAATTCTTGGTTTCATCTCAGGTCATAATCTCATAGTTTGTGGAATTAAGCCCCGTGTTGGGCTCTGTGCTGATAGAATCCCCTGCTTGGGATTCTCTGTCTCCATCGCTCTCTACTCATCTCCCACTCATGCTCTCTTTCTCCCAAAATAAATAAATAAATAAACTTTAGAAAATAAAAAATAAAATAAAAATTTCATTTCAACTGCAAAGTCATTGATGTTTAAAAAAAAAAACCTTAAAACATTTAAAGCTATTGTCATTAAAGCATTTTTTCCTGAATATGTCAGGTGATAGATTTTTCCATGTAGGATGAACAGTTATATAAGTTACAAACTCTAAATCAGTTTTAATTATTCACTACCATATTGTATGCATTGTGTATATACCAGATAGATAGATAGATAGACAGATAGACAGATAGATAGATAGATGATAGATAGATAGATAGATGATAGATAGATAGATTATATATATGATTTTCATATATTATTACATAAACACATAAAACCAACAATCAACTCTCACTATTTTAAGCAAATACAAAGGATGTGCTTTATTCAAATTAAGCATATCACATTTGCAATGCATCTGGGAGTCTGATAATCTGCTGATTTTTACTTTTTTTAATACACTTCACTGAAATGAAAATACTTAGAGTTCCTTGAATGTTACATGTATCTCACTTCAGGGATTATGCTGCAATAAGACAGATAGATTAACAGGAGAAAAATGGAGATTTATTAATGTGTGTATTGTACATACAGGTTGAAGTATTCAGTGATTAGGAACTCAAAGTAGTGGTTAAAAATTGGGGTTATATAACATTTTAACAAAAAAATACGTTTTGTTCTTTTGTTAAAATGCTGTATAGTCCCAAGTGAAAAGATTGTCGAATTTCTAGGGGCATCAAATGTGGGATGGTAGTATTTACTGGAAACTAAAGGAAGATCAGGGCTAGTTAGTAACGTTTGTTATAGATTCCTCTGGCGCCCTCCCTAAGATGATAAGGGTCTAGTTTTGTCTTCAGTGTTTAATTTATGTCTTTCCTAATAGAAAAATGGACACCTTTAGAAATTTACCTACTGCTTTTAAATGAATTAAGGGAGGGCAAGGAAATTCTCTTTTATCTGTTTCTTCTCAATTGCCTTTAGCTCAGAATAATCAATATTTGAAGTGGCATATTCTTGTATCCTTCATTGTTGTTTTTCTCATATTTTGGGTAAGAAAACAGATATTTATTTAAGGAGATGTGACAATATCACAAATTTAGTAAATGGAAAAATGGGGTTTAAGTAAAGGCTTTATGATTTTAGGTATTTTGACAATAAGAAATATAAGGCTATTAAGTAAGCTGTTTGTGACATTACTAATACATGTTCCTTGACATATCTCATTCAGTAGTCCAGGGAGGTTAAGAAACAACAGGCTTCTTTTTTAAAGAATACCTGGGAATTACATTGCTTTTCTATATTATTCATATCTTTCTGCCTTCATAAATGAATAATAATCAATTGTTTAATAACAGTAATTATTTAATCCAGGAATATATACAGGCATATACATTGATTTCCTTTTCTATTGTTACTAACATTCTATTTCTGATATTTATTTTATTAATACATATTTATTTTAATTTTTACCTTTTTTACATGATACATGGAAAATCTTAGGACTTAAATTTTCCTATGTCTCTTATTAGCAAGATGAAACTATTTTCACAATGAATGTTAGGCAAATTTCTGTAATATAACATAGATTTTTATGTTAGTTACCACAAAAACTAAAAATGTGTGTGTGTGTATTACTATATTTTAAAATTCTTATTTACCTAGGGGCACCTGGGTGGCTTAGTCGGTTAAGCGTCCGACTTTCGCTTAGGTCATGATCTCGCGGTTCGTGGGTTCGAGCCCGTGTTGNTCTATTGTTACTAACATTCTATTTCTGATATTTATTTTATTAATACATATTTATTTTAATTTTTACCTTTTTTACATGATACATGGAAAATCTTAGGACTTAAATTTTCCTATGTCTCTTATTAGCAAGATGAAACTATTTTCACAATGAATGTTAGGCAAATCTCTGTAATATAACATAGATTTTTATGTTAGTTACCACAAAAAGTAGGGGCGCCTGAGTGGCTTAGTCGGTTAAGCTTCCGACTTTCGCTTAGGTCATGATCTCGCGGTTCGTGGGTTCGAGCCCGTGTCGGGCTCTGTGCTGACTGCCAGCTCAGAGCCTGGAGCCTGTTTCAGTCTGTGACTCCCTCTCTCTCTGATCCTTCCCTGCTCATGCTGTGTGTGTCTCTCTCTCTCCTAGAAATAAATAAAACATTTAAAAAAAAAGTAATTAGTTTCAACACTTTAAACATTTTTGAAAACTAATTATATTATTATTCACTTTGGAATACTTGCAGATAACATTATTTAGAGCGCACTGTGTGCTGGTTGTTGTGGTTAGTGCAGAATAGGATTTATATAATTTATATTAAATATCATAATTCTATGAGGAGATAGGTACATTTCTAAAGGTCATTAATCAGATTGTAATTTTTAATCAGGTTGATTAATCAAGCATCCAAATTATTGGTAAGACTGTAACCCATACCTCCATACCAGTGAAACAAAAATCTTCTTAATATATTAATGAACCACCTCAGACTTTCTTGTAAATTTATTGGCTTAAAAATAGCAAAGTCCCATTTTTATAAAGATATACCTGTAAATCAACCTGAAATTTATAGATTTATGGGCCATAGCTGGCTTGAAAATGGAGCTTAATCACATAAGCACCTATCCTGTCTGAGTACTTAAGGGAGTGAAAATGGACAAGTGAAATGACTTAAATAGCTTCTTTTGTTGATCAATGTTTTTATGTACATCATACTTAACAGAACCAAAGGCACTGTGATCTGTGGAAGAGAAGAGACATTTTTTGACAGTAGCATGTGATGGGTTTCTGGCTCCCTAAAGAAAAAAATGTTTCCCTGTTTCAGAGCTTGTGGAGTCATTTCATAAAGTTGGATGCTGGGTAAGATCAGGTGGGTCCACTGTGACAGTTCTGCATTAGAATTTGTGGTACTACAGTGGAATACTGCTTTATCTTTCTTTCTTCTTTTCACTTGTGGTGCTCCTGAACAGAAAGTAAGATGACCAACTAGAGGCTTCCACATGAATTGGAAAGTGTTAACATATCTCAGCAAAATTTATTATTTTCCAGTATTATCTATTGTATGTACATTCATTCATTTGTATTCTTCACAAGAAGTATATGGTTACACACAGGTGGATTTATTTCATGAAATATTTATCAATGAAGTCAGATGTATCCAGTTTTATGAGGACCAAGAGGGTTAAACCTGTCTCTTTGTTTACCATTTTCTCCCCCAGAACTTAACAAGGCCTTTACTAAGTCCACACTTGACAAATATTTACTGACTGAAGCACTGAAACCTAAAAGATTTTTATATTTAAATTTAATTTAAACTTATTAAATTATATTTAATATATATAAATTTAATAGGAATTTAATATAAATTCCTGCTACTCAGTATTTCTTTTTTTATTTTTTTAAATGTTTTATTTATTTCTGAGAGACAGAGAGAGAGAGAGACTGTGTGATTAGGGGAGGGTCAGAGAGAAAAGGAGGCAAAGAATCTGAAGCAGGCTCCAGGTTCTGAGCTGTCAGCACAGAGCCCAACACGGGGCTTGAACCCACAAACAGTGAGATCATGACCTGAGCCGAAGTCGTACACTCAACTGACTGAGCCACCCAGGTGCCCTTCAGTATTTCTTTTTTAAACTGATGTATAAAATTAAAAAGAAAACAGTTGATATTATTTATATTAGATACATACATCTAGGATAAAAGTCCTTCTTACATGAGGACTTTTAAAAAATATTTTAGAAAAATAATACCCGAGGGCAAAAATTTGATTATAAGTATTAACTATATTAACCATATTAAATACAAGAAATCTTTCCTAAAACATCAACTTATTACACCTTTAAGATTAAGCCAAAATACAGTAACTTTGGATTGCAAGTAACTTGTTCTGTGAATATTCCTCAAGACGAGCAAATATTTTAATAAATTTTAACTTGATAAGCAACTGAAATCTTGCAGAACAAGTAGTACTTAACACTGAATGTCATATGATCACAACTGAGCCAATAGTTCCTCTCTCTCTCTCTCTCTTATTGTGTGATTATGGGTGATCATTTCCCAGGCTCAGATGCTCAGTCGTGGGCTGAGGTGTTTGGCAGAAATCAGTGAATTTTCAGACCTTTGGAAGGGGCCCACAACTGGCTCTAGAGTATTTTTTATCACTCCAAAGCACCAATGGACAGTCCTTTGCTTTTCCAGACAAAAGTAAGCTTAGGAACACTTTGCTTCATTCTAGGTCATTGAATAAGATCCTTGTTAAAGTTGCACAAAAAGTAAAAGATTCCATTGAGTCAATAGACAGCAGTGATTGAGTTGGGGATAGTGAAAGTCATCAACATAATAATCTTCCTGTCTCTTGTCTCCCTCAATCAGCCATGAAGGTTTTCAAAGGTAAGTGCAGGTTAATTTGTTTATTTTTCTTTACATTTTGTATTTTCTTTCCATTATTTCTTATGGAGAAATTCACTTTGATATACAAGTGCTTCGAATTACAACCATATTTCCAGAACAAATTATGCTTGCAAATCAAGGTTTTGCTGTATATGAAAATGGTAAAAATTTGCTAATCTGATTAAGAAAACATTACAATAAAAACTTGAGTTTCTTCAAACAAAAAATAATACAATTTTTAATGAAAATATTAACACCTGTAAAATTTTAATGATTAGATAATGAATATTTATTAGAATTATTTACTAGAAAGAACATAACTCATAATTTTCAATTGTAAATGTCACAATCTGGTTCTTGCACTTTTTCCTTTTACGTAATACTATGTGAACTTCAGAGTAGACACCATACTCCTTTGCTGAAAGAACATCTGCTAACATCTTCTCATAACTGTAAATATTTCTATTCTTTGTTATACTTTAGACGGGTTAAATTCTCCCGCAACCTCAATAGAGGAACAAAAGGTCTATCTAAAATTACTTACACGAAAGAGATTCCTCCACTTGTATCTTACTTTCCTCTTTGATAATATTCCCCATTCATCATATATCTGCTGACACTGGACACATGCCAATGTATGAATAGCTAGAAGAAATTATTTTAATGTTAACTTGGGGACAAATTTTTAAATCTGTATTTTTGAATGCACTTCAAAATCTGACTCAGTCTGATATTGAGTCAGATTTAGGAATGATTTCTTATTTCTGTGTTAGTGAGCTCCCATATAAAAAGCCACAGAACCTTGTAGGAATGTGCATGGGAATTGTTATTTAGAGATCACAGAAACGGCATTCGTAAAAAATATAACTGCACACTTCTAATAACTTGGCTATGATGAAATATTTGGAAGGCTGAGAAGATACCATTCATTAACAAAGTTAAAGTTTACTCTTAAGAGATTGCATACAAATGGATTACAGGGGTTGCTATAAATAATTATTTTATTTTCCATCATGTTTTCTAGTCTTTACATAATTCACTTCATATGTTCATCCAGGATTTCTTTTTTAAAAATTTTAATTTATTTTTTTGTGTGTTTAAGGATTTGTTTGTTTTTGAGAGAGAGAGAGAATGTGTGTGCATGAGCATGCACATGGGGAGGGGGCAGAGGGAGATGGAGAGAAAGAATTTTAAGCAGTCTCCAAGCCCTGTGCATGGGACTCTATCTCACAACTCCAGGATCATGACCTGAGCCAAAATCAAGAGTTAGATTCTTAACTGACTCAGCCACCCAGGTGTCCCAACTGAGCCACCCAGTGTCCCAACGATTTCTTTTTTAGATCACTGCCTTCTCTAAACCTCTTTTCTACTAAAGTCTCGGCTGGTCTTTAGTCCCTAGGTATTGTAGGAGAAGCATTTTACATCCATGCAAGTCCCTTAGACTGAACAGTACCAGGGTTTTGGAGGACATTTTCTTACTATACTATATGTTAAGATATCAATCAGTATGCTATTTTTTTTTCACTTTTTTAAATTTTTATTTATTTCTAGGAGAGAGAGAGACAGACAGACAGCATGAGCAGGGGAGGGTCAGAGAGAGAGGGAGATACAGACTCTGAAATAGGCTCCAGGCTCTGAGCTGGCAGTCAGCACAGAGCCGGACGCGGGGCTCGAACCCACGAACCGCGAGATCATGACCTAAGTGAAAGTTGGACGCTTAACCGACTAAGCCACCCAGGCGCCCCTCAATCAGTATGCTATTTTGATAAGCCTGTGTCAGTCTTTCATCGTTCCCAAAACCTTCACCTAATTTTCTGGGAAACAAGGTGAAAGAAAAGAGTAGAAATCATTTTTTCTGCCACATTTTTTAGTTATACTTTATAAATGTCAAAATATTTGGTTGTTGCCAAGCCTTATTATAACACATTAGTTAGACTGACCACATTTTGAATTTTACTTTAAAGAAAGAACTTGTGTGTGTAGGATCATCTATCTGTCTATCATCTATCTATCTATCTATCTATCTATCTATCTATCTATTTATCATCTATCTATCATCTATCTATGATTGATTCTATTTAAAGTGTGTACATTTCATGAAATAGTTACCTGAATTAAGTTGAATGATTGTTGTGAATAGGAAAATAGAAACAAAAACAAAACAGGTCATGTTTTAGACTCAAAGAGGAAATAAAAACACTTTTTTAATGTGGTAAATAAGGTGATTGAAAGTGGCAAAATAAAAGTGACTTTGCTTACAGCATTTGAAGAAATCTGCCCATTGGAAAACTGGTGCTCAGAATAGATCTGGTTAAGTAAAGGCAACATGAAAAATCAATCACTGCACTATATCCAGAAGAAATACCTGTCAGTGTGGAAAGAAAATGGAGAGTATTAACTTGTTGTGTCCCAACCAGATGAAACAACACTACTATCAATTGATCCATGACCCTTCATTTTCTCGCCACATAAAGGAAGACAAAAACCATCATGAGACTTGGAAGTTAAAATGACTCCTTAATACGTGGGATGCAGAATGGATGTTGTGTTAGACATCATGAAAGCACATTTATGTTATTATAACATCTCCATCAGATGTTTTGGTGCGTTGTCAATGAGCAGTCATATTTTGAAAGGAATCTTTTCTCCTGAGGATTCAGTCTCAATGGTGGGCTCAAAATATTGTGTAAACTATGTTGTAGGCAGATGTGCTGCCATCCAGGCTTTGTTTTTCCATTTATAGAATGCAAGCAGATCAAATTTAGCATAATCCTTAAGACCACTACAATTTTAAGAATGGCGAATGGACTGGCTTCAACTTAAAGTCACCACCTACATTAACCCCTAACAAATGAGTCTTGTTTGAATCTCTTTGAAGCTTTCAAATCAGACACTGTATTCTCCTCTCTATCTAGAAAAGTCCTGGATGACATCTTCTAATAGGAGACTGTTTTGTCTCATGGAATGGGTGTTGTTTAGTGTACCCACCTTTATTAATGATCATGGCTAGATCTTCTGGATAACTTGCTGCAGTTTCTACCTCAGCACTTGCTGCTTCACTTTCCATTCTCTGTTAAGGAGACAGTTTCTTTCCTTAGTCCTCATGAAATAACGGCTGCTGGCTTCAAACTTTTCTCCTGTTTAATCACTTCTCTCAGCCTTAGTAGAATTGAAATGTCTTCCTCACCTGCACCAACTTTCTTCTTCACCTCTCTCAGCCTTAGTAGAATTGAAGTGAGTTAGGGCTTGCTCTGGATTAGGTTTGGGCATAAGGGGATACTATAGATGGTTTGATCCTCTATCCGGACCACTATTACTGTCTCCATCTCAGCAACAGGCTGGTGAATACATCATTCATGTATTCACTGGAGTAGCACTTTGAATGTACTTCAGGAAAGACTTCAGAAAGTCTTCGTTTGCATTCACAATTTGACTGTTTTGTGGAAAAGGTTCCAATTCAGCCTGTTTTTGCTTTTGACCTGTCTTCCTCACACTAAGCTTACCTATTTCTAGCTTTTGATTTAAAGCAAGATGTGTACAAGTCTTCATTTCACTTGAACACTTCAAGTTGTAGGGTTATTAATAAGCCTAATTCGAATATTTTTGTTTCAGTCAATAGGAAGCTCCAGGAAAGGGAAAGAAAGAGTCAGAACACACACCTTTATGGACTAAGTTTGTTGTCATAGTGCACAGTTCATGGCATCTCAAAATAATTACAATAGTAACATCACTGATCACTGGTCCCTAGTCAGACTACTATAAGAAATGTAATAAAATGAATAAGTTTGAAACATTGTGGGAATTACCTAAATGTGACATAGAGACATGTCCTGAGCAAATGCTGTTGAAATAATGGTGCTGATAGACTTGCTTGATGAAAGGCTGTCATAAACCTTCAATTTGTCAAAACAGAACAAAAACAAAAACATGATATGGGGCATCAGGGTGACTCAGTTGGTTGAGAGTGGGACTCTTGATTTCAGTTCAGGTCATGATCCCAAGGTCATGGATGGAGGCCTGAATCAGGCTCCTTGCTGAGCCCTCTCTCTCCAAAAAAAAAAAAAAAAAAAAAAAAAATTAAAAAAAAAACACAATA
>NW_027529607.1:700325-756419 GCF_008692635.1 Crocuta crocuta
CACACACAAAAAAAAAAAAAAAAAAAAAAAAAAAAAAAAATTTAAAATGAAACACAATATATGTGAAATGTAATAAAAGGAAGCATAAGAAACCAAGATATGCTTGTAAATGAATAAGGCATGATGACTAAATTAAATCTTATTAAGCCCAGCAGTTTTTTATTGTGATAGTAAATTTGAATAGGTTAGTTTCTCTTAAATAATCAATGAAATTTGATTTCAAAAAGTCAATGACACACCATCTCTAGTAGACACACCCTGCTAAACAGTGATGAAGTGATATAAGAAACTAGTTATATGTGTTATGTAAAACATGAATAGTTCTTATAATGATTTTGGGAAGTGATAATCTAATGAAATTAAATGTCTTTTCATCAGGACTTTTCAAGTGCTTGGTATGTTAATGTAACTGACTGGTCCTACCATAAGATGTATTATGTTGTACTTCCCAGACTAATTTGAGATCAGATTTCTTTCCACAAAACCTTTTTAGAATAAATATTTCTTGAATACACTTAGTAAAGCTGTTTCCTGGCCTGACACCCAATATCTAACACAATATATGCCGCAGACTTCTAAACAAGTGGCCTTGGCCCTATATATTTTGGATTTTTTAGATGAAAGATAGAAGAATATACCACCCGAAGAATATGCCACTTTATATATTAATTATTTTGAGTTGTATACAATTGAAAAACACCAAACATAGTAAGAAGCTTTCTTTGGTAAAGCAATTCAACAAGAGACCATAAGACTGAGGTGGCTCTAATGTCCTTGACAGCCTACATGAACAAAACAAAACCTAAATCAGAGGCAAACCCTGTAAATGCCTTGAGGTTAAGAAATCATACTTAAGAACAGCCAATCACAGACAGACAACAGGCTTCCTCCTACTAAGGCAACTGCTTATGCTATCGCCAATCAAAACATCTGGCTTCGCTTCTTCATCTACTCTATAAAAGCCATACCCAGAGTACCTAGCCACCTTTAGTTTGGCATTGGGTGGGAACAATGTTTGCTCCAAAGAACTTTTGAAAATGTTATTGTGCCTCACTTTATCTTTTAACACTCTGAACTCCCCTTAATTTGCTTAAACCCAAGCAGATCTTCCAAAAAGAACTCCATGTCAAAAATCTCCTTTTCTGGGGATTCATCAACCAGGGAAGACTGACTCACCACAGGAGTGTAGACTAAAAGTTGATGCTACATCCAGGAGATTTTGTCACAAACTCTCATGCCTCCCATCTATTCTTCCAAGAGCCCATTCATTTTTCTTAAAAGTCATTGACTCTACCTAAAAAGCCTACATTTCCCTCTCTCCATTCTCTATTAATATGGTATTTAAGCCTAACCTGTAAGCCATGGGATATACAAGTTAATAACTTGTTTCTTTTTTCTCTTAAAGTCATCCCAGCTAAAATCTCAGAAGATGCAGAGGTGAAGTAATTTTCCTTCCCAACATAGGATTTACAAAGTGGTTTATAATGAGACTCATACCTTACATTATACAAATTTTATCATTCTTATTTTTTTCTTGTGCATGGCTTAGTGACTCTGCATCGCCCCACTTTGTATTATACACATTTAAGTGTCAGCCTGTCTAGACTGTTTGGCGTTTCTTTAGACTGTCATTGATCTTTCTTTTCAGTTATGACTCATGATAGCTGGCTAAGATATATAAAATCTCCATTTCTTATTGAAATATCATCATGAACAGTTTTCTTCCAAGTTTCACAATTGTGAATCACGTAAGCATCTCAGCAACTCATGTTTGTCTCGCTTAATACAAGGTATTTTATCAACAGAATCATTAAATGTAGTATTTTTGGTTTAATGAAAAATTACAATATTCATTTATGTGTGTTTGAGTATGATAGAAACTTAAATGTATTTTTCTTCACCTATTCAACTTTTATATAGTTTCAACTTTTGAAATGAACTAGTTTAATTTGCAATGTAACTTTTATATCATGGTTTCATCTGATATTATATTTTAGCCACAAAGGACTTGGAAATCATTTTCACAACATTTTTAATGGTTCAACTGTTTCATTCCTAAAACTATTTATTTTCCTTATGGTGCATAATAACATTTTATTATGTTCTTTTGTGCATTTTTATTACATATTCTGAAACATAATCATTTTATTGCCATTCACTTTGTTGATGTCAATTTTGAACAATAATAAGAATGTAACGACCTGTTTTTAATAAGCCTATTATAAGCATTCATGTATTATAATCTCTATTATGATTTGATATTCATGAGAGTGACTAGATGGTTTATGAAGAGTAAGTAACTGAGTAGTACTATGTTTGTAACCACGCAGATAAAATAAATGATTGTGTATGAGAAATAAGTAAGTGAACATGAAACACACTGGTGGTCCTGAGAAGTGATTGCAAGTCCATTAGGTTCTCTAAGGCACTGAATTTCATGAGCAGTTAGCGCTAATGGCTTTGTACTGTAAGGCATCCCTGGGTATTTGCAGTTATGGCAATAAAGTTTAGATGATATTAAGGCTACACTTGATAAATCTGACTGATGTCTGTGAAGAATACAGTGAAAAAGTAATTGTAAGGTAATTATGAATAATTCTATGTAAGAAGTTATAGCAAGAATAGATTTATGGATTGAACCATAAAATGTGTTTAGAATGAATTTGCAAATGATAAATATTAATGATTATTATGCAACTTAGAAGGAGGAGGTTAAAAAAACTTAAATGTCACCAGCTATATAACACATGTATATCCACAGCAGTCAAAAACAAAGTAAACAAATTCTTGAAGTGACAAGTGTATTATTGTGAAAGACATATATGATCAGTAAGCATTCCTAGTTCAAGCAAAGCTCAAAAACTAGTAAAACCCTGGAAAGTAACCGTATCCTCTCTTTGCATCTTTTCCTCTAACTAGAAGATGACAGTAAGTGAGTGCATGATAGAAACAATGGAGCTTTACTCTTCTTTAAAGTGTTAGCATTCGTAATTGTGTGTCACACTTTCAGCAGAGAAGTTATTGCACAACTGCCTTCATGTTCTGGGATATTGTGTATATTTTAGGTATCATATATCTTCATCAGAGCCTCATCTTTTTGTGAGTGAATTACTTAAATGCTTTGAACCTTGTCTGTTCAAATGTCTGACTAAAGACAGAGAATTTGAACTCGGAAAGCTCATTATAACAATGTCAGTGTGTGTGTGTTTGTGTTCAGATGAGATAGATAACTTTATTCTCCTGAAGAAGAGGTCCAGCTTTTATTACTAAAGATTCTAAACCAAGGGCCCTTAGATAGACCACAGAAGACAGTTGAACTGCTGAAATCCACTTGATACAGTGTGTGTGTGTGTGTGTGTGTGCGCGCGTGTGTATACACGTGTGTGTGTGTGTTTAGGGAAGACTATTATTCTAATGGAAAGATCTGGCTTCCGTTAGAATTTCTAAGTGGATTTATGACATGACCTATAGAGGATAAAATAAAAATTACTAAATAAGTGCTTGTAATTTCAGTTCTTTGAGTGAGGTTGGTCTACAGTAGATGTTTTATCAATGTCTGGTGATAAAACTTTGTATACATTTACATACCTCTGTGTGTGTGTGTGTGTGTGTGTGTGTATGTCATAACCATGTTTGTCATTGAATGTTTACAGTTCAAAAGAGTAAGAAATTAAGGCAATTATATAAATAAATAACTTACGTAAAGCCCTAAAGATGTTTTTCATAAAACATTTCAATGTTTTCATAAAATATTTTCAATGTTTTTCATAAAAATTGTGGTAAAATATGCATGCCATGATATTTATCATTTTTGCCATCAGGAAGAATACAATTCAGTAGCATTAAATATGTTTATAATGTTTTATAAACATGACAGTTATCTAGCCCCTAAAATATTTTCATCATCCTTTACAAAAACTCTGTAGCCATTAACTAATAACTTCCCACTCTTCTCTCTCCCTCTCAGACTCTGATAATTTCTGTTCTGCTCTCATCCGTTTTGAATTTGCCTATTAGAGATACATAATATAAATGAAATTATACAATATTTGTCCTTCTGTGTCTGACTTATTAAAATGAGTGTTATGCTTTCAATGTCAATTTATTTTGTAATATATATCAACAGTTTAATTTTAATGGCTAAATAATGATCTGTTATATGTACATACCACATTTTGCTTATCCATTTATCTGTTGATGGACAGGTGGGTTGTTTCTAACTTTTGGCTATTGTGAATAATGCTACTATAAAGATTGGTTTATAAGTATCTATTTGAAATCCTGTTTTCAAATTTTGGGGTATATATGTAGGAGTGGAATTGCAGAGTTTTATGATGGTTCTATATTTAAGCTTTGAGAAACTATCAAGCTGTTCTCCACAGCTACAACATCATTTTACATTCCTAACAGCAATGCATAGCATTTCAATTCTTCCACATCCCGGACAACAGCTGGTATTTTCCTTTCTCCCCCCATCCCCCCCATTATTCCCAGCCTACTAGGAGTAAGGTGGTATTACAATATAGTTTAGATTTGCATTTCCCCAATGATTAACAATATCAAATAGTTCTTCAATTACTTTGTGGTCATTTGTATATTTGTGGTCATTTTTGAGGAAAGTGCATTCAAGTTTTGTCTACTTTTGAATTATTTTGTTGTTGTTGTTTTAAGTTTTAGTTCTTTACATATCGGATATGAATTCATTATCAGTTACATGATTGAAACTATTTTCTCTTATTCAGTAAGTTGTCTTTCACTTTCTTGATCATATGTTTCAAAGCACAAATGTTCTTAATGTTAATGAAGATTTACCTACTGTTTCCTCTTGGTGACTGCTTTTGGTGCCATGTTCATGAAATTGTTGCCAATTTCAGTGTCATTAAGACATTCTCTAATGTTTTCTTCTAAAAGCTTTATAGTTTCATCTCTTAAATTATTAAATTTAGTTATTTTTATCCATTTTGAGTTAGTATTTTTTTTAATTTTTTATGCTTTCATTTATTTCTGAGAGAGAGAGAGAGACAGCACGAACAGGGGAGGGTCAGAGAGAGAGAGAGATACAGAATCTGAAGCAGTCTCCAGGCTCTGAGCTGGCTGTCAGCACAGAGCCTGACACGGAGCTCAAACCCACAAACCATGAGATCATTACCCGAGCCACAGTTGAACGCTTAACTGACTGAGTCACCCAGGTGCCCCAAGTTAGTAATTTTATATGGCTTAAGATATAGAGCCAATTTCAGTCTTTTGCATGTGGATATCCAGTTTTTTTCCCCACTATCATTTGTTGAAAAGATTCTCCTTTCCACATTGAATGCCCTTGATACCTTATTGAAAATTGATCAATTCTATATGTGGATGTTTAATTCTGAGTTCTCTATTCCATTCTATTATCTTTCTTTATACCAGTACCATAAAGTCTTAAATACTGTAGATTTTCAAATGTTTTAAGTTTGAAAAATGTGGTCATCAAATTTATTCTTTATCTTTTTAAATTTTGTGGTTCCTTATAATTCTATATGGATTTGAAGATGGGATTTTTCATTTCTGCAAAAAAGTGTTGTCTAAATATTCAATATTTTCTAATTGAGTTGGATCTGTAGATCACTTCTGTCCTACTGCCATCTTAACACTGCTGATTAAGTTCATTAACATCAAATGTCCTGTCATTTATTAGGTCTTATCTAATTTCTTTTGATCATGTGTTTTGTTTTGTTTTGTTTTTAGTTTTCTACACAAAGTCTTTCATCTCCTTGGCCATATTTATTCCAAATATTTCATTTTTTTAAGATACTATAGCATATATAATTAATTTCAAAATTTCCTTTTCAGACTATTTTTCATATGCAAAACATTAACTGATTTTTGTATATTGATCTTGTACCCTGCAACTTTGTTTTAATTATTTGACTCCTCTCTCTTTTTCATTAGTCTAATGAAAGGTTTGCCAATTTTGTTAATATTTTCAAAGTATCAACTTTTGGTTTTATTGATTCTCTCTATTGTTTATTTTTAAATTCTTTATTTTGCATACTTATATTCTAATCTTTATTATTATCTCCTTTAGTATTTATAACTATAAATTTCCCTCTGATCATAGTTCTTTCTTGATCTCATAAGTTTTGGAATGCTGTTTTTTATACTTTTATTCATCTCAGGGTATTTTCTAAATATCTTTGCAATTTCTTTGATCTTTTAGCTGGTTGAGAATGTGTTGGTTAGTTCCACATTTTTGTGAATTTTCACTTTTCATTTTGTTATTGATTCCTAACTTTCTCCTGCTGGTTGGAAAAAAATACTTTTTATTATGTCTGTTTTTTAAATCTGTTGATATTTATACTGTGGTCCAATATATTGTCTACCCTGGAGAATGTCTAATGTGTACTTGAGAAGAATATGTGTACTGCCATTGTTGGGTAGAGTGTTCTGTATCTATTAGGTTTAAATGGTTTATTGTGTTAAGTTCTCTATGTCCTTACTTATCTTCTGTTTTATTGACCTATCTATACATGATTAAAATTGAGGTTATAAAGTTTTCAGATATTAATGTATTAATTAATTAATTAATGTATTAATGTATACTGTGTATTTCTCCTTTTCATTCTTCACTATTAGTTTCCCTGATGCAGAGTTTGATCTCATGGCCATGAAATTATGACCTGAGCCAAAATCGAGTTGGGTACATAACCAACTCAGCTATCCAGGTGCCCTTTTTCTGCCAACTTTGGTACCTTAAATTTTGAGGATCCATTGTTAGATGCATAAATGTTTATCATTACATCTTCTTGCTGTATTGAATCTTTTATTAATGTGTAATGTCCTTTATCTCTTGTTAGTTTTTTGAATTTAAAGTTTATTTTGTTTTTCTGATATTAGCATAGCTAACTCAGCTCTGTTTTGGTTACTATTATCTGAAATATGATTTTCTATCTCTTTACTTTATCTATTTGTATCTGTCTCTAAGAGTCTCTTGTAGACTATACATAGTTGAATCAATTTTTTAAACTTTACTCTGCCAATCTCTTTCTTTGGTTTGAAGAGTCTAAACCATATATATTTAAAATAATTGTTAACAAAGAGGGACTTGCTTCTGCTTTTTGCTATTAGTTTGCTACTTGTTTTATAGCTTTCTGTCCTCTATTTTTCCCATTACTGACTATTTTGGTGTTTATTTGATTTTTGTAATAAAAGATTTTGATTCTCTTTTCACTTCCTTTTCTGTAAATCCTATAGATAGTTCCTTTCTAGTTACCATTGGGATTACATTTAGCATCTTAAAGTTATGACAATCCTTTTTGAACTTATTCAACATAACCAGTACCTTACAAATCTATGTTCCTATAAAACTCCTCCTTATTCCCTATTCTATTACTGATGTCACAGATTATGTCTTTTAGTAGGGTATACTTCAAACTATAATTAATATTGCTCTTTCTATACATTTGTTTTTTAGAAATCATGTAGAAAATAAAAATTTGATTCACAAGCTAAAAATAAAATGATGGTATTCTTATAATTTTCATGTATTTACCTTTATCAGTAAGTTTTATTTATTCATATGGCTTTGTCATTGCCTACTTTCCTTTCACTCAATCCAAAAGACTCTTGTTAGCAGAATCAGTCTAGTGTTAACCTCTTTCAATTGTTATTAATCTGACAATGTCTTAATATTTCTCTCATCTTTAGAGGACAGCTTTGTTGAATATTGAATTCTTGGTTGAGTATCTTTACTTTTATTATGTAAACTCATTGCTTTGTTCCTTCCAAAGTTTCAGAGAAGAAATTGATAGAAAGTCTTATTGATGATCCCTTGCATGTAAGCAGTCTGTTCAGAACTGCTCTGAACTTGTGTCTTCCCCTAGGCAGTGGTTTGCAATGACTTTCTAAATTCCATTATATATGGAGTTGATTTTGAATGTTCAAAACAAGCAACCAAACAAATAAACAAAAACAGATTGCTATCCTTTTAAAATTCTTTAAAAGCTGCTTCAGTTTTTATTTATTGATTTTAACCATATAGGATTATTTTTGATCCCTTGTAAGTACTATTCATTAAGAATTCAATTCATGGGTTTCTGTATGGCTCAGTCAGTTAAACATTTGACTTCAGCTCAGGACATGATCTCATGATTTGTGGGCTCGAGCCCCACATCAGGGTCTGTGCTGATGGCCCAGAGCCTGGAGCCTGGTTCAGACTCATCTCTCTCTCTCTCTCTCTCTCTCTCCCCCTACCTTGCTTGCACTCTGTCTCTGTTCCTCTCTCTTAAGAATAAATTTAAAATTTTTTTTAATTAAAAAATATTCAATTTATCTTGGAGTGTCTGGGTGGCCCAATAGGTTGAGCATCCACCTCTTGGTTTCAGCTGAGGTCATTATCTTGTAGTTCATGGTTTGAATTTGGTGTTGGGCTTTGCATTAACTGTGCAGAGGCTGCTTGGGACTCTCTCTCTCTTTCTCTGCCTTTCTCCTTCTTCTGTTCTCTCTCTCTCTCTCTCAAAATAAATATATAAACTTAAAAAATAGAATTCAATTTATCTTTTCTATCCATACACTGTCATTATATTTTAAGTTACCTTGGCTTCTAATTCAGAAGATGGGTATTAAAAGTAATTTCATTCCTTAACATAGAAACATTTACATGTTACTTTAGTCTTAAAACTCAAGAGATTCCAGAAATAAAACACACTATGTAAAAATATTTTACAATATTTAAATAAATTAAAAATATATTATTTAAATATTTAGTTACATTAAATGTAAAAAGTATGACTCTACTTTTAGAAATAATTGATAGAAGAGATTCAGAGTAACAATATATTAATAGACCGAAAACAGTGAATATTAATATTTGTCAACACATGATTTGTGTCTAGGCTCACATGTTACCTTTTAACCATTATTATTACAGACATTATTTTGGTATTTTCAGGAGTGAGTATTGTAAGTTTCTAATGTCTCAAAAAATTTAGACTAAAGATGCATTTTATTATATCATCTATTGGAAAATAGAAAATTATAATGACCATTTTTCTGGTATGACACTCAAACTCTATTTCATAAATGACTTTTGATGTGGCCACTTGTCAGCACTAGTGACTTTACTCAAATCTCCTCTTATTCATTATTCCTTCCACCAGTGGCTGATTTACATCCATTACCAATTCTGAATTGCTGGGAAACATGAAACAAAAGGAAAATGTAAAAAATAATAATGTACTCCAGATAATTTTAGTTAAGATATCACTAATACTAGAGATTTCAAACATAACTGTGTGGATAATACAGAGTATTATTACATTACAACCATGCATCATAATTTTCTCATTAGTATTTTTCATCCTTTTTGGTCATATATATCGTGCCAAATACATTATAGAAAACCTTCCTAAGGTTACTTACACTGAATAACAACCATAGGTTGTTGAACTATAGCTCCTTCCTGAAGGCTGCTAAAAAGGTCTTTCTTTAATGGCAAACAGCTTTTACTAACTTCCTGGGATTCCAGAAATGCTAATCAGCAGTTCTAGTCTGCAGCACATTTATTACACCCTGACATGCTGAAGACAGCCAGTTACAAATAGAACTGCCTCTTGAAAAATGCTGCTCCAGTGTTTTATAATAAAGTGCACCAATTAGATGCATTCATTAGGACAAACTGCTTGTCTTTTCCCATATTAGAGCTTTTGAAAAAGCACAATGTATTTCATAGTTCACCCTGTTCTGTATTATTATTAATTGAACATAGCACATTACAAAGTTTTAATCTAATAACTGTAAATACATAATGAATAATATTTCCTTGGAGACCAAAAGGTCTGCAGAAACCCGCTTAGTTTCATACTCCACGATAAATAACACAGAAGTCTGGTTCTTTTCAAAGAGCTTCCAGATATTTAAGAGACACCACTGCAATCAATAACAACATTGGCTTATAACTTCAAGTTGTCATTTCATTTAAGAATTGATTAAAGTCCCCTCCTAAAATATCCTATAGTTTTGCTAGGAATAAAGATTCATAACTTAATACATAATGCTCTTAATATTATATATTGTCTTGTTAACTTTACTTTGATAGATGAGCTAATATTTTGATATCAATAAAGTTCTGAGGGAAAGAATTCCAAACGGGAAAATGGAATCATAAATGTTGAATGTGGACAAGGAACTCTTCCTGTCAGGGTGGGGAAATCACAGGTTAGGATAGAACACTGTGAATAGAATAGACCAAGATTGACTGGACACTTATGATGATGGTGAGAACATTATTTCTCACTTTCTTACTTATTACATAAACATGCATGCTAGCTGGCAATTCCCAATTCCTCTCCACAATGGATATGGTTTGCACGAAGACCTTTACTTGTATTAAAATTTTTTAGGCTTCTCTTTGAATGCAGAAGCACTAGAGATGATAGTATTCTTGGCCACTCACTTATCTATTTGTAATTAATATAGCCTATGTTCTTATATATTACCAAAAAATGAAAACATTCAAATTCCATTATGTTTTTTAATTGACTTCAAACTAGATTAAGAAAATGAGGATAAATCATGTTAGTTAATAGAAAAAGAGTGATGTTCTTACATATTCTTCAGAATATGCAATCTAGTTTAGAGCAAAAATCTGCTTCTTAAAAATATAATAATTATTCCTTTTTATTTATTTCACTCAAAAATGACTTTATTAGTTGGTATCATTTGTTAGTAAACTATGAGGAACAACTCCACCTTGGTCCCTTCCATTATCATAAAAATGTAATTACAGTCACAGGTCTGTTCTAACATTTTGATTATGAATAACAGTGAGAAAGATATTTGGTATATGAGTATAAAAATTATATAAATAATAACCAAGGTAAAGTATTTAAGACATTTGCCATTGTCCATGGTATGAATGCAGCATCAGGACGGATTTATTGATCAATTTATATGGTACCAAATTTAAAGAACTGTATGATCACACTAGCTTTTATTGGCTAAATAGTAGCAAATGCATATATAAAACTGAAGTAAAAAATTCATAAACTTTATTTACATTTAATATTTGAAAGGCACTCTGATTTTTCCATTGTCTCCAATTTTATTTTTTTAATTTTTAAAAGTTTACTTATTTTGAGAGAAAGAGCATGAAAATGGGGAAGGGACAGAGAGAGAGGGAGAGAGAGAGAGAATCCCAAGCAGGCTCCGCACTGTCAGTGTGAAGCCCTCCCTAGGTGGTGCTTGAACTCAAGAACCACAAGATAATTACCTGACTCAACACCAAGAGTCAGATGCTCAACCGAATGAGCGATCCAGACACCCCAGCTAACTCCTATTTTAATCTAGTTTATTTCATGTTGAAATATAGCTACAAACCACTACGCTGACTTCATTATCCACTGAGGCTAGCTCTGCAATTTGACAAATGTAGCCTTAGAAAATACCAATATAGGGGCACCGGGGGGGCTCAGTCGGTTAAGCAGTCACGACCTTGCAGTTTTTGGGTTCCAGCCCCACGTCAGGCTCCATGCTGATAGCTCAGAACCTGAAGCCTGCTTCAGATTCTGTGTCTCCCTTCTCTCTGCCCCTCCCCTGCTCATGCTCTCTCTGTTTCTAAATAATAAATAAATGTTAATTAAAAAAAAAGAAAATACCATGATAACATTAAAAAAAAACAACAACAAAATTGATAGTACTTTTCTTTTTCAAGGATATAGTAAGATGTTTGGTCATATAATGGTTGCTCTATCAATATTCATGCACAACATACTTTTAAAATATTTCACAAATATTTAATGAGTCCCCCCTAGATGCTATGCAGCTAATTTGCTATTGTAACTATCTTTAGCAGTAAGACTATAAAGATATATATTTGTTTTATGATATATATGTTATAACATCTAGCTATATTAGTGAAGAAATTATCAAAATCATAAATTATTTTAGTTCTAGAATCTTACTTTTAAGTAATAGAATTTTCATGCATGATCAAGTAGAATTGAATTCTAAAATCAGCCAGAATTTTAATCTTGAAAAATTGAAAACTTTTTCACTATTTAAATGTATTCAACCTTCTTTAGACAGATCTACTTATTTATAAGATATTGACACATTAAGTGAGAAATAATGTCTTTCTTCTTATTTGCTTTCTTATTTTACTAAATATATAGACCCAGAAAATTCAATTTTAAGATCTATAACATACTGTTATGTATAGCATACTGTTATATTGTATAACATACTGAAGTGTATAATATACTGCCATGATGAATTTTAAAAGTTTATGCATTTGGAAGATAAATACTTTTGCCATTTTATGGTGTCAAATGGAGTTGCATGTAAACATAATTACAATGAAAAAATAATGTAATAGTGACTAATGAGCCATTACATATCTTTATGTTTGAACATCTTAGAGAGAAACATTGAAAGTAAAACCATGACATAATTGTCACTTTGAATAATGGCATACCTAAAAGTAAGACAAACATCTTAATGTCCTCTTATTTTAAGACATCTTTAGCCTTTGTCTGGACAGTCTATAACAACCCCAATTCAATTTTGTTATTCTTACATGGTTTTTTGCCATAATCTGTTACAATATTAAACTTGGGTTTTTTTTCATTATTCTTCAGATGCATGTGCTTTTATACCATAGATATGTAAACATCTTACCAAATACTGTACTATATGAAAGGATTGAATGGTAAAGCAACAATAAGTGCTGTAGATCAGGATAATAATTTTAGTCTTTCACAGGCTTTACAATATATCTCATGTGTTAAAGAAATAAGGAAATCATTTTACCTGAGACCCAATCAGAGGCGAGAGGATAAATGAACTGTAGTCCTCACTCTTCTCAGAGAAGCTCGAGTCCTGAGTGGACCTAATGTAATGGCAGTTTGGCAATGAGTGTGAAGAGAATCAACACTCAAGAATCAGGGTGAAAGAAAGTGAAAGCTGTTCTTGGCTAAAATACATGACAGGAAATGAGAGAGAAAAATCTTTTGATAAAGATTGGATCCTTACATGTTATCAAGGACAAAAGCAGAACATACATATTTCCAATTAACAGCAAAGAATGCTTTACTGGTAGGAAGTGACAACCCAGTGTAGAGAAACAGGAAACCCATAATGCCATGAACAGACTATGGATAAATAAATAAGACTTGCATGGAATGGTTAGAATAGAAACTATTCACTTAGCTACAAGGATGCTGTAATGAGGGAAAATTGGAAATTTATATCATAAGAATTATATATCACGAATAATTTGTCTTGTGCAAATGTGCTTAACTTGACTGACAGTAAATTGGAAACAATTCTCACACTTTGATGAGGGTTCAGTGATATGCTACAAATCCTGTTGACATCTTAATACCAGAGTGGGGGAAGCCTCCTCAGTTAAATTCTCCCTTTGCCACAGCGGATAGATAGATCTCCAGAGTAGCTGTATTCTCTTTCACTGCTGGAATTTCATTTGAGCATCAGCCCAGAGAAAGCAGACTAGGCAAAAAGCACTGTTGTTTGCAAAATTTTAATTTTCACATGAAAGATTCACATCAAATTAGGGCATATATATATAGAATATATGTATTTTATTATTATATATAATAATTATATATATATATAAAATAAAATCATTTAAACCAATGACAAATGAGAGCCACACCTAAAGAACAGTTGGCTGAAAAGGTCTTTATTGTTGATAATTTTGAAAATATGTACCATTCTGGTTTGTTTCTATCTATATTTGGTATAGGTTAAATGCAGCACTCAGATCTTACAACACAAGAATATCAATGACAAGAGAGTCAACTTTACTGTTTGTTGAAAGTAGCTTTTCTCCATCTCAAACCCCAGGTCTTAGTGAAATCCTTGGAATTGTTTGCCTTGTCTATTCATAATAATCTTCTTGTACATAGAGCCTGTCTCTCCAAATGATCTTCTTCTCTGTTAGTATTCTCTAAAATAAAAACTAAAACACAAACTGGATCATGTTTTCACTCTCCTGATTGCTATACATACACTGCCTTGTGATTCCCTACAGACTGAAGCTAGACCAGTGACTTCATGGGTTTCCTCAGCTGTTTTGGATTCCAGTCTGCCAGAATGGCCACATCCTGGTGTGTGGTCACCTTTAGCTACTCAACATTTTGCAAAGATGATGTATTCAGTCATGCCCAGGTGAGTTTGCATGTGTTCTTGAATTTTCCTGACATGTATTTTCCACATTTGTTTCCTAAGAAAATTCTCTCCCTCCCTCAGTCCAATTTCTACATGAAACTGTCCCTTATTACTATATAGCAATCACAAATAACATCTGCATTCATTAATGAGGTTATCACATTGAGAATGTGTTTAATTCATTTTTCTATTCTGGGGCATACCAAAACATTTGATACTGTTGGTGTATTCCAACATAGACTGTCTAAATTCTCATTTCCTACTCTTCTAGTAGCCTTTAAATTTTTCATTTTAATTAGAAATGCAAGTTGTATGCATGATGGTAGTCAATGTTTCATCCCAAACATTCAACAAACCAAGAAACAAAAAACAGAGCCCTCTGAATTGTCTACAACTAAGGCCAAAATTAGTTTCCTGGGCTTTATGTTATTTGTAAATGTCTTTCTTACCTCTCTTACTTGAAAATAAATGCAGCTCCAAACATTTATTTCAAAATCTTCTGTTGGAAATAATGGATTACTTTGCATTTGAAATTACATTAATTTGTTTATCTCATTAGCAACTAACTCCACAGCTGTTTGAAGTTGATGCTGTCAGTATTGACTATATCAAATTTGAGTTGATTTTTTAATTGATCACTTACCCAATTGCAAGCTAACCTCAGGTCTTAAATTTTTACCCACATGCATTAACGTTATTTGATGCATAAAAAAGAAGCATATTGCTCCCTATACTTTGTCAAATCCTTTCAATATGCATACCGATTAATTTGTTAATTCAGCACATTTTCAATGGGTAATTACACTAGTTTCTGAACAACAGGAGATTGATAATGAGGAATATTTTCCTAGAGTGTACTGTTTAAAAATAATAAGCCTCCCAAAGTTTTGTTTTCCTCCATGAGCATATTTTTATACAAGGATTCTAAGTTCATGTATTTCAAAGCAGATTGATAAAGCTTGCTTTTTTCATATTATGGCAACATTGGACTTGGAAACTTTTTACAAATTGATTCATTTATCTTTTCTTATAAACTTAGATTTTGACATATTTTTGTTTACTTTTTCCTTGCCAAATTTTCTACGGCTTACATTATAAAAAATAATAAGCAAATATAATATATATTTAAATTACATATGTAGATAATTATACATAGAAAAAATGCCATAAACATAAAAATTTATAAATTGTTTAATTGTAACAGTATTTATAAATGTGAAAATGTGCATCTTAATAAATAGCCTGGTAATAAATATATATATTTGCTTATATAATAATGAGCTTCTCCTTAAGCTAAAAAGTATCCTTTCAGCGGCGCCTGGGTGGCTTAGTCGGTTAAGCGTCCGACTTTCGCTTAGGTCATNTCTTTAAAAAAAAGTGTCCTTTCAATCATAAAATTCATCATAGTGTATTTGTATACCATTGTATAATATACATATATATCATACCAAACCACAGGTTATCTCTTAGTCATCTCGTGAATGTGACTTTCATTAAGAGAGAAAATACAAGGGGAAGCACTAAGACGAAGGGCTAAAAGTAAAAATTCTTAACAATTTCTGCTTGACAAATACAGATCTTAACATGCTTATGGTACACATGCATATGATTCTCCTGAGAAAATATTTATGTGTGTCAGCATCTTGGTAACTCAGGGTTTTATTTTATTTTATTGTTATTATTATTATTATTAGATTTTAGTTAGATTGGAGCATGTTTAAAGTTGATGCAAATGAGCCATTAGAGAGCTTGCGATTGAAGATACAAGGAAGACAAGAAATAATTGGCAAAGTGAGGTTGTTGAGAACAAAGCAGAGATAGAAAGCAGGGCCTGGTTAAAAGGAATCAATGTGAGGAGCAAGATTATACTTGTAACAATGTAAAAAGGAAGGATAATGGCAGTGCAAGTAATTTTTTTGGTTCAGAGGTAGAATTTGAGGGGATTCCTATTGATGAGGAAGCATCAGGCAAGCTGAAGGCAAAGCTGAGGCTAACAGCACTCACCCCTTACCCTTCCAGGTTGGATATGGGTGATATTCCTCAGACACTCCTGGCTACGGAAGAACAAAGGGAAGGGGTTTAAGTGCTTGCCATGATGATGTGGCAAACTAAGACAAATGAACAATTAAATTCCCTTACTGCCTACAGCCCACTGACGAGTCTTTGAAACAGGCAGAATGACCTTGCTCCAGGAGCTCAGCTGCCTCAATGATATTTTCCTGGGGGCAAAAGGGAATCTTGGCTTAACATTATTCTGACTCCCTCCCCTCTTGTTCCCAGGATCCTATAAGTTTATTTTAACATAGAAAAATTCCTTTGGAACTTCCTTTATCTCAAGTCCCCCAAGACATATGCTGGAAATCATACTTCAAGCTTACTGGCCCCTGACATACATCTGAAGGGGCTCATGACCAAGGGTTTTACTAAACCGGTGTTTTCCTAACAGGAGTTAGCCCTTCAAGGTCCTGGAAACCTTGTTTCCAAAATACCTTAGAACTTACTCTATCCCTGACACCCTCTCAACCTGAAGGTATATAATGTGACTCATCACAACCCAGGTGCAGCTCTTTCTGGCCACGGGTCTTGTCCCCATGCTTTAGTAAAATCACTTTTTTTTGCACCAAAGATGTCTTCAAGTATTCTTTCTTGGTTTTGGCTTCAAACCCCACATCACCCCAAAATTCTATTACTATGATGACTTGTCATTTCTTTATGGAGCAGAAAATGAGATTATATTTTTAGAGTGGAGTTTTGGGTAAATATAAATAATGTTTTGAAATAATCATAATGAAGAGAGAGAGGGAGAAAGGGAAAGAGGGAGACATAGAGGAATGGAAGGAGGGAGGAAGACGGTGGAAGGCAGGAGAGCAAAGAAAAAAGAGAAAAAGATAAGAAACATAAAGACAGATCTAGGACATTGTTAAAGGTCTGCTTGAATATGGATATTAGGAGTTTAAAATGTAGCCAATGAGCACACTCTTTACTTACCAAGTTGTTCTGACTTCCACGAGAGTGCTTTCATTCAAGATTGGAATTTTTCCAGACAAATATGTTGTATAGACAATGTGACAAGGTAATTGGGCTCATCATATTTGCATTCATACTCAAAGAACTAGCTGCTGATAATATAAAAATAAGGAGTTCAGAGAGACTTAGAAAATAAAGTGGAGGAATCAAGAGAGTAAACACTTTAAAGTAGTCAAAGAGATGTTGATATTTGATTTTTATAACTGTTTCTGTAAAAAATTTATGTAACCCTACACCAAAAGTTCCCTTACCAGAGCACTCCGTTTTTTTGGGGGGTAGGGGGTACGGGGTGGAGATTGTGTATCCCAGGCGGCTGTCCTAACTTGGGCTTGAATGAAATTCTCTTCATTTTCTTAAAAAAAAAAAAAGAACTTGCTATTTAAAAATGATATGAAGATATGTAGACAACTGAATCCACAATGCTATATAGCAAGTATGTTTCCTGATTCAAACAGTTCAGCCATTCAAATTTATATGCCAAGTTTGAAATATTAAAATCAATTTCCTTATTCTGTTGGACTAACAATAATTAACACCTGTCTAACTTTGTGGCTGTATAGAAGCAGGGGCAAGCAGAGGTCACTCATTTAGCTTGTCATAGCCAGAAAACAGGAAATATATGTGAATAGCCTCAGAATTTATAGCTGCATATATTTCCCTCATTGAATGAATGTTTTGTTAGGTTTCATTTTTTCTTCAGTGTAAAGCTTTAATTACAGTTTTCAGGCATCAACACATCATATCTCAACTATAATTTTGTTAACAAGATATCAATAACATTAAACTTTGTTTGAACTTTCCATCTTGAGGAAAACATGATAATAGTGTCACTGTGTATTATCACTGAAAGCACTTTTTTCTGTGTGTATGTGTGTGTGTACATGTGTGCAATAAAAGTTTTTCTCTCAATTATTTATTATAGGCTATTCTCTTACTGTGAAGACACTAGAAAGAAACAATTTTCAAGCTGGTAATTGGAACTTCTTTAAAATATAGTTCCCTAAAGTAATTTTCATCTGTCTTGTTTGAAATACACACACACACACACACACAAAATACAAACAAACAACCCAAGAAACAAAACCTAAAAAAGAAAACAAAACCATATCTAAAAGAAAAGTGTCCCATGAAACTAAGAAATAAGGAAAGAAACTAAGCTATAGAACATCCCTGCCAAATTCTGTGATAGTTGCACTAAAATAGAAAAAGGTGCATAAGAACAAAACCATATAAAACAACAAAAAGCTAATGTAAACTAGAACAAAACGCACAATTTCCCAGAAATCAGTTAGTTATAAAAATCCCATATAAAATATTTTGGATTAGAATACGTCATAGAATCCTAATCAAATCATGACACCTGACATTTCTCCATAGAGAAGAAAGGATCGTGCAAAAGTAAATACCACACTTAAAGGTAGTATCTATTTTCAATTTAGCAATCTAGCTGATGTTAAAAAAACAAACAAACAAACAAAAAAGAGAGAAGCAGAGACATCAAAGGAACACAACATGAACTTGTGATTTTAATGGATTTCTCTTGTGCAGTACTAATCTTTGAAACAGCAACCTGTGAAAGTAGAATTGCTAAGAAAACAACAGATTTGATGGGAAAGTATTTGAACAACAAACATAGATCTTATGTGGACACTTTTCAGTCCCCTTCCTTTCTTCATTACCTCTCTTGAGGAGGAACACCAGGGTGATCCAGTTGATTGAGTGAATGACTCTTGATTTCAGCTCAAGTCATGATCTTAGGGCTGTGGGATCGAGCCTTGCAATGGGCTCCACATTCAGTGTGGATTATTTCTCCCTCTGCCTCTCTCCTCTGCTTGCACTCTTTCTCTCTCTCAAATAAAATAAATATATAAATAAAAATAGATATCTTCAGTAATTTGCTGGCTCAATTGAAACATAAATATAAGTAATATCCTTCAAGATATATGTGATTAAAAATATAACATAGCAGAGAAAAATAATTCAAAGAAATAATTCCAATTAATAACTCAGCAAAGCTTTAGATAGCATAGTATTATGAAACAAAACAAAATAAAAAGTAACATAGCAACAGATCAATGATGAGACAATTTTTAAAAAAGGATTACAAAACCAAGTTGGCAACTTAGTACAAAAATAAAAGAGAAAAATAAAAAGAGTATAGAGATTAATATAACATTAAACACACACACACACAAAGAACTAAGAATATTTGAAATAACTATTTAAAGTCATGCCAAGTATTGAAGAAAGGCCAAAAATATAAATATAAGTAAAAATTATATAGCAGAATGAGAAGACAAAGAATTTCTAAGAGAACAAAAGTAACAGTGTTGAGTAAGAGAAGAGAAAACAATGGGAAAGAAGAAGAAAATCTTCTGAGATAAAAACTTTAAAAAACATGAGCATTGAAATATACACTTCTATCTTTTACCTGTTGATAAGGAAAAAAAATAGTACAATAAGCTCATTAATTACTCAACTTTAATTTTAAAAAATCAGGTAAGCAAATGCACAGAAAAATCAGGGTATATACAAAGGAGAAGAGAAGAAATATTGTTAGCCTAGCTTAATATTTCCACAGTAACACTGAATTCAAGAAATCAGATCAGCAACATCTATAATATTATGAAGGAAATCAGCAATAACCCTTGACTTTACTTTAATCCAAAATTTGCTTCAATATAAAAAGAGTATGAAAAATCAAAGAGTTAAAATTTATAAATATTTATCTATGGCTCCTGCATGTAGTCATAATCGAAATTATCCCCAAATTGTTTTTGATTTGGGGAAATACTTTTAAGAAATAAAACTTCTACTCTGAGAACATAAATACAAGTAACACAACTGGTAGTTTTTCTCAGTAGTTAGAAATATGCATAAAACCTAACCACAAGAATTCAGTTTCTAATGTAAATCATAGAGAATCATATTTACTTACTGCAAGTAAATATTTATACCTGTCTAAGAATATTCATCGTATAGTATCTGAAAGGGAGAATATTCAAATGCCTAAATGATTAACATGCTAAAATGACTGAACTAAGACTGTCCATATCAACATATGTAAAATTCCAAAGTTTCTGATTGGAAAAAGAAATTACAGAATATTAGCATATCAGAAAAGGATATTAGATAAATGTTAACAATGTGAAAAACCAAGTTAACAAGTTAACAAATAGATAATCAACCAGTTCACAGCAGATAGTAAATTGAATTATTTTACATAATCACATGATTTTGCATAATGTAGTACTTTAAATATTATTTAAATTTTATTCTATTATGGAAAAACACATATATTAGCATGAGGCCTTTCATACATATATATATATATACAAAACCACTTATCATGGTGAACCTCACATAATGTATAGAATTGTCAAATCACTATGTTGTATACCTGAAACTAATATAATATTGTATGTCAACTATGTTACAATTAAAAAAAATAGGGGCTTCTGGGTGACTCAGTTGGTTAAGCGTCTAACTTTGGCTCATGTCACGATCTCATGTGATAATCTCAAACCGTTCATGAGTTTGAGCCCTGCATCGGACCCTGTGCAGACAGCTCAGAGCCTGGAGGCTACTTCAGATTCTATGTCTCCCTCCTCCTCTGCCCCTCCATTGCTCAAACTTTGTCTCTCTCTCTCTTTCTCTCTCTCAAAAATAAACATTTAAAAAATTTAAGAAAATATCTAAGAAGCTTAATTGGTCTTAAAAATATAAGCTGTGTCATACTTTATAACCATATTTTAATACATGCACTTTGTCATGATCAGGGGTGCTGGTAAAATAATCAACACTTTATAGAGTTATAACTTTTTATGGAATGATATTCCTCAAAATAAATTTGAATCTATTTTTAACAGTTAAGCATTAAAAAAGTATATCATGGCATATAAAAGAAGGTATCAAAAGAAATTCTATGAGTAAAATTGTAGAAATCAATAAAGGACTTGTAATTGCATGTTATTTAACATTTATATATTAATATTCAAATGCAAAAGCTGTCTCTTAAATGTTATTAACCATATAGTAAATTATAAGAATAGTGAAATTTCTTTTAAATTAGAGTTTGTGTTTATAATTTCCTTTTCAAATACACTGATTTGTACTAAGGTATTTGTGTTAGCTGATTGGATCAGTATTAGTACCATTAATATCCACATATAAATACAACAAAATTATTGACCTGTTTAAATATCAAATGGGTTTTAGAGGATTATTTTGAGGGACAGAGGCAAGATGGAAGAGAAGTAGGGAGCTCCGGCATTTCGCTCGCAACCATCTCTCAAACAGAGAAGGGCTGAAGCCATAGGGCACTGAGCCTCAGAAGTTTGGGAGGAAAAGAGGCTGAGTCCACTAGAAGGCAACTTCATGGGTGTGTGAGTGCGAACTGGGGAAGATAAAAGTGGGCCGGGACTGGAGACATGGAGGGAGGGGATGGAGCCCCCCTCGTGGACAGCTGTGGTGACTCGAGGGGAAAAGAAAGAGCAGCTGAAACTGCTCAAAGAACTGTCCCTGGAGAAAAGAAAAACCTCTCTGGATATAGAGTGTTCTGAGTTCTAGCTGGGGTGCTAACTTTGAACTGGGTGCCCCAGGTCGCAGACAGCACCAGGAAAAACTGCTCTGCTGTGCTCCTGGCACCATCCCCAGCGATGGAGAGGCAGCATATCCGATGCTGTGCTCCACCTTCCCCCGCCTCGACCCCCTCGCAGCAGGGAGCAGCGGCCTGTTTGAAGAAGGGACTGGGGCGCCACCATGTTTCTCCCCACAACCACCAAGGCCAGGCTTCAGGGAGGAGCTAGCAGGATTCAGTGGAGGCTAAGACCTGCCTATACCAACCAAGCCCATTCCCGTCTCCGCTAGAGAGCTGCTTTTTTTTGTTTGTTTTTTTACCAGAGCCCCTGGCAAGATCAACATGGATGCACTGCCGTGATTAATTCTAGATCAATTCTTTCTATTCAGATATATTCTCCCTTGTCTCATTTGTAAGCCTCCACTCTACTGGACAGGGCACTCTGGTCATTGGTTTGCTTAAGCAGTCACATTTAATCCATTCTCTAGATGTACATTCTACACTTCCACCTCTACCTTTTTATCTTTCTCTCTCTGGAGTAACCAGACGATATAGTTTCTCTGAGTAACATTATCTTCGTCTCTTTCTCCTCGCCTCTAACCATATTCTTCTCTTTCTGCCTCTGAAACAAGCCTCTTAGTCTCTGTGCCAGGTCATTTCATTTCCAATTTTCCTTCCTCCGCGCCCTGTCATTTCTCTCTTTGTATATGTTCTTCCATCAGCACTACATACACCCGGCTTTTTATTTGTAGCTAGGATATCTGGTTTTATGCTTTTAGACTATCCTTTGTCATTTGGGATTTTTTCTTCTTTCTTTTCTTTTCTTCTTTTTATTTTTTATTTTTATTTATTTTTATTGTTATTATTTGTCTTCCTCCTTCCTCTTTTTTTGTCCCTTCCTTTTTTTCTTTTTCTTTTTCCCTTTTGGTTTGCATGTTTGTTGGATTTGTCTGTGCCTTAGCATGCCTTTGTTCCCTGTGTGTTTGTCTGTCTGTTTTCTTTTCCAGAGCTACCTCAAGAAACAAGCCAAAGTACACAGGGTGGAAAGTCCCAAATACTACTATGAATAGGGAAATAAAATAACCAAAGTCTCAACAAGAAAGAACAGGACCACCATTCAAAGAACACTTCCTGAACAGACAGGTCCTGGACAGTCAAAGAGCCTTCTTTGGTACAGCAGCAGCCACAGGTGCAGAGTACATAACAAGCTTTTAAAACTAACAAGAGATAGAAAGCTAACCAAAATGATGAAACAGAAGAACTCTCCTCCAGAAATATTCCAGGAGGAAATGACACCTAAAGAACTGCTCAAAACAGATATAAGCAACTTAACTGAATAAGAATTTAGAACAATAGTCATAAAATTAATCGCTGGGCTTAAAAAAGGGATGGAAGACATAACAGAAACTATTGTTACAAAGACTGTAGAGCTTAAAAATAGTTGTGATGAATTTTAAAATGCTATAAATGAGATACATAATAAAATGGAGGCATCCAACACACAAATTGAAGAGGAAAAGAGGAGAATAGGTGAATTAGAAGACACAATTATAGAAAAAGAGGAAGCTGAGAAAAACAGAGATAAACTGATCCAGGAACACAAAAGGAGAGTTTGAGGGCTCAGCGATACAATCAAATGGAATAATATCCGTATCATAGGAATTCCAGAAGAGGAAGAGAGAGGGAAAGGTGCTGACGGAGTCCTTGAACAAGTTATAGCAGAGAACTTCCCCAATCTAGGGAAGGAAAAAGACATTGAAATCCAAGAGGCACAGAGAACTCCCCTCAGACGTACCTTGAATCAATCAATCTTCTGCATGACATATCATAGTGAAACTGGCAAAATATAAGGACAAAGGGAGACTTTTGAAAGCAGCTAGGGAGAAAAGGGCCTGAACATACAAGGGGGAAACCTATCAGAGTAGTGACAGACCTATCTACTGAAACGTGGCAAGCCAGAAAAGAATGGCAGGAAATCCTCAATGTAATGAACAGAAAAAATATGCAGCCAAGAATCCTCAATACAGCAAGCTTGTCATTCAGAATAGAGGGAGAGATAAAAGTCTTCCCAAATAAACAAAAATTGAAAGTATTTATCACCACTAAACCAGCCCTACAAGAAATCCTGAGGGGAACTCTCTGAGGGAAATGTAGCAAGGAACACAAGGTACCAGACAACACCACAAGCATGAATCCTACAAAGAACACAATGACTCTAAACCCATATTTTTCAATTAACACTGAATGTAAATGGGCTAAATGCTCCAATTAAAAAACAAGGGTAGCAGAATGGATAAAAAGACAAAATCCATCTATTTGCTGTCTACAAGAAACTCATTTTAGACTTGAGTACACCTTCAGATTGAAAGTAAGGGGATGGAAAAATATCTATCATGCTAGTGGAAGTCACAAGAAAGCTAGAGTAGCCATATGCATATCAGACAACCGGACTTTAAAGTAAAGACAGTAACAAGGGATGAAGAAGGGCATTCTATAATAATTACAAGATCTATCAGGAAGAGCTAACAATTATAAATGTCTATGTACCGAATACGGAAGCACCTAAATACATAAGACAATCACAAACAGAAACAATCTTACAGATAAGAATGTACTAATAGCAGGGGACTTTAATACTCCACTTACAGCAATAGATAGATCAACTAGACAGAAAATCACTAAAGAAACAACGGACTTGAATGACGCATTGGATTAGATGGATTTGACGGCTATATTTAGAACTCTACATCCTCAGGCTATGGAATTCACTTTCTTCTCAAGTGCGCATGGCACATTCTCTAAGACAGATCACATACTGGGACATAAAGCAGTCCTCAATAAATATAGAAGAATTAAGATCATACCATGCACAGTTTCAGATCACAATGCTATGAAACTTGAAATCAATCACAGGAAGAAGTCTGGAAAACCTCCAATAACATGGAGGTTAAAGAACACGCTACTAAAGAACAATGGGTCAATCAGGCAATTAGAGAAGAAATTTAAAAATATATGGAAAAATGAAAATAAAAATACAACAATCTAAACTCTATGGGATGCATCAAGGGCAGTCCTAAGAGGAAAGTACATTGGACTCCAGGCCTATTTCAAGAAATTAGAAAAAGCACAAGTGCAAAATCTAACAGTGCACCTAAAGGAACTAGAAGGAGAGCAACAGGAGCACCCGAAACCCAGTAGAAGAGAAATAATAAAAATCAGGGCAGAAATAAACAATATAGTAACCAAAAAAAAACAGTTGACAGATCAATGAAACCGAGAGTTGCTTTTTTGGAAAAAATAAACAAAATTGAGAGACCTCTAGCAAGGCTTCTCAAAAAGAAAAGAGAGGGCACTGAAATATGCAAAATCATGAATGAAAATGGACTTATTACAACCAACCCCTCAGAAATACAAGCAATTATCAGGGAATACCATGAAAAATTATATGCCAACAAACTGAACAAGTTAGAAGAAATGGACAAATACCTAAACACACACACACTACCAAAATTTACACAGGAAGAGATAGAAAATTGGAACAGACCCATAACTAATGAAAAAATTGAACCAGTTATCAAATATCTCCCAACAAATAAGAGCCCTGGGCCAGATGGCTTCCCTGGGGAATTCTACCAGACATTTAATACAGAATTAATACTCATTCTTCTCAGGCTATTCCAAAAAATAGAAATCGAAGGAAAACTTATGGACTCATTTTATGAGGCCTGCATCACTTTGATTCTGAAGCCAGACAGAAACCGAGCAAAAAAAGAGAACTTCAGGCCAATATCCTTGATGAACATGGATGCAAAAACCCTCAACAAGATACTTGCAAATCGAATTCAACAGCACATAAAAAGAAATATCCACCAAGATGAAGTGGGATTCATTCCTGCGTTACAAGCCTGGTTCAATATTCACAAATCAACCAGTGTGATACGTCACATTAACAAAAGATAAGATAAAACCCTATGTTCCTGTCAACAGATGCAGAAAAAGTATTTGACAAAATACAACATCCCTTCTTAATAAAGACCCTCAAGAAAGTCGGGATAGAAGGAACTTACTTAAACATCATAAACGCCATCTATTAGAAACCCTCTGCTAACATCATCCTCGGTGGGGAAAAACAGAGCTTTCCTCCTGAGATCAGGAACACGACAGGGATGTCCACTCTCACCACTGTTGTTTAAAACAGTGCTGCAAGTCTTAACATCAGCCATCAGAGAACAAAAGGAAATAAAAGGAATCAGAATTGGCAAAGAAGAAGTCAAACTTTCACTTTTCGCAGACGACATGATACTCTACATAGAAAACCCGACAGATTCCACCAGAAGCCTACTAGAACTGATCCATGAATTCAGCAAAGTTGCAGGGTACAAAATCAATGTACAGAAATCAGTTGCATATTTATACACAAATAATGAAACAACAGAAAGAGAAATCAAGAAACTGATCCCATTCATAATTGCACAAAAAACCATAAAATACCTAGGAATAAACCTAACCAAAGATATAGGAGATCTGTAAGATGAAAACTATAGAAAACTTATGAAGGAAATTAAAGAAGACACAAAGAAATCGATAAGCATTCCATGCTCATGGGTCGGAAGAATAAATATAGTTAAGATGTCATTACTACCCAAAGCAATCTACACATTCAATGCAATCCCAATTGCACCAGCATTCTTCTCAAAGCTACAACTATTGGGACCTCGTCAAGATAAAATGCTTCTTCACGGCAAAGGAAACCATCAGTAAAACTAATAAGCAACTGATGGAATGGGAAAAGATAGTAGCAAATGACATATCAGATAAAGGGCTAGTATTCAAAATCTATAAGGAACCCACCAAACTCCACACCCAAAAAACACATAATCCAGTGAAGAAATGGGCAGAAGACGTGAACAGACACTTCTCCAAAGACGGCATCAAGATGGCCAACAGACACATGAAACAATGATCAGCATCCCTCATCATCAGGGAAATGCAGATCAAAACCACACTGAGATACCAACTCACGCAGGTCAGAGTGGCTAAAATGAACAAATCAGGAAACTCTAGATGCTGGCGAGGATGTGGAGAAATGGGCACCCTCCTACACTGTTGGTGGGAATGTAAACTGGTGCAGCCCCTCTGGAAAACAGTGTGGAGTTTTCTCAGAAAATTAACAATAGAACTTCCCTATGACCCAGCAGTAGCACTGCTAAGAATTTACCCAAGGGACACAGGAGTGCTGATGCATAGGAGCACTTGTAACCCAATGTTCATAGCAGCACTCTCAGCAATAGCCATATCATGGAACGAGCCTAAGTGTCCATCAGCTGATGAATGGATCAAGAAGATGTGGTTTATCTATACCATGGAATACTACATGGCAATGAGAAACAATGAAATCTGGCCATGTGTAGCAACATGGATGGACCTTGAGGGTGTTATGCTGAGCGAAATAAGTCAGGCAGAGAAGGACAAATATCATATGTTTGCACGTATAGGAGGATTAGGAGGAACTTAATGAAGGACCATGGGGGAGGAGAAGAGGAAAAATAGCTGGGGAGAGGGAGAGAGGCAAACCATGAGAGACTTTTGAATGCTGAGAACAAACTGAGGGCTTTTGGGGGTGGGGGAGAGTGGAAGCGGGGTGATGGACATGGAAGAGGGCACTTGTTGGGATGAGCACTGGGTGTTATGGAAACAATTTGACAATAAACTAAGAAAAATATTAAATAAAAAATAAAATAAAAATAAATAAATAAAATGAAAAAAAGGAGATTGTTTTGAATAAAGAAGCAATACATGACAAATGTGAACAACCCATGTCTTATATTACTATTTTTTGTAACATAAATAAAATATAAAGATAATTTTGGGAGTTGACCAATATTTTATAGTTAATAAAAGAGAAATAATCATCAAAAACAAAATCAACAAAATATATTTTAATTGCCAAAATCCAGGTAAATTGTTGTTTTTATCTTACATGTAATCTGACTTGTTTAACTCTATGAACCTTTTCTATGACACTAATGCAAATGTTTGTGCAAGCAAATATTAATTTAATTTTAAAGTTATTAATGGTGAATATGTTCATTAAGTATGTTTTTATGAATAGGTAACATAGTGCTATGCTAGTAAAATGCTAATGTATAGAATGAGATATAATGGACAAATAACTGGCAAAAGTAAATCCTAAAATTGTGTACTTGAATTTATAGGTAGCTCGTAATCAAACTTTGCTTGTTTTCTCAGATTTTCAAGTTCCCCAAATCTACTTCTTTTAAAGACTCACTGAAAAATGTCTATGATTAATAGAACCGGTTATGTTATTTCTTTTCTATTTTTCTCATGACTACTGGGAATGTTTTCCTTGAGACAATCAATTGAGTTTTATATCTATATGCACAAAGTGTACCTATTATTGTTTTTTTCCCATAATAAATATTGGTTTGAAACAAACAAAGCATCAATATTAGTGTAACAATCAAGACTAGAATCTATAACTCAATAAATATTATACATACTATGGAATAAACAGACTTCAACCTTTCAGAAGCTCTGAAAAACCAGCTAAGAGTAATGGAAAAAGGACAATTCTTTTAGTACATGAAAATAGGCCACAATGACATATAAGCAATATATTTGAAATGTACTGTGATGGACTGTCAAATCAGGCTTTTCAGTCAAACATACAGCCTTTTCATTCTCTCATTTTCTCTCTACCTTCTCATCTATCAAACGCAATCCTTGGTCTCATATTCTACCTAAAGACTTTTTTGACAACTTTGAATTCCATTATTTTTTTTTCTCCTCTCCATTCGTCATTGTATTTCTCAATTTTTTGGTATATGTTCACATATAAGAGATAAATAATATTTACTAAAGTTTCTCAGAAAAATGATTTATTTATTATTTAAATAATAAATAAGGTAAGTTAGAAGGTTTTCGGCTACAAATAACAATAATCTTCTAGAACTGTTTTAAAAATAAGTAAATGTACTAGAGGAAGTCCTAAGGCAGGGTAGTTCCAAAATTCTTTAATTCAAAGACATTATCAAGCTCCAAGTTTTTTTGCTGTGATCTTCTATCTGTGTTGGTCCATTAGACTGCATCATAGGTTTATGTCAGCTGCAAACATTCCAGTTCTCTTAAGTCTCTTAAGACTTTTCTTTTTCAGAGCGCCTGGGTTGCTCAGTCAGTCAAACTTCTGACTTCAGCCTAGGTCATGATATCATGGTTTGTGGGTGTGAGCCCTGCGTCGGGCTCTGTGCTGACAGCTGGGAACCTGGAGCCAGCTTCAGATTCTGTGTCTCCCTCTTTCTCTTCCCCCCTCCAGCTTGCACTCTGTCTGTCTCCCCAAAAAAAATTTTTTAAAGATTTTTTTCATAGTAAAATCTTTTATTCCACCTCTGCAATCAGATAATGAAAAAAATTAAAAGGATCCAAATGAGCAAGGAAGTAAAACTTTCACTATTCACAAGGACATGTTACTCGATGTCGAAAATCTGAAAGACTCTACCAAAAAATTTCTAGAACTGATACACAAATTCAGCAAAGTTACAGGATACAAAAACAACATATAGAAATTTGTTGCATTTTTATACACCAATAATAAAGCAACAAAAGAGAAATCAAGGCATCAATGTCATTTATAATTGCACCAAAAAAATAAGATATCTAGGAATAAACTTAACCGAAAAGTTAAAGATCTATACTCCAAAGTCTTAAGGACACTTATGGAAGAAAATGAAGATAAGACAAGGAAATGGAAAAATCTTCCATGCTCATGGATTGGTAGAACAAATATTATTAAAATGTTTATACTACCCAAAGCAATTTACACATTTAATGCAATCCTTATCAAAATATCACCAGCATTTTTCACAAAGGTAGAACAGATAATCCTAACATTTCTATGAAACCACAAAAGACCCCAGATAGCCAAAGCAATGCTGAAAAAGAAAAACAAAACTGGAGGCATCACGATTCCAGATTTCAAGCTATATGACAAAGGTATAGTCATTAGTACAGTATGGTACTGGAGCAAAAACAGACATATAGATAAATGAAACATACTAGAAAACAGAAATGGGCCGACAATGCTATGGTCAACTAATTTACAACAAAACAGGAAACAAATATCCAATGGAAAAAGGATAGTTTTTTCAACAAATAATGTTGGGAACCTGGATAGCAACATGCAGGATAATGAAACTGGATCAGTTTCTTACACCATCCACCAAGGAAATTGAAAATGGATGAAAGACCTAAATGTGAGACAAGAAACCATCAAAATCCTAGAGGAGAACATAAGCAGTGACCTCTTTGACCTTGGCCATGGCAACTTCTTACTAGACATGACTCCTGAGGCTAGGGGGAGAAAAGAAAAAAGGAACAATTGAGATTTCATCAGGATAAAAAGCTTCTGCAACTTCTGACTAGATATGCCATCGGATGTAAGGAAAACAAAAATAATCATGAAATATTGGGACTTCATCAAGATAAAATGCTTCTGCACAGCAAAGAAAACAATCATCAAAACTGAAAGACAACCTATGGAATGGGAGAAGATATTTGCAAATGATATATCTGATAATGGGTTAGTATACAAATCTATAAAGAATTGATTAAACTCAACACCCCAAAATCAAATAATCTAGTTAAGAAATGGGCAGAAGACTTGAATAGACATTTCTTCGAAAAAGACATCCAGATGACCAACAGACACGTGAAAAAATGCTTAATGTGACTCATCATCAGAGAAACTCAAATCAAAACCACAGTAAGATACTACCTGACTAACTATTGTTAGTCAGAATGGCTAACAATAACAACACAGGAAACAACATGTTGATGACCATGCAGAGAAAGGGAAACCTCCTTCCACTGTTTGTAGGAATGCAAACTTATGCAGCCACTCTGGAAAACAGAATGGAGGTTCCTCATAAAGTTAAAAATAGAACTACCCAGTGACCTAACAATTGCACTACTAGGTATTTACCCAAAGGATACAAAATATTGATTCAAAGGGGCACATGCACCCAGATGTTTGTAATAGCATTATCAACAATAGCCAAACTATAAAAAGAGCCCAAATGCCCATGTACTGATGAATGGATGAACTAATATTGACACTCATATTACACTGTATGTTAACTAATTAGAATTTAAATTGAAACTTGGCACATTAAGACACACACACAGACACACACATTTTTTTTTTTTATCCTCTCATCTACAACCTGCAAGGCAGTTATTTGTTCAGAGCAATTAGTATTGATGCCTGGGTATCTGGAAAATACCAACCATTAAACCTAAATAAAACACAATGGTAATTAAGTAAATTGTACTATCAACTTCTATCTTTGTTCACTTTCCATTCCAAAGTTGAAAGTAAAGTGTTTAAGGGGAAGTGGATCTGACCAATAAACACCTAATTTAACTGCTGAGATATATTGAATTAGCCTTAATGGAGAGTACTGATTTGTTTGGAATTTGAGATTTTAAACTTTCTGCATACTAATATATAAACATGAACATTAATAACTTAATACTCAGTTGTTAATAATACAGTGGCTACTGCCTGTGTAAGTATCCTAGAGTTGCCAGCCTTTCATTTCTCAAAACTAGCCTTCATGGCACTTCCTAACTTTTCTCTCTTTTTTAATTTTTTTATTTGAATTCTGGTTAGTTAACATAGAGTATAATATTAATTTCAGGTGTACGATATAGTGGTTCAACACTTTCATAGACACAGGAAAAGATGCTCAACATCACTGATCATCAGAGAAATGCAAATCAAAACTCCAATGAGGTATCACCTAATTTTACTCTAAAATCCACTGGACTCTAGGCCTCACACAGATCTTGGGAACATTGAAGTTATTTGCTTTGTTCAGATCTCTATTCACTTCTCATCTTAACTTCTATTTTTTGATGATTGCTGATCTCAGTTGATAATTAAGCCTAAAGGTTCTCTAAGAGATTTGAATGCCCAATGCCCAATAGGCTTAATGTCTATGATGGGTCACTAATATTTTCAATGTATATTAAATACACTAAATTTCTAATTGGTGAAATTGGGAGAAGAAATATACCTTCAGTGTTCCCTTAGTGTTTCCTGACTACTCTTTTATGAACTAAAGCAAGCTTACTTTGTATTGTTTGCATTAGACCCCAATTCGTTAGATTCTAGAATGTTTGATGAAGAAAAAACACCATTTTGACAAAACTTAGGTGAAACTTATTCTCCTTTTTGTTTAAAAATTTGGTACATATAATATTCCAAAGGTAATAATTTAATGCAAATAAAAGGAAAAAATAGGGAATGAGACTTATAATTGTTAATATGCTCTTTATTATTGACATTAACATATGGGAATGATGGTACCCATCTTTGAGATAGATGGAAAGAAAGATGTTGTCAGGAACCCTGTGACAGCATTCATAGGGCCTTACTCATGGTTAGATGCCTGTCTTTTTCCCTGACATACTTACACTACCAAGGTGTTTATCACCCTCATTCTTAATGTTGGCTTGCAGTCAATGAAATATCTTTATAAATAGATTACATATCCCATTTCCTTTTGGGTTTATGCTTTTGACAAAACAGAGATTGTTAATCAAAGGTAATAAGATCTCTGTAATTTATCTTAATTGTAGAATTAAAATTTAAACATTACACATTTTACTTTCAGACACTTTAGATTTACTTCCTTATATGCAGGCCCCAATGCAGTGAAATTCATTGATAAAGTGACACAGGAATAAAATTTCACTTTCCTCTTCCCCAACAGTTACCTTGAATCACTGAGTACTCTACCAGGAAGGAAAATACAAGCAATGGTAAATAACTTCTGCCCTAATTATTTTGCCCCTGTTATTATACTAAAAGTAATTCTGTACCCCTTGGGCCACACTAAAAGATTATATTATCCCCTGAAGTATGTTTAGAGTATATTTTGCATTTAATTACTTCATATGCACATCTGCTTTTACACTGAAGAATTACAGACTTTTTGAGGTCAAGCCTCAGATAATTTTAAAATTTATTTGCTTTGACATCCTCTCAAACACAAAATACTCACTCATTGAGTCTCATTAAACTTTGCTTTGCTTAATTAAAATAATTACGATAAGGAATACTTTTTGATAGCAAAAGATAATATACCAAGTCAATTGCCGTTTCAATAAGATCCTGGCATTCACATACAATTTTCATATGTTTAGAATAGGATATCCCTTACAAGAGTAAGAAAAAACTTCAAGTTCTTAAAACTATTACTACCTATTATTTCCAATGTTACTCTTAAAAACCTACATCTGTTAATATTTTAAGATAATTATTTAGAAGGTCGAAATAATCAGTATATTCTTGAAGGAGGGTACAATAATTTTTGTGATAGTGAGTATATAACATAGATTGATCAGATGTTCACAATTGAGACTTCAGATAATACAACCTTAACTGACTGATAGAAATTATTCATGCAAAGTGTTTTCTTTAGCACATATTTGGTTGATTGGCCAACACTGGCATTATCTTAAAAGAATTTCCAAATGAAATTAGAATGTCTGTTCAGATACTGTATGAACAGATTATAGGTCCAGGCAATCATTCAGCTTGGATATTTTACAAAACTAATTGGATCACTTTCATATCTTGTGAAATTACTTTGAACCCAAAGAAGAAACATTCACCACATTAGAATTTAAAAAGAGATGTGGGAGGGGTGAACAGCAGCTCCTGACATTCTGAAGATGGCCTGACATTCGCATCAAGGCTGTTATTTTCCTATTAGATATAAACAATTTCACAAAGCACCATTCTCAGACAAGGTCACTCTAAGACCTTCTAGAGGTATAAAGCAGAGACCACTTTATAATTTTGTCTAAAGACAGAGAAAAAAAGAGATAATTGTGAAATTCCCCCCAAATACAAAGCACGTCCTTCATTTTCTGAGAAAAATAAATAAATATTTTAAAAATAATTCTAGTTTGATCCTTTTGCTAGTCTCCACTTACTATGGATAAATTTTATTGAGATCGACAGTGGCAGAATTGCTTTCGCTTTCTGACGGCATTCGATTTAGAGAAACACTTACTTCCTCATACCGTCACAAAATTTACCCAGCCAAAACCCCAAATCCTATAATAAGTTATTTCTAGCACCTTATTACAGAGATGCCCAATGGTTCACCATACTGTGTGTTCCCCTTTGCCACAAGGAGTGATAAATCCAATTTGTTAAATTATAAGTGTGTTTCTCATGGTACTTGGCTTAATTGTGCTAAGTGAAAGTGACAACTTTTAAGGTAATGTGGCAAAGAGAAAACAGCCATGGTCATCAAATATTTAAGTTATGCTTGCTTTCTTATTTTAAATAAGAAATTTAAATTCTTAGGCATAAATTCTCTTATGCCTAAAATCAAACAAAAACACACATGTATCCACCTTCTTTAATTTTTAATCCCAGAGGAAAACAACAGAAAATAATATGAATTTGCCATCATTATGAGAAATAACACCTTGACTCATAGATAATGAAAGGAAACCTCTGTGTGTGTGTGCATGTGTGTGTAAATAAAAGCACTTTAAATTTGAAAAGCAAAATTCATCAATTGTTGTGTTTTCTAAGTTTTTTTTTCTTTCAAGAACTTGGTGGGGAGTATAGTAGGCAGAATGATGCCCCCCCCTCAACAAATGAACAAAGTCTAAGCCTAGAAACCTGTAAATATGTTACATTATACCCTACAAAGGATTTTGCAGATGTAATTAAGGTTCTGGACCTTAAAATAAGGAGATTATCCTGGATTATCTGAGTGATCCCAATCTAATCAGATGAACCTTGAAAAGGAGATCATTTTCCTCTGGCTTCCAGCCAGAGCAGAAGAAGCAGAGGAGGAGGCATTGGAAGTAGAGAGAGACCTCATTTGCTGTTCCTGAACAGAGGCTACATGGAAAGTGCCAGAAAGAGTATAGCAGTCCCTAGGCACAAAGACTGCACTCTAGCTGACGTAGAAATGGGGATCTCAGTTCTTCAACCACAGAGATGAACTGAACTCGACCAGCAACCGAATGATCTGAAGTGTAATCAGAGCTTTACAAAAGGAATGCATCCTTGATCACACCTTGATTTCAACTTTATGAAACTAAGAAAAGAATATAGTTGTGTGATGCTATATCTGGACTCTGACCTACAAAAATGTGAGACAATAAATGAGTGTTGCATCCAACTGCTAAATTTGTAGTAATTTGTTTATCGTAGTTATAAAAATCTAAAAAAAAATTGTTTGAAGCTCAAAGTTAAGCAAAAGAGTTTGCTCTGTACCCTTTTACCAGGAAAAAAAAAAGTTACTCCTTAGCTCAGCATCTATTTTTGCTTCATATATCTTTTTCCTGTTCTCTAGATTCTGCAATTTGCTTTTGTAAGTTAAAAAATATACTGTGTATTTTTATTTAGAGGATGAGAGACAACGAATGGTATAGGAACCCTGCCTTAAGGAAATATCTAGGCAAGAAAAAAGTATAGTAAAAAATAAAGTATGTAAGAAATTTATGTGAGTATGGATTAATCTAATGTATGAATGCTAGAATAATTTTTTTTATACTAAAGCAGTTGGACACAAGGGAGAAAAGCCTTAGAATTATTGTACTACACTGATGTGGGGAAGAATGGATCCTGAGAAAGGTATCAGTCATTTGAACATAATGAACTTAGAAAGTAGAAATAAAATTCTAAATCTTGGTAAGTGTAGCTAGAAAGTTATCAAATTCTCAAAGGTAATAATTTGAAACCGATAACTCTTAAAGAAAAATCTGCCTAATATCCTTATGAAATTATTTTTATTATTGTTAAAGACTACAGATTTTTTCTCAATTAGCAAAAGGTATGTTTATATACTGAAAATATTTGAATCTAGGGCAAGCTAAGGAAGCATTTGGAAAAAACACCTGTACCTAGTCAGGCATAGCTTTCCCTTTATTAGGCAATCAAAACTACTTCACAAGCAGAAAATGTTTCTAATTTGTTTTGGCCAGATTTAAGTTTAATCTTTTTCTTAAGAAAGGCACTTGAATTGAATATGTTTTCTTGAATTATATATACATTATATATATCATAATTATATGTATATTTTGAAATACAAAAGTCTGTTTTTCAATAATTATATTAGATTTATTTTAAGTTTCTAATAAAATCTAGATTGCAGCCCTTACCTTGAGTCTGTCTCCAAGTTATTTTAAAAATTTCCTACAGTGAGAAACTCAGCTTATATGGTGTTCTAACCATTTAGAGACTTTATTCAACTACATATGAACCAAACACATGACTAGAATAGTTTAATCAAAAACAGATTCCCTTTTCACTTACCATGTTCAAACTTACCATGTTTCAAAGTAGATTACCCAATACTGATACAATGGTTCCACAATATCTTAAATGTCCCAGTCTTGGTCTGTATTTCAGGTATAATACCTTTACTATTCACAAAGATACTTCAACATCTCTATTCATTGTTTTTTGTTTGTTAATTTGTGTGCTTTAATGCTGGCCAAGAAGAAGAAGAAAGCCTGAAGTGATAAAAAAGAAAAAAAGAAAAAATTGCCCAGGCAGCTTTAAACTTATGCTTTTGTCTAGTTGGCCAGAATTTTTTAATTTTGTCACTCAATAACTATTGTTGCGGAAAGTTTGAGAACTATAGTTGACAATCTGGGCATATAGCTACCTTAAAAAAGAAAAGGAGTTTTGATTGGCAAGAAAGAACAGGAAAATATATTTGGAATTGCATGAACAAGTGTAATGAAGCTTAATAACCTCTATTAAAGATATAGTCATGTCTCCATCTTTAATAGCTAATGCCATACCACAATATTACAAATGCATATGGACTAGTTATAATGTCATAAGATACATATGCATATGTTTCTTTTTGATATTGTATAAGAAGTATAAGTGATTAAGATCAGCTTCATATTTGACACTAACTTCTATTTTCCTTAAGTTTTTCTTTTAATTCCAGTTTGTTAACATACAGTGTGATATTAGTTTCAGGAGTGCAATACAGTGATTCAATGATTCCATACATCACCACCTGCTCTTCACAATGGCATTTCTTAATCACCCTCACCTACTTCAGCCATCACTCCACTCATCTCCCTTCTGGTAGCCATTAGTTTGTTTCTCCATAATTAAGGCCCTATTTATTGATTTCTCTCTCTCTCCCTCTCTTTCTCTCTCTTTTACTCTTTTCACATACAAGTGAAATCATATATGTGTCTTTCTCTGACTTATTCCACTTAGCATTATGCTGTCTAGTTCCATCCATGTCATAGCAAATGGCAAGATTTCATTCTTTTTTTATTGTTGAATAATATTACATTGTGTGTGTGTGTGTACTACTTCTCCTTTATCCATTCATCACTCAATGGACACTTGAGCTGCTTTTGTAGTTGTTGTAAATAATGGTGCTATAAATATAGGAATGCTTGCATTCTTTTGAATTCGTTTTTTGTATTCTTTGGTAAATACCCAGTAGTGCAAATGAAGGATTGTGGGGTAGTTCTACTTTGGACTTTATAAAGATGTCCATTTTCATATTTTCCAGAGTGGCTGCACCAGGGAGCATAATGTATCCATATGTAGCATATGTGTACCCATAGTCCACAAGGCTTACTTTCCCTTGTTTTCACAAACATCTATTGTTTCTTATGTTGTATCTATATTTTAGTCACTCAGAAGTGTGAGGTGGTATCTCAATAGGGTTTTGATTTGCATTTCCTCAGAGATGAGTGATGCTGACCATCTTTTTATCTGGATGTCTTCTCTGGAGAAATGTCTGTTCATAATCTGTCCATTATTAATTGAATTATTTGTCTTTTGGGTGTTGAGTTTTATACGTTCTTTACATTTTTGGATTCTAAATGTTTATCAAATACCATTTGCAAATATCTTCTCCTATTCCAAAGGCTGCCTTATAGTTTTTGTTGATTATTTCCTTCACTATGCAGAAGTATTTTTATTTTGATATGGTTCTAGTAGTTTATTTTTGCTTTTGTTTCCCTTGTCTCATGGGACATATCTAGAAAAATGTTTCTATAGCCAATGTCAGAGAAATTAGCTCCTGTGTTCTCTTCTAGGATTTTTTTTTTTAATTTCCTGTCTCACATTTAGGTCGTTTATCCATTTTGAATTTATTTTTGTGTATGGTATAAGAAAGTGGCACAGTTGTATTCTTTTGCATGTTCCCATCCAGTTTTCCCAGCACCATTTATTGAAGAGACTGTTGAAAATTAGTTTACTATATATTTGTGAGTTTATTTCTGGTTTTCTTCTCAGTTGCATTTATCTATGTGTCTATTATTGTGCCAATACCATACTATTTGAACACTACTACTTTGTAATGTAACTTGAAGTTTGAAAATGTGATGCTTCCAGCTTTGCTTCTCTTTTTCAAGATTCTTTTGGCTATCTGGGGTCTTTTGTGGTTTCATACAAGTTTTAGGATTTTTTTTGTTCTAGTTCTGTTAAAAATGCTTTGATATTTTGATAGGGATTGCATTAAACATGTCGATTACTTCGGGTAGTATAGACATTTTAATCTTTAAATCTTTCAATCCATGAGCATGGAATATCTTTCCATTTCTTTGTGTCTTCTTCATATTCTTTTATCATTGTTTTTCTAGTTTTCAGTGTACAGATCTTTCACCTCTTTGGTTAGATTTATTCCTAGGTATCTTATGATTTTTGGTGCAGTTGTAAATGGGACTTCTTTCTTAATTTCTCTTTCTGTTGCTTCATTATGGATGTATAGAAATGCAACATATTTCTGGATGTTAATTTTGTATCTTGCTACTTTACTGAATTTGTCAATTCTACCTGTTTTTTTGGTGGAGTCTTTTGGGTTTTCTATATAGAATATAATGTCATTTGTAAATGGTGAAAGTTTTACTTTTTTCTTACTGATGTGGATGACTTTTATTTCTTTTTGTTGTCTGATAGTTGGGGCTAGGATTTCTGGTTCCTTGTTCAATAAAACTGTGAATGAATATCCTTGTCTTGTTGTTGACATTAGGGAAAAGTTCTTAAGATTTTCCCCATTAAAGATGATGTTAGCTGTGGGTTTGTCATATATGCCCTTTATTATGTTGAGGTATTTTCATGATAAACTACTTTGTCTAAGGTTTTTATCATGTATGATGTGGTATTTTATCAAAAGTTTTATCTGTATCTCTCGAAATCATCATATGGTTTTTATCCTTTTTTTTATTGATGCAGTGTGCCACATTGATTGATTTGCAACTATTGAACTATTTTTGCAACCCAAGAATATATCTCACTAAGTTGTGGTCAATAATACTTTTTAATGTGTTGTTGGATTCAGTTGCATCTGTGTTCATCAGAGATATTGGCCTGTAGTTTCTTTCTTTCATTTTTGTGGTGACTTTATCTAGTTTTGATATCAGGGTAATGCTGGCCTCACAGAATTAATTTGGAAGTTTTTCTTCCATTTTTCTTTTTTGGAATAGTTTAAGAAACATAGATATTAACTCTTGTTTAAATATTTGGTACAATTTCCTGTGAAGTCATTTGGTCCTGGCCTTTTGTTTGATGGGAATTTTTTGATTAGTGATTCAATTACTTTATTGGTAATTGATTTATTCAAACTTTCTATTTCTTTCTGTTTAAGTTTTGGTAGGTTATATATTGTTAGGAATTTATTCATTTCTTCTAAGTTGCCCAATTTGTTGTAATATAGTTTTTTATATTATTCTCGTATAATTGTATATCTTGTATTCTTTGTTATTTCTCCTCTCTTTCTTATCTGTGATTTTATTCATTTCTGTCCTTTTTAAAATTTTTTTTCTTGACCAGTCTGGCTAGAGGTTTATGAATTTTATTATTGTTTTCAAAGAACCAGCTCCTGGTTTTATTGCTTTGTTCTATTGGTGTGTGTGTGTGTGTGTGTGTGTGTGTGTGTGTGTTTAGTTTCTATATCATTTATTTCTGCTTTAATCTTTATTATTTACTTTCTTCTGCTGACTTTGGGTGTTGTTTGCTGTTCTTTTTCTAGCTCCTTCTTAAGAAATATTTTTTAAAGTGTAAACTGGATCTTGCCACTCAAACTTCTGGTACAAGGGAGTTAATAACTGGTACATGAGTCTATAGGTGCTCAGTAATTATTTAAAATATAAATTTTATATTGTATATGGATGGATTTCTCATTGCAGTGGGAACATAGTACAATCTAAGGAAAATAATGCAGGAACCCACCTGGTGAAACATTTGGTTTCTAAATGATAGAGAAACCAAATATATATATATGAAGTTGAAAAGTTTGGTGGTTTGACATTTCTGGAAAAAAAATTCAATGAGATATAACAGGAGAGGAAGGGAGAAGGAAATTACAATTGTAGAAGATTGATAATATTTGCGAAATGGTATGTTGAGTTAAAATAGGAATCCTAATATTTTTCCATCTCCATGACTTACTTATTTTATAACTAGAAGTTTGTATTTCTCACTTCTTATATTTAGTAGTGCCAATAAATGACACTGAATATAAATTAAGTATTGCTATTAAGTGTTTGGATTAATGGGAAGGGAAGAGAACAGGGGATGTTGGTTGAGGATGTTTAACAGAGAATTAGCATAGGCGATTAAAGCCAGGAAGGTAAATTTATTGATAAGGGATTATAAGTAAAAAGAAAAGATGAGAAAGAAATTAAACCAATGAAGAATAGTCACTAAAGAGAACTGAAAATTAATCAGTAAACTAATAATAAGAAGGACCAAAACAACTAACATTTATTGAGTATTAATTATATGCCTGGCTTTTTACTAACCACGTTAGTAAATTTAACATTTACTAACTAATGTAACATTTAACAATAATTACAATAATTTTAATACATACAATTTTAGTTCAGATGAATAAGAAGTAATGTCATGATGCTTGAATGATGTCTAAATGAGTAGATTTTAAGAATGCAAACTAATGAACAGTGCCAATAATGAAGCAAGAATAAATAAGTTGAAAATAAAATGTGCTTTTATTTTACTATATTACTTCACATTAACACAAAAAAGATGATTTTATAAAAACTTCTTTGTATTCAATATGTTTCCTAATTTTGGAAGAGTAGGTAATATTTTTTATTTGCTGTTCCATTTTGTTTCTCTATTTCATGCCCACATTAGTAAGACTATGAGAGACATTTCTCAAATTCCCAGTATTTAATGAGCCCCAAATAATGTCATTTTTCCAGTCTGTCTACAGTTTTTTTTTCCTTAGAGTAAATACGGACATACAAACTATTGGATTGAGAACTATAAACGATAATCAGCACATAAGGAATCCATCTAAGCTCTTGCATTAAGAGACTTGGTGAACTCTAACTTAGCTTTTAGCAGCCTAAAGTGAAGTCCCTGGGACAACTCATGTCCCTTATAAGATTTTGTCTGGCCCAGAGCTGCCAAAAGAATTTTCTATTTGTTAAGCAATACCTGAAAAAAAAACAAAAACAAAAACCCATGTCCATCTTTTCTTAGAGCATTTAGTAAAAATGTCTTATAATTGTTAATCCTTAGTTTGCCACAGTTTCACAAATCTACATGAATATTAATCTTTTCTAAATCACCCAATATTAAAGTATTTGCTTATTTTAAAAGGAATATGCAATGCTATTTTCACAAATGTGATCTCATCTTTAGGGGAAAAAGCTAGACTCATGATTATACTAAAGAAATGTTATTAAGTATTAATTTGATTAATCAATAAATATCATTTTACAGCATTCTACATATCAGGAGCTCAGGTAGTTTGACTCTTTGAGTAGTTTTAATTGAGCAGTACTTTAATGAAAAAGGAAAAGGACCATATTAATTTATGATAACAAAAAATTTCATTCTAGTGAATATAAAGTTGGTCAGTAGTGGAATGAGCAAAGATGAAGTTAGTATCCAGTGAGTCCAAAAAGACATCCATGGGAGCAATCATAAAGTACTTTAGGCTGAAATAAGACTTTGCATTTTTTTCTAAGTGAAATATAAATATAAAGGCAAATGTTTTGATAGCAGAAGAATTGTAATTTGATTCATATGGGGAACTTAAACTGTTTTGCAGATAATATAAAGGATAAGAACAAAGACTGAAGATAATTAAGAAAGTGCTTTTAGGAGAAGCTGAGGAGACATGGAAAAGAGGTTTAAATATTGTACAAAATGAGGGGCGCCTGGGTGGCTTAGTCGGTTGGGCGTCCGACTTCCGCTTGGGTCATGATCTCGCGGTTCGTGGGTTCGAGCCTCGCGTCGGGCTCTGTACTGACTGCCAGCTCAGAGCCTGGAATCTATTTCAGAGTCTGTGTCTCCCTCTCTCTCTGACCCTCCCCCTGCTCACGCTGTCTCTCTGTCTCTCTCCTAGAAATAAATAAAAATATTTTTTAAAAAAATTAAAAAAATATTGTACAAAATGAGAATATGTAGGATTTAGAGTATATTTTGAAGTTAAAGTGGACAAAATTTGCCAATGGGTTGGATACAGGGTGTGAAAAAGAGGAGATTTTTGGCCTGAAGTTAGTTAAAAGATGGCAATGGAAAATGTATACTAAGAATGAATATTGAATGAAAATAGAATTCAATCCCAGATTCAGAATTTGTCACTTGAGGTGCATTTGAGGTAGCCTGCTTATATGCTGTTATATGATCTTGAGTGTTAGGGATATTGGTATCAGGGCAAGGTTGGAATTCAATTTCTGGGGCCCGAGATGGATTAGGGATGGATTTTAATGTTCAATAAAGAGAGACTATTGTTAGAAGAAAAGAGATGCTTGCATTTAGTAAGAAATTTGGTTTTAATAATTTAGCACAAAAGATAAAAGGTAGGAAGAGGTGTTTATAAAGTTTCAGTTGTATTAAATTGCACTATGTTTTGTTGCAGTAAAGCAAGTCATCTCTTTTGTGAGACCTAGAATACCAGTAAAAGATACTGGAAAAAATTCATGAGTTAGTTTTGTATAGCTATAATTAGAGGTAAGAATTATCAAGACATGATCCCAAAGACAAGTAAAATCCAGTGCTAAGAGGCAAATATTTGAAGTGTCTTTTCAACGAGGTATCTACTAATTCCAGGAGAGATGAAATTGAGAAAGAAAAGCTAAGAAAATATTTAGCTAAGCAAAGCTATCAGGTAAATGAGAGTTTAAATAATCGCTTATGGTTTTGTATTAGGGTCTAAGAGAAACTGAAGAATTGGAAGTAGTTTGGCCTTTCCACAGATAGAAATTCAGCTTAACTCATCACAGTATCCATGAATCAGGACTGATAGTGCCCCTGTTGACTCTAATGGAAGATAACATCATGTTCGATCTCACAAAATTACCACAGCTTTATGTATAACTTTGGTACATTATCACCATCATCATCATCATCATCATTGTCATCATCACCACCTGGCCACAAGTAGATGAAACAATCTAACTGAAAACTAAAAGAAATACTAGATCTAGAAATTTCAAAGATGTTACAAATAGTGTTTTCAAAAAAAAATTAAAATAAATAACCCTAATATGATAAAAAGAATAAAAAAAGATTAAAATTTGCAAAGAAGAAAAAGACTTGGGAATCATAAAAAAACTCGGAAAATTTGGGAAAAAATGACAATAAAGCAGCCAATTCAAAATTTGTTAGTAAAGAAACTAACGGAAACAAGGGAATAAAAAGAAATTCATTTTTATAATAAAAGAATAATAGCCCTTATTACATATTTCAAGTACCATACATATAAATTTCCTCTACAGAAATCTAAAAAATGCCTGCTATTAATACTTATAATCAACATTGTCTGGGATTTGTTATAGCGCAATAATGTAATAAAAAGGAAGGAAAATGATTATATGAACTGGAGAAGGAGAAATAAAACTGCTTTCTTCTAAGTATTACGATTATATACCTCAAAATTAGAAATAACTTATTATAAGTATTAAAATTTATAATCCAGTTTAGATGATTTCAGTTTAAAAATAATATAAAAAATAAAAATAAAAAAATAAAAACATTGATCAGTTTTATTTTTGCAGCTAAGCAATAAACAGGTAAATGAAAATGTATATAATTATACAAAAACTGAACATATTAAATACATATGAATAAGTTTAAAGGAAGTTATGTTAGACATGAAAAACAATTGTACTGAGAAAAACCTAAAGCCTATAGAAATGGAAAAAGGTTCAACATTGCAAAGATAATAGTTCTCAGTTTGCTTTGAAGACTGATTAAACTGTAAAAATAAATCTAGCAAAATGCTTATATTCTGACAATCTCAACTTAAAATTCTGGGTCTCCCTCTCTCTGCCCCTTCCCCTCTCACACTCTCTCTATTTCAAAAATTAAATAAACATAAAATATTTTTATAAAGTTAAAAATATTTATTTTCTTGCAGTTCTGGGAGCTGAAGTTCAAGATCAAGGTTCTGGCAGGTTTAGTTTCCAGAGAACTCCCACTATAGTCTGTACATGGCCACCTTCTCACCATGTCCTCTCATGGTATTTTCACTGTGCAGGTACATATTTGGTGTCTCTTTATGTGTCCAATTTTTTTTTCTTCTGATAAAGATACCTGTCAGATTGGATTAGAGCCCATACTCAAAACCTCAGTTTGACTTAGTCACTTCATTAAAGGCCCTGTGTCCAAATACATTCTTATTCTGGGATACTGGAGCTGGGATTTCAAGACATCAATTTGAGGATGGGGGTGGAGAGTTCAGCCCATAAAAATGTCTTTTCAATAACTGGTTCTGGGTCAGGCAGAGGTCCAAATAAAAGTAAAATAAGATCCCTATCTCTTCCCATAAACAAAAATCAATTTAATGTGGATTATTGATCTATGTATTCCAATTCCACACATGATGCTTTATGAAATTTTTCCATCATTTTTTGATATTCTTTTTGTGTGTTTAATTTTTTTCTTTTTGCATTTCAGTAGGAAATTTTGATTCATACATTTAGGTCCTGATGGGCTCATCAAAGGTATCACAAAAACTTGTGTTTTTTATTGTTAGTATTTCCTTTTGATTATTTCTTAAAATTGCAGTCACTCTAATTCCATTACCCATATGTTTTCCATGTTGTCTATTTTTTTAGAGCCCTTAACATATTAATCATAATGATTTTAAATTTTTTGCCTATTTATTCCAAAATTGATGTCATATTTGAGTCAGATATTGATGATTTACTTTGTTTCCAGTTTTTTTCTCTTGTCTTTTAGCATGCCTAGTGATACTATGTTGGAAGTCACACATGATATGTTAGATAATAGACATAGAAATGAGTCAACCTTTAGTGTAAGGGTTTATGTACGTCTGGCTATAAATTGGGTTATGTTTGATATTTTCTGTAGCTGTATGTGCCAGATGTTTCAAGTTTATCTACAGTCCTTGACTTTATCTCCCTTGTTATCTCCGGACTTTCCTAAGAATTTCTTTTTAGATATAGTCTGTGTCTTGCACTATGTCTCAGTTGTGATGCACCTTTATTACACTATAGTCCTATTGATAGAGTGTCAAGGTATGGAAAAGGGAAATCATTAAAATCTTGTGATTAAATTTTCATCGTTTAGTTCCTATATCCATAAGCAGTGACCTTCGCAAGTATTTCTTAGTCTTTGACTCCCTTCAGTGAATACAAAGTCTACAGCTTTATAGAGTTGCATAATTACCCTTCCTCTGAGTCAGAAAATGCTCTGGTAATGTATTTTCCCATAAAGAGTAGACTTTTTTTTAATAGAGAATTCTCTGGTTATATTTAAAAGTGAATACTTCTAGTTTCCTCTGCCAAAAACATAAGGAAATATTTCACAGATATTCATCCTGAGAACCTGGTGGAGTTACTGGAGGTAAAACATACAAAAAGCAAAGGCAACAAAAACAAAAATCAAGAAGTGAGGCTATAGCAAATTAACAAACAAAAGAAACAATTTAATAAACCAAAAAGCAACTTACATAATGGGAGAAAATATTTGCAAATCATATATCTGATAAGGGATTGATATCCAAAATATATAAAGAATTCATGCAATTTAATGGTAAAAAAATGTGATTTAAAAAATGGGCAGAGAGACTAAGTAGATAATTTTTTTCAAAAAAGATGTCTAAAGGCCAACAGACACATGTAAGATGCTCAACACCACTCATCATCAGGGAAATGCAAATCAAAATGACAATAAGATATCATCTCACGCCTATTAAAATGCTACCATCAAGAAAGTAAGAGATGATAAATTCTGGTGAGGACGTGAAGATAAAGGAAGCCTTTTACAGTGCTGTTGGTAATGCACATTGGTTCAGCCATTATGAAAAACAGTATGGTGCTTCCTCAAAAAATTAAAATTAGAACTATCATGCGATCTAACAATTGTATTTCTGGTTATATATCCACAAGAAATAAAACAGGATAATAAAACAGCACTTCCATGTTCATGGCAACTTTGTCCACAATAGTCAAGATATGAAAATTACAATAATTATATTGCAATATATAAACATATCAAAGCAACACGTTATACAACTTAAACTTACACAATGTTATATGTCAAGTATATACTAATAAAAATAAATAAATTGTACAAAAGAAAGGTGGCTAACTCCATGACTTCAAATCTCAGATGGATCCTTGGATTTCTGAGAATACTCTTGTCATTTATGAAAGTAATTATCACAGTATTCTATAAATACTGGCTTATTTTTAATTTTTTGTGTTTGAATTTTTAATTTAAATTCCAGTTAGTTAACTTACAGTGTAGTATTAGTTTCAAAAATAGAATTTAGTGATTCATCACTTACGTAAAACACCCAGTTTTAACATATCTTGCAAAGCATATCAATGGACAATTTCTTCCATTTTCTTTTGTCTAAGAAAGTCTATTTCTTCTTCACTTTTGAAAGCCAGGTTTTCAATGTACAAAACTCTAGGTTCGTGTTTCATTTCTCTCAGCACTTTAAATATTTTATTTTTTAATACATATAATTTAATATTAAATTAGCTAACATACAATATATATATACACAGTGTGCTCTTGGTTTTGGGGATAGATTCCCGTGATTCATTGCTTACATCCAATACCCAGTGCTCATCCCAACAAATGTCCTCCTCAATGCCCATTACCCATTTCCACCTCATCAACCCTCAGTTTGCTCTCTATATTTAAGAGAGCAAACTTATGGTTTTCCTCCCTCTCTGTTTGAAATTATTTTTTCCCCTTCCCTTCCCCCATGGTCTTCTGTTAAGTTTCTCAAGTTACACATATGAGTGAAAACAAATGATATTTATCTTTCTCTGATTGACTTATTTCACTTAGCATAATACCCTCCAGTTCCATCCACGTTGTTGTAAATGACAGGTTTTCATTCTTTCTCATTGCCAAGTCATATTCCATTGTATATATAAACCAAATCTTTTTTTATCCATTCATCAGTTGACGGACATTTGGGCTCTTTCCATAATTGAAAGCACTGCTATAAACATTGGTTTAGATGTTTAACATTGGTTTAAAGAGACAAACATTTGTTTGTCTCTTCAGTGTAGTAACTTTTTTCTTTAACCACCATGGATAGCATAGTGTGTATTTTCATTCATTTGTGTTCAATTACAATTTGTTAAATAAACATCCAGTTGAAAATTTCCATTTGACCTCATTTTCACCTTGGATCTTGCTGATCCTTTTATTATGCACTTACTAATAAGCAATCTAAATTTAATGGCTCTCCCCTTTTATCCATTAATTAAGCTCTTTAGAAAAATATGTTCATATTGTTGAGTGCAGTAATGGAATATAAAAAGTGTAAAATCAGCACTTTTCTTTAGCTCAGCCATCTTTAAACACAAAGGCTGTTAACTGCACACAACAGTTAAATTATATTAATTCAAAAAGTAAGAGACTGCTATATTTTGAAGCATTTCACCCTAGTGATTGTCTATGGACATATTACTTACGCAAACAGAGATCACTAGTGTCAGCACCACAGTAGTATGTTGGTATATGGTTAACAATTGGCCAGGCAGGGTGGGAAGGAACCCTGATTTGTACCATTTGCTGATTTATGTTCTATAAATACCCTCTAAATCACAGATTCGAAATTATCAATGTGATGTCATGAAACACAGACTTGAGAGGATATAGGCACAAGTGTTCTTCAAAGGCAACCACTACAGCACTAAACTGCTTGCAATAAAAAAAAAAGTCCAGTCACAGGTGGTGTAATAGATAAAATAAAGCTCTCTTAAATTATTCTACTTCAGATTTCACATTAAATGGCAGTTAGAAATTTAACATTATACTTTTAAAATCACCTTTCAGAGAAGCTAACATTTAAAGTCCATTTCAGAGGGATTATCATACTAAATCATTTTAATTTCACCAACAATTTCAAGTATATTTGACAAAGGGGCAGATGGCCTAAAGTGAGGAAAGGTTTTCCATATTACAGAAAGATATATGCAAAGAGATAGAAAAATGGCCTCAGAAAAGCTATGCTTCATTAGTTTAGTCTTTGCCTTCAACTACTCTCTTCACAGATATAGCTTTATTTCAGATATCTTTCATGAATGCCCCAGGATAAGAATTACAGTAGAATTTAAATGACAAAATACCATTTTAGTATGAAGTGTGTCCAGGTTTACATTTTCAATGCATATATTTTTACATGTGTATTTGCCCAAATAACATTAATGGAGAGATATTTTGATGTTTTAAAGACTTTGTCTTTTAACGGAGAGTGTTACCTGTGGAAATATAAGATATATTACACTTTATTATTAACAAATAGAATATTTCAATATCTTGCTCCAATTACATAGCTTTAGCCAATCTTTCTATTAGTATGTATTCTCTAATGGAATGAACTATTTATTGATGACTTCTTGTGTGCCTTCCATTTTCCTTACACTAGAAAGAGATGTATTTTCAGAGAGATCTTATGAGGTTAGCTGCAAAGCAGTAGGTTTATTCCTAAATATTTAAAAATTCCCATAGCACTAATCAAATAATGTGACTGCAGTGTTGAAAACAAAATATTGTATTCGTTTGCATAAAAGGAAAATAGGAGGAGACGTCAAGATAGTGAATAGCAGGGAGTTTTGCTTTCATCTCTAGTTCCTGAAATGCAGTCAGATCAATACTAAGCCATCTTGTACATCAAGAAAACTGATTTGAGGATTAACACAACAGTCTGCACAACCTGAACCACAGAACTTGTCAGATACAGTGTGCAGAGAGGTGAACTGAGAGAGAGAGAAGCCACTGAGGGCAGGGAGCTGTTTGTGCTTGTGTAGAGAGGATGGAGTTGGGGGGGGAGAGTATGGGAAAGCACACACCCCTTCCCCCAGAATGGAGCTGGAGAGAAAAGAAAGAGTATGCAAGGGACTGAACAAAAAAGGGAGAAAGGAGAAATGAGAAGGTTTAAATTCCATTAGGACTTTATAATGAGGGGAAGCACAGAGTCTGAAACTCTGCAGTTCAATACCTTGTAGGTGCTCTGGTGGGGAGTCCAAATCCCCAGGAGCAGAGAGCGAGGTCTGAGGGGTCCTCGGGCCACATGGGGAGACCTGGCCCGCTGGGAGGACATTTGGTAGAGGCTGTGCAGTCACCCTACGGGCAAAGGTCCCAGTGGACCCCTGAGAAAAACCACATTCACTGGTGCTGAAACAAGGACACTAAGAAGGAAGCCTGGTGCCAGATGTGTGTTGGGATTTACCATAACCCCTGAAACACTGCTTCTGCATAATTGCATGAACTTTTTCTGGGGCAGGCTGGCACCCAGCTTCAGTCGCTGGACATCGGTAGCAGCATGGTCTCACGAATGTTCCTGAGGGCGGGAAGGCACCTGGCCATTGCTTGGTGAGACCCTCCCCCAAAGAGTCAGGATGGGTCAAAGACATAGTCCCTCAGAAGTGAGAGGTTGGGAAATACAACTGCATCTTAGATAAAACTCAGGAGGGAGATGCCACCTGGCAGTCATGACCAGTGTAAAAGTGGGGAGTGGACCAAAGCCGGAGACAAAGTTAGGGTGGTTGATTGCCATTTGGGGGAGCATAGAATTCTGATGCTGGAGACTGGATAGCTGGATAATGCTATTTTCGTCCCTCTTGCTCATGTGCATACAGAGGTATAATAGTATAACAATCCATCCCAGTAAGCCAAGAAGCGCCATCTAGTGGAGAACAGAAGCATTACACTAAACCTGCCCAGCTGGGCCAAAGGGCTCTTGAGTCACTCCAAAAGTCTCTCTGTCTGTTTAGTTTACTGACTAGAAAGTGCTTTATAGTTTGACTTTTAGGGGAAACTGATGTTATTTCAATTGTATTTCAGTCTATTCAATGGTCCATCTACTCAATTTTTTTCCTTTCTTTCCTTATTTTTGAATACAGAAAGAAAATAATTTCTATTTTCAATTTTTATTAAAAATACTTTTATTTAATCTTTCTTCTGCATATTTTACTGTTTTGTATATTTTTAAAATTCTACTTTTACTTTCATTAATTCATTTTATTCTGTTTTACTGTATTCATTTTCTCAAATTTTCATTTTCTCTTTTTCCTTTTATTTTTTTTTCTTTACTTATCTTTCCCTTTTTCCTCTAATCTATCAAGGTCCTTTCAACAACCAGACCAGGAACACACCTAGGATCTAACATCCTTTACTTGATTTTTTCTGTTGTTTTTAATTTTTAATTTTAGTACTATATTTTTACTTTATTAATTCCTTTTCTTCCTTAAAAATGATTGAATGAAGAAATTCATCCAAAAGAAGGAACAGGGAGTAATGAGAGCCAGTAACTTAATCAACACTGGAACAAGCAAGATGTCTGAGCCAGAATTCAGAATCACGACAATAAGAATGGTAGCTGGAGTTGAAAATAGATTAGAATCCCTTTATGTAGAGACGAAAGAAGTACAAAGCTAATCAGGATGATATAAAAAATGCTGTAACTGAGCTGCAGTCTCAAATGAATGTCACAGTGGAAAGGATCGAAGAAACAGAGCAGTGACTGAGCAATATAGAGCACAAACTTCTGGAGAACCATAAAGTAGAAAAAAAGAGGGAGACTAAAGCAAAAGAGAATGATTTAATAATTAGAGAAATCAATGACTCATTAAAAAGGAATAACATCAGAATCATTGGGGTCCCAGGAGATGAAAAGAGAGAAAAAAGAGTAGAATGTTTATGTGAGGAAATCGTAGCAAGAAACTTACCTAACCTGAGAAAAGACACAAACATCAGAATCCAAGAAGCAGAGGACTCCCATTAGATTCAACAAAAACCAGCCATCAACAAGGCATATCATAGTCCAATTCACAAAATACTAGGGTAAGGAAAAAATCATGAAAGCAGCAAAGGAAAAAAAGTTCTTAACCTAGAAGGGAAGACAGATCAGGTTTACAGCAGACCTACCTTCAGAAACTTAGCAGGCTAGAAATGAGTGGCAGGATATATTCAATGTGATGAATTGGAAAACTATGAAGCCAAGAATTATTTATCCAGCAAGGAGGCTATTCAAAATAGAAGGAGAGATAAAAGGCTTCCCAAACAAACAAAAATTAAAGGAGTTCATGACCACTAAACCAACCCTGCAAGAAATTTTAAGGGGGCCTCTCTGTGGGGAAGAAAGTTAAAAAAAAAAAAAAGACCAAAAACAAAAAAGACTAGAAAGGACCAGAGAACACCACCAGAAACTCCAACTCTACAAGCAATATAATGGCAATAAATTCATGTAGTTCAGTACTCACTCTAAAAGTCAATAGACTAAATGCTCAAAAAAAAATTGGGTAGCAGAATGGATAATAAAACAGGAACTATCTATATATGCTATTTACAAAGCCGGAGTAGCCATACTTATATCAGGCCATCTAGACTTTAAAATAGGGACTGTAACAAAAGATGAAGAAAGGCATTATATCATAATTAAGGGGCCTATCCTCCAAGGTCTAACAATTGTAATCATTTATGCTCCAAACGTGGAAAACCCAAATATATAAATCAATTAATCACAAACATAAAGAAACTCATTGATAATAATACCATAATAGTAGGTGACGTCAACACCCCACTTATTAACAATGGACAGATCATCTAAACAGAAAATCAGCAAGGAAACAATGGCTTTGAATGACACACTGGGCCAGATGGATTTAACAGATATATTCAGAACATTTCATCCTAAAGCAGTAGAATACACATTCTTCTCGAGTGCACATACAACATTCTCCAGAATAGATTACATATGGGGACACAAATCAGCCTCAACAAGTACAAAAAGATCGAGATCATACCGTGCATATTTTCAGACCACAATGCTATGAAACTCGAAATCAACCACAAGAAAAAAATGTGGAAAGATAGCAAATACTTTGAAACTAAAGACCATTCTACTAAAGAATGAATGGGTTAACTAAAAAGTTAAGAAGAAATTAAAAAGTACATGTAAGCCCATGAAAATGATAACACCACAGCCCAAAACTTCTGGAATGTAGCAAAGGCCACCATAAGAGTGAACTATATAGCAATCCAGGCCTTCCTAAAGAAGGAAGAAAGGATTCAGATACACAACCTAACCTTACACCTTAAAGAGCTGGAAAAAGAACAGCAAATAAAACCCCAAACCAGCAGAAGACAGGAAACAATAAAGATTAGAGCAGAAATCAAAGCTATCTAAACCAAAAACACAGTAGAACAAGATTACGAAACCAGAAGCTTGTTCTTTGAAAGAATTAACAAAATTGATGAGCCCTTAGCTTGTTTCATAAAAAAAAAAAACAAAGAAAAACAAAAGGACCCAAATAAATAAAATCAAGAACAACAGAGAAGAGATCCCACCAACAGCGCACAAATACAAATAATAAAAGAATATTATGAGCAATTATACACCAATAAAATGGGCAATCTGGAAGAAATGGAAAATTCTTAGAAACATATAAACTACCAGAACTGGAACAGAAAGAAATAGAAAATATGAACAGGACCATAAGAGTAAAAAATTGAATCAGTAATCAAAAATCTCCCAAAAAACAAGAGTCAAGTGCCAGATGGCTTTCCAGTAGAATTCTACCAAATATTAAAAAAAGAATTAACACCTATTCTTTTGAAGCTATTCCAAAAAATAGCAATGGAAGGTAAACTTCCAAACTCTATGAAGCCAGCATTACTTTGATTCTAAAACCAAAGACCCCACTAAAAAGGAGAACTATAGACCAATGTCCCTCATGAACATGGATGCAAAAATTCTCAACAAGATACTAGCCTACCAGACCCAACAATACATTTTAAAAGTATTCACCACATCCAAGTATAAATCCCTGGGATTGATACCTGGGATTCAGGGCTGGTTCAATATCTACAAAACAATCAATGTGATACATAACATTAATAAAAGAAAGGACAAGAACCATGTGATCCTCTCAATAGATGCTGAGGAAGCATTTGACGAAATACAGCATCCTTCTTGATAAAAACCCTCAATAAAGTAGGGATAGAAAGATCATACCTCAAGACCATAAAAGCCATATATGAAAGACACACTGCTAATATCATCCTCAATGGGGAAAAACTGAGAGCTTTCCCCCTACGATCAGGAACAAGACAGGGATGTCCACTTTCACCAATATTATTTGGAAGTCTTAGCCTCAGCAATCAGATAACACAAAGAAATAAAAGGTATACAAATAAGCCAGGAGGAGGTCAAAATTTCACTCTTCAAAGATGACATTCCTAAAAGGAAAACTCAAAAGATTCCACCAAAAACTGCTAGACCTGATCCATGAATACAGCAAAGTGGCAAGATATAAAATCAATGCACAGAAATCAGTTGCATTCCTATACACCAAAAATGAAGCAACAGAAAAAGAAATCAAGGAATCAATCCCATTTACAATTGCACAAAAAAAACATAAAATAGATAGAAATAAATCTAACCAAAGAGGTGGAAAATCTATACACTGAAAACTATAGAAAGCTTATAAAAAATTGAAGACACAAAAAATGGAAACAATATTCCATATTCCTGATTAGAAAGAACAAATATTGTTAAAATGTCAATACCACCTAAAGCAATCTACATATTAAATGCAATCCCTATCAAAATAACACCAGCATACTTCGTAGAGCTAGAATGAACAATCCTAAAATTTGTGTGGAACCAGAAATGACCCCAAATAGCCAAAGCACTTGAAAAAGAAAACCAAAGCTGGAAGCATCACAATCCTGGACTTCAACCTGTATTACAAAGCTGTAATCATCAAGGCAGCATGGTGCTCACACAAAAACAGACACTCAGATCAATGGAACAGAATAGTGAACCTAGAAATGGACCCACAAAAGTATGACCAGCTAATATTTGATAAGGCAGAAAAGAATATCCAATGAAATAAAATAATCTCTTCAGCAAATGGTGTTGGGAAAAGTGGACTGTGACATGCAGAAAAATGAACCTGGGCCGCATTCTTGTACCATCCACAAAAATAAATTCAAAATGGATGAAGGACCTAAATATAAAACAGGAAGCTATCAAAATCCTCAAGGGAAAAACCGGCAAAAACTTCTATGACCTCGGCTGCAGCAAGTTCTTACTCAACACATCTCCGGAGGCAAGGGAAACAAATGCAAAAATGAACTATGGGGACCTCATCAAAATAAAAAGCTTCTGCACAGCGAAGGAAACAATAAGCAAAACTAAAAGGCAACAGAATAAATCAGAGAAGATATTTACAAATGACATATCAGATAAAGGGTTAGTGTCCAAAATCTATAAAGAACTTATCAAACTCAACACCCAAAAATCAAATAATCCAGTGAAGAAATGGGCGAAAGACATGAAGAGACATTTCTCCAAAGAAGACATCCAAATGGCCAATCGACACATGAATAAAATCATCAACATCAATCATCATCAGGGAAATACAAATCAAAAGCACAATGAGATACCACCTCATACCTGTTAATGGCTAACATTAACAACTCAGGCAACAACAGATGTTAAGGAGGATGCAGAAAAAGAGGATCTCTTTTGCACTGCTGGTGAGAATTCAAACTGTTGCAGCCACCTGGAAACCAGTTTGGAAGTTCCTCAAAAACTTAAAAAATAGAACTAACCTATGACCCAGCAATTGCACTACTAAGTATTTATCCGAGGGATACAAGTGTGCTGTTTTGAAGGGGCACATGCACCCCAATGTTTATAGCAGCATTATCGACTATAGCCAAAGTATGGAAAGAGCCCAAATATCCATTGACAGATGAATGGGTAAAAAAGAAGTGGTGTATATATACAGTGGAGTATTACTTGGCAATCAAAAAAGAAAAAAAAAGAAATCTTGTCATTTTCAACTACATAAATGAAACTAGAGGGTATTATGCTAAATTAAATTAGTCAGTTGGCGAAAGACAAATATCATATGACTTCACTCTTATGAGGAATTTAAGATACAAAACAGATGAACATAAGAAAAGGGAAGCAAATGGGGCGCCTGGGTGGCTTAGTTGGTTAAGCATCCGACTTTCGTTTAGGTCATGATCTTGCAGTTCGTGGGTTCGAGCCCCGCTTCGGGCTCTGTGCTGACTGCCAGCTCAGAGCCTGGAGCCTGTTTCAGAGTCTGTATCTCCCTCTCTCTCTGACGCTCCCCTGCTCATGCTGACTGTCTCTCTCTCTCTCCTAGAAATAAATAAAAAAAATACTTTAAAAAAAAGATGCACATATGTGCATATTAAAAAAAGAAAAGAAAAGGGAAGCAAAATAACATAAAAACAGGGAGAGGGACAAAACATGAGACTCTTAAATATTAAACTTTAATAGTTAATATTAAAATATTAAAATAAGATATAATTAAGAGTGTAGCTGGAGGGGTTGATGGAGGGGGGAAGGACTAAACTGGTAAGGGACATTAAGGAATCTACTCCTGAAATCATTGTTGCACTATATGCTAACTAACTTGGATGTAAATTAAATAAAATGTATTGGTAATATATGCTTAGCCCTATAATTGAACACATGTATGTGTTGCTGTCAGAGAACAATAAAAAGTATCACTAACTTAAAATTGTTTTAATGCAAATTAAAAAAAGTAAGAAAAACTATTGGCAGTTACTTTTAAAAATATGCTATTCTGGTATAATTGTGTAGACATTTCCTTTTTTGGAGACCTAAATATATTATTTTGACAGATCTCAGATTAGCCAATAAAATTACCTTTGGAAATGATGAAGTTTGTGCTAACACTGGGCAAGTTTCTAGAAATGAGTTCTCATTAAAACAAGAAAAAGTGACTTCAGGTAGACAAAACGATTTATG
>NW_027529607.1:756427-787261 GCF_008692635.1 Crocuta crocuta
AAAAAAAAAAAAAAAAAGCATGATACTGTATGATGTGCCAAAAAATAAATAGCACTGGGGCCAGATTTCAATACACCAACATTTAGAAAATTCTATCTCTATCATATCCATCACGTCTTCTGAGGAAAATTGCACACATGAGAATTGAATGATCATCTAAAGACAACAGGCTAAATTGATAATTGAGGTGAATAATTTGTGTAATAAAGTAAATTTATTTAAGGGACTTGATTACTCATATTCATTATCTGCATGATGTGAAGTGCTCTACTTTCAACTCTGCTTTAACTAATGAGAATATCTTTTTAACATAATTGATGTTAAAATTATCTTTCTTATGGATTTTATTATTTTTAATGCATTGATGTTACACAATTTTATTTATTTCCTAAGACAGGATTTTTAGGGTTTCTAAAATTAACATGTGAGATTCTGTGATATATTGTGATATTAACCTATGTTTTTCTTTTTTATTTTCCCTTAATTTCTTTTTCTTTGTTAATTTTCAAGTGAAAACTGTGATACAGAAGCCAAAAGTAGTCTGTAAATCTTGATGCTTGTTTCACAAACCCTAACTGTCTAGAAATATTTATAAGATTGTAGTATTAAGTAATGAAGGGGGAGGGGATGGAATTTCAGATACCACATCGTGCATAGGCTCAATGAGGAACAATCACTAAGGTTAGGATGATTTTTCCTTTATGAATGTGGAGAGTTGTTGAAAACAAAATGGTGGCTCCAGTTACAGAGATCTGATAGGCAGAATGATAATGCCCCAGGATCTTCTCCTAATCCCTGGGACCTGTGAATGTGTCAACTTTATCAAAACACACTTTATAGATGTGATTAGGTTAAAGATCTTGAGATGGGATGATTATCCTGGATTATCTGGGTGGGGTCCATGTAATCCTAAGTGTTCTTATAAATGAAAGAGATACAGAGAATAAGAGTGATAGTGATGTAATGTCAGAAAGGCTCAACAGAGCTTTGCTGATTTCAAGATAGAAAAAGTCCAAGAAAAAATGAATGCTGCCAGCCCACAGAAACTGGAAAATACAAGAAAATAACTCTCCCCTAGACCCTCCAGAAAAGAACACCACTTTGCTGAAACCATGACTTAGGCCCAGTGAGGTCAATTGTGGACTTCTCATACCCAGAATTGTAAGGTAAATTGTTGTTGTTCTAAGTTGTTAAAGCATAGGAAATGAATACAAAGGAAATATCAGAAAGGTGGCAAGAGAACAGATTGAATGATTCTGTGGTTGATGTGCTTAGCAGAGGGAGTTATAGGCTCACGGGATCTCTTGCCCCAAGCTGGCTCAGAATCAGAAGCAAGCCAAGGGCCTAAAGAACATGCTATTAGAATGTCTCAGTATGGACACAACTGTAGTTATGACCAAATGAGTTTGGGTCCAAAATTAATTCCTTTTTTTTTCAAAAATTAATTTCTATGCAGAATTCATGGCCTTATGCCCGACTTTGATATCATCCCTCATTCTGGAATTCAGATTCTTTATTTTACTTACGTTTTGTGCACAGAAAAATATTTAGATACATTATTTATGTGTATATTTCTAGTTCTTTAATTTATTAGCATATCTTAAAATACTAATCTGATATCATTGATAAAAACATACCAAATGCAAGTGTCTATATTTCATTTTTTCTGAAAACCAATTTTTAAAAATTTTGTTTATATTTATTTATTTTTGAAGGAGAGAGAGAGACAGAGGATGAGTGGGGAAGAGGCAGATAGAGAGAGGGAGACAGAGAATCGAAGGCAGGCTCCAGGTTCTGAGCTGTCAGCATAGAGCCCGATGCGGGGTTTGAACTCACAATCCGTGAGATCATGACCTGAGCTGAAGTCAGATGCCCAACCGACTGAGTCACCCAGGTGCCCCCTGAAAATCTATTTTAGATAGGGAGCCAAAGATAATGTTTCAAGCCGAATACACTGTTTCTTCCTTTATAGCTCATTAGAATCTCAATAAAATGTTGACTACAAACTTTTAATGCATGCCCCTAACCTAAATCAAAATATCACCAAGTTTTGGATATTTGGAAACTCTTAGGAAAAATAAAATACATATAGTAGACAAAGAGTATCTGAGACTACACACTCAAATATATACAACAATACTTACTGAGGGAGAATTTTACCATATTTATTTTACTGATATTTTTTATAATTCTTAAGTTAATCATGACTCTAAGATTAACATAAATATCTAAATGGGAAATAAAGAAGAATTCAAAATATATTTAAAAGCCCAATAGGACTCATTTTCTTCTCTTAATCACTTTAAATTTCATGTTCTGGAATTTTTTTTTTTCAAATAAAAATAGCTAGAACAAAGCCTTTGACATTCAATTTGCTATACCTTTAAAACTGACATTTATATTAGAAGCATTAAAATTGCTTCATATGAACTTAACAAGAGTTCTTTGTTGGTTTCAGACAGTTAAAACATTGGAAATTATTTTTGTAGTTGCATAACTTCATCCCTCTATTTTCTTTTAATTTTAAAAAATACTTAAAATCAATGCAGCTTTTAATGAGTATTTTGATATTAAAAGAAGAATCAATCTTGCTAATTTCAAAAGAATAATAAGACTTTAAGATTATTTGTGAGAGTTGGGGAGCAAATTGGATGACCCCAAATATTCATTTTATTATCATTGCACTTTAGATGCAACCTAGTCAAGAGAACCAATTTAATATATTGATAACATTTATTTTTCTTGTGTTGGCTAGGCATGTAGTATTTTCAATTACCTACAGGAGGGAGAAAAAGGGAAAATAGACTCAAAGTATCATTTAGTGTATATTTATTACATGGTCATGTCTGGTAGCTATTGAAATTAAGTTGGTTATTAAAAATGTTCAGATCTCATTTTTCATGCTATTATAAAATATGAAGGAAATATTTGCACTGTAAGAATAAAGGTAATTTATGACAACGAAATTATAATTGTATATTGATAGGGTATTAGTGATCATCCGATCTAAATTTTCTTTCTAATAGGAAAGGAAATTGAGAGTAAAAAGTTTATTGACTTGCCCAGGGTTTTTAACTTCCTAGAAACATTCAAAGATATGAAACTTTATCTTCACTTTAGTGCTTGTTTTTTTTTTTCTTCAGGTTATTGCAGTCAATGCATTGATTTTTACAGACAATACTGTAAGGATGTTTTGCCTATGATTTTTTTCTTTGAGTTCTATAATATATGTGATAGCTGTGAAGTGTGCATTTTATTCTGGCTTAATGTATCTCCTCAGTCCTTCACCTTATACTTGACTGCAGAATCAAAGAAATCTTTTGAGGATTTACTACTTACAAAGTAAGTAGAGAAAATATTTCTACTCTCTCCCCAGTCCCTCCACGCAGGCTGCAATTCTTGAGAAGGAAAATAGATGCATAAAACACAGTATGAGTGGGAAAGAAAGAGAAAAAGTATTAGACACCATTCCATTTCTTCATTGTCCACCCAGAATATGAGATCAAATGTAAACTAAGGAGTTGGATGATAATTTAACTAAATTTGGCATTACAGTTTTTTTTTTTTTAATTGACTAATGTAGAATGAAAGTATCCAGAGGAGAAAACAAGAAATGATCCTTGGACTGCATTAAAGACACTGGTTTAATTGCCATGTAAAGATAAAAATATGAAGACTTGCACCCACTCAAATGAGTGTGCTGGCACTAAAATAACTGTTTAAAGACAGATTCCCCCAAACCCAGTTCTCTCAGTGTAAGAGTGGGGTAGGAAATATAAAAACTGAAATTGCAATAAAGGGTGACCAGAAGGGGACTATAATTACTATCTTGACCCCTATTGGAGCTGGATACAATTAGAAAAGATAGAGAGGCAGGAAGGATGGAAGGAAATAAATAAATAACTTTCCACTGGAAGGAAATAAATAAATTTCCACTCAAATGCAGATCCATAATCTTCCCAGCATGGAAATTTGAGGTTCACATTTACGCACATACAGGAGATCTAAAGATTAGAGATGAACATAAAGTGGATTCAACTTTGTAGTACCCAAGTGCACTAAAAGGTGTAAATACTAATTCTTTCTGGAGGAAGTCATTCTCAAGATAGAACCCTCATGATTTTATACATTTAGATCAGTTATATATTAGCTTGCAAACACAAATAGAAGAAAAATATGGAAACAAAACATACAGCAAGACATGATTAAAGACTTCAAGAACTATTAACAGCAGAAGTAAACTCTGATGTTTTCATATAGGTTATTCTTAAAAAACTGAGCAAAAAACCTGTATCGGTTAAAGATAATTGAAAATAAACTTTTCGTGGCTATATTACTTTGTTAAATAGATGGTAAAGAAATATAGCATTGACAGCTTAAAGGGGTCCATTATATACTTACAAAAGTTTCAATTAACTAGTAGAAAATAAGCATTCTAAATTCACCTGAAGGGGGCACCTGGGTGGCTCAGTTGGTTAACTGCCCAACTTTAGCTCAAGTGATGTTCTCGTAGTTCATGAGTTTGAGCCCTGCATCAGGCTTTCTGCTGTCAGCACAGAACCCACTTAAGATTCTGTGTCCCCCTCTCTCTCTGCTCCTCCCTCACTTGAACTTTCTCTCTCTCTTTCTCTCAATAATAAATTAAAAAAATAAAAATAAAAAATACATAAATTTCCCTAAAAAGTTTTCTCATTTCTATTTTTTCTTTCATTTCTATTTTTAATGACAAGAAGAAATGCTCACTTTGATAGTGGGGCCTTCATATTCTTTAGTTTATCCCCTTCAACTACAAAGTTATAATGAAATATGTTTTCTCTATTTTTGATAAAATTATCCATTTATGACAAAGACACATGCATATTCAGTCCAAATTTTTTGGGAGCTACCGATACTGCAAATGGCATCTGCAGCATGTGGATATTGTCCCGCCCCCCCATTCTGATAAAGAAGTGAACTACCTTGATAGCCACATTCTATCACTGTCTTTGGGGTAATAGTAACAATATTGGAATCTATCATTGTCAGAATCTTTTTTTCACCTGCAAGAGACTGAATTCAAAAGAAAAGTAAACTAGAATTAAGGACTAAACATTATTTCACATAATAGAAATTGCAGAGGTACTATGATTCCCAGGTTTGGAGCTCTCTAGTCTATGAATCCATTTCTGTGTGGTTCTCTTGACTGCCACCCTCCACATGAGCATCAGCCTTACGATGATTGTCCTCATCTCAAGAAGGCAGTGGAAGGTACTAAGAAAAGATAAGTATCTGTTCACATTCCTATGGAAGAAGAGAAAAACCTTTGCCTAACAATCATTTCTTATTGAATTTTATTAACTTACTTCAGGTTATCTACATACACCTAGCCCATTAATTTATTAGACTGATACAGATACTAAGGTGGATTATGCTTATGTTTCTGAACCACACTCAAAGTCCTGCAAGGGATGGCATCATTAGAAATGACTGACACTGATTAGAACTCAGCTCCAAAACAAGGATTAGCTTCAGCTTCCCCTGAGTCTCCTGTGATTTGAGTGCTGAATAAATACAGGAAGAAAATTGTGGTTCCCTGTCACATTGACAGGACAGAATTGGTAACCCAGTGTGGGCATTACTTAGGGGTAAGTGTGTTGTATAGAAAAAAGTTCCATTCGGGAAGCCTGGGTGGTTCAGTCTGTTAAATGTAAAACTCGTGGTTTCGGCTCAAGTCATGATCTCACAATTTCATGAGTTTGACCCTTGGGTAGAGATCTGCACTAGCAGTGCAGAGTCCACTTGGGATTCTCTGTCTCCTCTCTCTCTGCCCCTCCCCACCTTGTGCTTGCTCTGTCTTGCTCAAGATAAATAAACTTAAAAATAAAAGTTTAAGGAAAAACAGTTCCTTTCTCTTGAGCCTAACTAAAAACCTTAAAATTCAGTTTTTAGTTAAGAAATAATATTCTACAGATGCATCTAATTTCTCTATACTATTTTACAAATACTAATATTTTATGTAATTCAAACTAAAATTAGTATTTTATTTTCAATAAAGGCAGAGATAATTCACTTTATTAACAAATCAGAGTCAACAATTATCCTCAGTAGTTTGAATATTTTGAACTATGATTAAATCATAGTATGGCTTTACAAAAAAAGTATAGACCTTCATTGGAAGGTCTATAAGATTGGCCTTGTATTAGTCTGGGTTCTCCAGAGAAACAGAACTCATGGGACTCTATGTATATATTTAATAGGAGAGGGAGAAACAGAGAGAAAGAGAGAGGAAAAGGAAGAGAGATTTACAGTAAATAATTAGTTCATGTGAGTATGGAAGCTGAGAAATACAAAATCAAGTCAGAAGACCTTAAGAACCAGAAGAGCTGATGTAAGTTCCATTCCAAGGCTGAGTCTGAAGGAATGAGATTAATTTCCCACTTCAACACAATCAGGTAGACAGAGAAAAGTCTCCCTTACTCATTTTTTTTCCTAATCATAACATGTATTGTTATTAAATATATGCTGCAAAACCAAGTATATTATCAAATTTGGCTACTCTTCCTCTCTATAAAATACTTCATCCCAAATTATGCTTAAGAATATAAAAGTACAATTGTTGATAATCTTTTAAACTTGTTCTCATTTTAATGGTTTTAGAGGTGTATGAATTTGTTTGGACAATAACTTAATGTGGCCATGTGTTTATATTCACAGAAAATCTCTCATTATTTACCAAGCACTCAAATCTTCATTAGCAAATACAAAATTTCCAGTCTCTTCTTCACATGTTATAATTAAAGAATTATATTTACTAGCTTATGAAATCAGACATTTCGATTAGATATGTATTAAATGTCACCAGGTCATCTGATTTTATCCATTCATTGCTTTGAAATAATTAATTTTATCCTATATAATGAATTTTTCATTTTCCTACAGTTAATATGAGCATGGGTTCATCTACTTTACTTTGGATTATGATACACTAAATCTGCTCCCTCTGCCTCTTCTGCCTTTCTACAAATAGTAGTTATGAACAATTTGGGGAGACATGAATGGGCTTTCAATCATTTAGACTATGAGCACATTTCTGGTGCTAGATCTAATCCATTCTTATAATGTTCTTAAAAAGTTGAATTTAGAAGAAACTCCTTTTTTGTCTTTAACCAAATTATTATTCCACTAGTCATATTTTTGGTTGGGTTATTTCTATGTATACATCAAGGCCATCAAGATAATAGCCATCTTTAAGTACTCAGAGAGTCACTATTTTCTCTTCCAAGTCCACAACTATGACTGTCAGGAGCCTGGCCTAATCTATTCATATTACTCAGATTTTTGTTCTGTTCAAGCTTTCAATGGAATAGATGAGGCCCACCCACATTGGGAAAGGCAATACACTTTACTCAGTCTACTGATTCTAATGTCAATTTTGTCTGGAAACACCCTCACAGAGACACTCAGGAATAATGTTTATCCAAATATCTGACAATCTCATGGCTCAGACAAGTTGACACATAAAATTAACATCAAAAGACTTACATAGTCAAGAAAACAATGTAAAATGTTTAGGGGAAAGCTGGATTTTCAAAAGTACCTCTTACGCAGTATGGACTGTGGAGATTCTATAGGTTTACATTTCATTTCATGTTTCCAAAGAAATTGTGAACAGTGTTAGCACTGAATATCTGTATTTTCATATGAACTTGAAACCTGAGTTGGTGACCTTCACAATTGCCTTAATTAGCCGAGGTTTCCTAAGTGAAGGCAGTTACACTGGTTTACTACATTACTTAAATATGTTCATAGTTTAACACCATTTTCTTCAAAGGAAAACTGCAAATATGCCCTTACCTTGACCCATTTTATTAATTTAAGTGTCTGGAAATCAAACAGTATGGAAATCGGGCTTTTGTATAAAATTGGGGTTTAAATAGAAAGCACTTTTAGAGAGTAAAGCAATGAAGCAGTAAATTTGTAAGAAAACCCTATGTTTGCTTTTATGAATCTGAGATCATATCTATTGTCCATGCAGATCTGTATAATATACATAGTGTTTACACAAATACATAATATTAAATAATTAATTTAGCTTATATGATTTATGGATTTTGTCTTTAATAGTCTGCTAATCCTGTCTCCAGACAGTAGTAAACTATGACTACTCTAATTTCTTTAGAAAAATGTCTTTGTAATATTTACTCTGACTTCTCTAACAAGTTAGAAATTACATTTTGAACAATCAACCAAATGGCCATTGATAGGCTTATTTTCATGGACCCTAAATAAAAAGTACTGAAGTCAGCTGTAAATAATTTTAAAATGTTTTTATTACATTAGGACAATTAAAAACAATTTTTAATCTCTTTTTATTTTTGAGAGAGACAGACAGACAGTTTAAGTAGAGGAGGAACAGAGAGGGAAGGAGACACAGAACCTCAGGCAGGCTCCACGCTCTGAGCTGTCAGCACAGAGACTGATGTGGGGTTTGAACACAGGAACTGTGAGATCATGACCTGAGCCAAAGTTGAATGCAAATGTACATTATATATACTTCTTTAGGGAAAACACACTTTATGCCCACAATTTCTAGCATAATTACTGACTTAGACTAATCATAGTTGATGTTCGGTAAAGTTTTGACAATGAATGAATAGATGGATGAATGAATGCTAGAAATATCAAGACTTGTGTTTCTGTCTTTCTTTCTTTCTTTCTTTCTTTCGTTCTTTCTTTCGTTCTTTCTTTCTTTCTAACACAATTAGATAGGAAATACCTCTTGCAAAGTTATTATTAGATGTCACAGACTAACTTTATTTTCTTTTTAACTTATCATTTATCCAAACAAACAAAGTATGTTATTCATGGAAAAAAATTTAAAGCCAAAGTTTCAAAAGTTAATATTGAGTGAATAACATAAATCAAACCAAAAACTTTCCCATATGTTCAGTAGTAAAGAAAAAAAGAAAAACAAACCTTAAAATATGCCTTTGAAAACACGAAGAGAAGAGGAGGTCCTGAGAGCCCAAGATAGAGTGTTTCAAATGGCAGGGGGATAATATGAAAATGTGAAATGTGAAAATGAGTGAGGAACACAGTCCTCCACTCCATCAACACTCTCTGAGATGCTGTAAAAGGGACATATGGGAGCTCAAGCTTAACTAAGAAGTGGGAATTTCTTTGCAGTGATCATAATGATTTTATAACGTTTCTTATACTTCGGAGGAGACAACGTGTGTTAAAGATAACAAAAAATGTCATATTTATTATAAGCTGTTTAAAATGTTTTCTTTTAAATAGAACATTTTGCCCATGCATATATACATGAATATGAATATACACTTTCCATCATAATTATTGCAGAATAAATACATACCACCTATCTTCAATTTGCCAAAAATGTATTTCAATAATATAAAGTACAAATTCTTTGTTAAAAATTTGCTGTGTGACTTCATTTATTTTACATTTAAAAAGAAATTTGAAGATATTATCAGCAACTAGGGCTATGTTACATAAAAGACATTTGCATTCTTAGTTCTCAGTGGTAAGCGAATAGCATTCTAGCTACATCTAATAAGCTTGAAAGCCCATAGTTGACACAGACATCTACTTACCACGTGGAGTGGGAGTCGTAATATTCACTGGTATAGATAGATAGTATAAAAGTTAATAATGCTATAGAAGAATGTGATGCATAAGCGCAGATAACATTGTCCTGACACATCTGCTTTGCTAGGTGACCTGTGGATATGATTAGATGCAGTATTGGGAGAGGTTCTACCTACAAGAAAACAGAATACTTTAATTTTAGTGATTTTACTGATGCCATTAATGTAAAAAAAGGAACACATTTAATAATTATAAATAAGCATATACATTACATAGATTTATATAAAATTGCAGTGATATTCTTTTGTCACTCCAAAAACATTTTGAAGAGATTATTCATTGACTGGTCTGAACTAGACGGAATATATCAGTACTTCTTTATAGTATTTCACTTTTGAACTACACAAAATGTTTTAGTTACCAAAAATGTCACAGTGCTCAATATCTAGGTTACAGCAAAACAAATTTTGTGAAAGCCAATCCATTTTTGTGGTTCAATTGATGGACTCATTCATATAAAATTATAGTTAATGTATTCTTTCACATATGAAAGCATTCATGGGTGGTGAGAAAGAAATCTCAAGTATTAATTTATTTTATTTATACTTTTTTTTTGCACTTCAGTTCTCAAGACTCCATCTTCACCCAGATCTAACTTCACTCAAGACCTAAGTCATTCATTTCCTCAAGAAGACTATAGTCTCTGTGGGATCAATATAGTAAAGATGTTAGATGAAATTCTTTACTTTTCATGCAGACAGAAAAACTTGCATGAACTAAACAGTGAACATCAAACTGGGAGAAATCTGCTTCTCTCAAGTGGCAATGTCTGGATTCTTTATTTGGTTGCTGTAACTGAAGGTAAAGGGTACTGTTGGCATTCAGTGGATAGAAGCCAGATCTGCTGGATCCTACAATGCACACTATAGCTTCTTCAACATAAAATTATCCACCTAAAATGTCAATAGTGCTAGGCTGACAAACTTTGGGCTGGAAGAAGTAAAAGAAAGGGAACGCCATTAATAGGAGAAAAAGCAAGATATCACCGAGTTCTATCTCCAAATGCACCCTTCTCTGGGATTAGGAAGGCCTGTGGACATTGAGTCTGTCTGCAGAGAACATGAGTCTCCATTTCTGTAAGTGCTAAACATCACTAGGCCAACAAGAGAACTATATAGCTGCCTCCTCTTTGCAAGCTAATAAGGGATTTCCTTCTTAACATTAGCAGGCTTGTCACCACTAATTGTCCAAGGAGGTCTGATGTCTCCTTTTGACCCCACAATTTGTTACTTTATCCAATGAACTCTCTATACCCCACCCTCATCTCAATAACCCAGGACACTGGACACTGGACACTTTTGAGGGTGGGCTGGCTGGGAAACGCCTCTGCATCTGACCCAAGTGGTCTCACACAGCAGCGGCTCAAGATTGATTCTCGAGCAGTGTGATGGTTAAGGGCCCTTCACCACTCATGTCCATCTCATCCTCTTAGAAAGTAAAGATTTTACCTGATGCAATCATAAAAAAGAATTTAGAGTTTCCATCCTAACAAATAATTAAAAAGATATTAGAAAATCCTACTAAAAAAAACCCCAATGATTTGTATTTCTGTTTGCCTCATATACATAATATTTTCCTTTGTAAGTCATGGTAATTTTCAGGAAAAGTCACCATGATGTAATTACTTTCATGAGATTGACAGCAACAGCCAATCTATTATAGATTTTTATGACATGCTAATTTCCCATCTGTCCAGGGCACTTCTTTTCATGTGCCAACGTTTTAGAGAAAAGTTATAAGAATTGAAAGCCTGCTCTTCTAATTGTGGGTTGACAATTATTAATGCAATCTTGCTAAAGGAGGAGGCACGCCTCTTCATTTTTTAAAAAGGTCACTTTTATAAAAAAAAAGATAGTTCATTATAACTTCTAAATTGAATATTATTTTCTAGCAATATAAGTAGGTTCTGTCCCTCTCTCACACATATCCCTAATCCTAAAATGACTCCCTTTTTCAGATTTATCTCTAATATTCTCTGTGAAATTTCTTTCACATCAAGAACCTTTCCAGAAAGGCTTCATTGAAATATACCATGTAAAGGATTACAAAAGTAATGTTAAGTCTTTCATAAAACCATTGGGAATACTATAAATGAATCAACCAAGGACTAATTGAATGCTTTGTTTTCTCTCCTAGGAAAGAAAGCAAACCAATATGCACAGTAGGCTTAAGAAACCTCAAGTTGAAGTAAAAATTTAAACTACATCAGAGAAGATCATGAATGCTTGTGTTTATATTCCATTTTTCATGTTGCTGGAAGCGAGTTGCATTGGTGCCGATATATTACTAGTTGTAACCTCAGCTGGTTGCTTCAATGCACAAGACACCTCGTACTCTTACTCATGTGTTGGACAGATGATGGTTGAAAAATGTTAGCAGGCATTACTCCATATTTCAATTTTTTGATATATCACTTCATTATCAAGTAATTAGAGAAAAACAAGATCAGTGACATTGAAAAAGAAGAGAAAACGCATGGAAAAGTAGTGGGGTAATGAGAACGAAATGCACAAGAAAAGATACTTAGAAGTCCTTGTAATTAGAGACAATGTACATAGTGTTGTCGACTAATGAAGCTTTTTACAACATTCTGTAAATATAATTTGTAAGCAACATTACAGAACGCAGGAGAAATAGACTAACTTTCATAGGCAGTTCAAAGGGATGGTTCTTACAAGAGAAGCAAAAGTAATTTTTTGAGAAGCAAAAGTATTTTTAATATGACCCCACGATAGCTTCTCCCATGTAATATATCGCTCTATGAAAAGTCACTTTATAGTCTTCTTTTTCAAGTGATTCAGGAGGAAATCCTCAGTTTAACTAAAATGCCACTAAAATGATGTGACAAAAAAGAAAAGCAATATTAGTGAGGAAGGTAAATTTAGCAGTCCTGATTAGATAAATACTCAGCTGATGTGACAATTATTGAAACCAGCTTTGCAAGTTGCATTAGATCTCCACCCTTTTCATTTAATTTATTAGAATGCTCTGAATACAGATTAACTCCCTTAGCCTAATATTTCTTGGTTCATTAGCATTAAAATGAGAACTGCAAGTTCCTTGGAATAACCTTTAAATTGTTTCTTCTAACTTCAGCATAACTTCTGACAGTATCTCTAAATCTCCTTGAACTATTATTTTGTCATGTTCAAGTCTTCTCAAGCTGTTTTTAATTTAGTCTTCACCAAGGGCTAGAGTTTTTAAATTGACTTTTAAAAGCATCTACAAATTCTGTCTTGGAGACCAGGGGCACACAGCAAAGAACTTGCAAGTCTTTATTTAGACATGCTAGCAAAACTTCAGGCCATATGGTGACTTTGAGAATTTTTAAGTCCCTAGAATATACTAAGGGGCATAGTGAGGGTGGTCACACACAATGTTTATGCATGATGTTTTCTCTAAATCTTAAGGAGCAGGAAAGAAAGGGTAAACAGTAAAGTTCTTGTTATCATGTCCTCTGCTTTTTCAAAGGACTCCGGAAGGAACTTTTCTGAGGGTACTGCACGGTAGAGGTTACACTAGATAGATGGCATAGGAACCACATCGTTTCATAAAAAAACACTTTGAAAATAGAGTAAAAACTAAAAAAAGGAGGTGAGGTGGAGAGAGAGAACCCTAATGAGAAGACTAAAGCAACATCTGCAGGCAATGCTGGAAAGAAAACAGTCTTAAGAATTCCCAGATGACGAACAGCTCAAAAGTCTCATATGGACTGTTCCCTTTTAAATAAGATGATAGTGGGAGTATGATCTAATAGCTTTCTTATTTGTCTGTTTTGTTTTTTGTTTTTAATAAATAGGGTAGTAAGAGTGTGGGAGGAAAATCTAGGACATTTAATTCAAATATTAAAAGTGCATTTCAAACAGCAAGCAAATGAGATTTTCTAAGTCAAAACAATCTTCAGAAAATAAAAATGAATTAAGTTTATGAATGCTCCAAGATGAAAATGGACACATCTCAAACTCCATGACTTATAATTGTGTGTGAGAGAGAATTTTTGAAGGCACTACAGGAAATTACATTTTTGTGCTTCTTTTTCAAAAGTCTTAAAAGTAAAACAATTGTTTAAAATATAACACACGATCAAACATTTTTACTTCTATTGTCAATAAACTTGAAAAGTAGTTATTTTATTGATTTGAAATTATTGTATTTTACTAATTCTGATGATACATTGAGTAGTTCAACAATATTAATTTATCACCTAAAATAATAGACATTGCAATGATTACTTACAGTTTCCTTACTTAGGTTTTCCTATTTCTAATTCTGCCAGGAGTCTCTAATCTTTTATCACATGCAGGATTTTATATCTTTTTATTTTATTAATGATATTTATTCTGCAAGATATGATTGACCCACTCCAAATTAACTGCAATAAATGAAATTGAAGATTGACTTTTATAACAAATTCAATTTTTATGTAAGTGATTTTCTTCAGTCTCTGTGAGAATAACCATCAGTGCACATATATCTATAGTAGCCACATATCCTTTGCAGAACTCTGTTAAAAACTAATAAAACACAGTGAGGGGAATGGCTTTGGATTGTCACATTTGGTTTCCCATTATGACCTTCACAGGAGTGTATTCTACTCCAGTCTAGTGCTAAGTTCTTAGGAAAGTTAGATCATAGAGACTTCCCATTGAAAAAACCCTTTGTAGTATATTTCAAATTTTACAGAAAGAATAGTTAACAAACATATGTTTCTTGCCGACACCATTTTGATCTAGAATTTTTTTTTTCTGGCAAGCATACTTTTTCTATGAACCACGTTGCTTGTGTTATGTTGCATGCTCTCCATTCTTATGCACTACATTGCACCCAGAAGGTTCCCATTTGGGCAAACAATTTTGAATTGATTTGGTTTGAAAATAACAGACTGAAATTAATAAAGCAGCTATGATTTTGCCTACCCAGAGGAAATAACCTATTTGCCTAAACTTTGGCAACCATTTTGTTGTTGTTGTTATTGTTGTTAACATAATTATGTCATTTAGCTGTCGCATAACTATTTGAAATACACAGCAAAATCAAACTCATTTGAAATATTTTCAAATAATTATATTAATCACAGGACAACCTCTGTTTAGTGGGTAATTAGATACGATCTTTTCTTAACGAGTAGTAGCACGGTAAAGGAAAAAGTTTTCAAATCTGTAATTAGCAGTTCTTGTTCTGCTTTTGAATATATAAACTTTTATTTTTTGCAAGATCCTCAGGCTTAGAAGCTGTGTATGCTTACCATAAAATCATGTCTGTTGTACTTGTTAGGCAAGTACAAATCCATACCATTTTTTAAAACAACTGAGCTTTATTTTTTTTAGTAAAATACCTCCAGTGCCTCACTTGTAGCAGATTTGATGATGGATTTGAGTTTCCTAACTGGTAGCCTTGAGATTTTTTTTTCTGGGTTTATTTTCCTTCTCTGTAAAGACTAATCTTTACAATTATTTGATAGTTATTTTAGTGACATTCTACTAGTGACAAAGTCAAAATTTTTTCTATGAATAATTCAGGTATATTTTGTTTCATTCTTAAATGATGGCTAATTTAGATGTGAAATTCTAAATTGAGAGTTTTGGGGTTTTTCCAGCAATGTAAAACTCTTCCTCCATGCTTCTTGGCATCTATATGTACTAACGAGAAATAATGTCCTGAAATCTTGTTTCTCTGGGTCATTTGCCTTTTTTCTCTGGCTTGAAAAGTGTGCTTGTTGACTTATAGTTTCACTTCAATGAATATAATTGTACATTTATTTTTACAGATTTTACTTAGTAATCATGAGCTTATGGAGGCATAGCATATATATTCTGCCAGTACAAGTACTCCATACCCAGAGGAAATCAAATGGACTTTGTAAAAAAACCAAAACCAAAACCAAAACAAAACTACCAGTTTTGAGGACTCTCTAAGTGCTGACTAAAAAAAGAAAAAAGAAAAGGAAGAAAGAAAGAAGAAAGAAACAAAAGAAAAAAATGAAGAGGCCATGGGAATAGGATTATAGTTCTGGACAATATGGAAGCCATTTTCTAGTTTTCTAGGGAGCCAATCTTTCTGTCACCACAATGTGGGACCCTGTGTGTTGGGTGGCTAATTCCCTGTGATGGCTTAAGTCCTGACATTTCTTCATATCATTTCCAAAGATTATCTGTACATTTCTTTTGCTTGAGAACCAATTAGAGCTGCACTACCACATTTTTCAATCTACCGTGAAGAATCACTGTGGGGAAAAAAAAGTGAAAATATGAATAATTTATAATTCCCAGTCTCAATTATATTTTTGTTTGGAGTATTTTACTCTGATATTTTAAACTATTAAATCTATTGTATATCAATTTTATTTATTTTTCTCCCATGAACTAGATATTATAGTCTATCAAATAAAATGGCCGTTTCTGTAGTTTGGGATTTTCAGCTTTTTTATCAATTCTGTGCTCTACTTCAATAAATTACTGTCAGTTAGCTCTTGTTTGTTTCTTTCAAATAATGAATTTAACTGTTAACATGCCTAGAGGCATAGAATTGCCTTCCGTCTCTCACGCACATGAACAAAAATTTTTATTTTTATTTAATGTCTACATCTCTCTGTGCACCTTCTTTCCCCCTCTCTCTTTAACCAACTCTATCATTTTCCTTTCTAAAAGGGTTGGTTATCATGTCTTCTCTGACTTTGGCATATGGTATTCATTTAGATTTATCGGTTTGTCAATCTTAAAAATGGGCTAAATCATTTAGGATATTTTAGATAAAATCCCAAAGGAACAAATGCAGTTGGCCCATTTTTTTGCCATGCATATAATGTCCAGGCCACACTATTGTTGCACTCAGCATACCTGGATAAGTCATCTAGAGTCTAATGACTGGGACGATGCACTGTCCAACAGTAATTCAGATATTGTAGGTGGGCTCAGGGAGTAAAGACACGTTTGTCAGTTGGAGAGCAAAAATAGTATTGATCTAATTTTCCATACATATATAGACTGTGACAACAGGGTCTCTCAATCCTTTTGACCTTTGTTATCTTACACAGGAAGTGACAAAGATCACCACAGTGATAATTGGAAGGTAGTGGCCAAGTGTTTATAGCAACTCCACATTTTAGTCCTTAGATACTAAGTCTTTGTTGTGAAGCCTACTTCAAGTGCTGGGTTGTTCACCCACTACTAAGAATGTGAGCTGGCATTAGGCCATCATGAGATATGGCAGTTTTGTCCTGCTGATCCCGTGGCATGTGGTTACCACAGGAATCCTGCTCAGTACAAGTAGAAAAGGGGATTCAGATCTGTCAACACCATGTATGACCAGTGCTACATATGAATATAATTTGAAGGTAAAAATATGTATATACAATATAAATTGCTTAATGATGTGAACAAAAATCATATTTGTTCAAAATGTATTTAAAATGTGTTTATAAGTGAGAGGCGCCTGGGTGGCTCAGTCAGTTGAGTGTCCGATTCTTGATCTCGGCTCAGATTGCCTTATGCAGGTCATGATCTGGAGTCGTGTAACATGATCTAGCTCTGTAACAGACTCTGTGCTGAGCATGGAGCCTGCTTGAAATTCTATTTCTCTCTCCCTCTGTCCCTCTCTCCTGCTCATGCCCTCTCTCTAAAATAAAAAAGAAAAAACATTTATTAAAATGAAGAACTAAAGAAATAATAAAATTTGTGTATAAATAAAATAAGTCAGACTGAGAAAGACAAATACCATATCAATTCACTTGTATGTGGAAGTAAAAAAATAACACACACACACACACACACACACGAATGGATAAATAAACACAAAAAGCACAATCAAACCTATAGGGAACAAACTGATAGTTGCCAGAGAGAAAGAGTGTAAAGGAATGGGCAAAATGGATGAAAGGGAGTGAGAGACATAGGTTTCCAGTATTGTGGAATGAATAAATCACAGGAATAAAAGACACAGCTAAGAATTAGAAATATAGTCAATGATACTATAACAGTTCTATATGGTGAGAGACGGTAGCTGCAGTGTGGTGAACATTAGTTTAATATATAAACTCGTTGGATCACTGTATTCTACACCTGAAACTAATGTAACATTGTTGTCAAATAAAATGAAATATGCATAGACATGTTCTCATGTCTAGATAAATATGTCCTTAGGAGAACATAGGTGAAACAAAGGAAAATATCAGAAGATACTAAATGAATGGTATGTACATGTAAGGTAGAGAATAATTCTCTTAGTTAAAATAGGATAATATTAATAAACTAATGGCAAGCACTATGTGTGCATGAATGTGTGCATATTATTCATTAAGACTATATAGAAATTACATTTAGAATGCAGTGTGACACTTTCCCTTGTTATATGAGTTCTACTCAATGTAATTTGTACATATTAAAAGCTTTTTTATTATATGCAAGTTACATCCTAGTTCTTGGGGATACAATTTTAAGTGTGATAGATGTTCCTTCAAAAAGTACTTAAATTCAGAAAAGAGTAATAAACAAGTACACAGACAGAAATATGGTGTATTGCATGCTATGATGACCAAAGATAGAATTTTTTAAAATTTTTCTTTTAATGTTTTAATTATTTCTGAGAGAGAGACAGCATGAGCAGGGAAGGATCAGAGAGAAAGGGAGATACAGAATCTGAAGCAGGCTCCAGGCTCTGAGCTAGCTGTCAGCACAGAGCCCGACGCGGGGCTCAAACCCACAAACCGGGAGATCATGACCTGAGCCAAAGTCGAACGCTTAACCGACTGAGCCACCCAGGTGCCCCTAGAATTTTTTTTAATTCATTTATTTTGGAGAGGAGAGACTATGGGCGGTGGAAGTGCAGAGAGAAGGGGAGAATCTCAAGTAGGCTCCGTGCCAGCAACGCAGAGCTCCACACAGGACTCCAACTCGGGAAACTGTGAGATCATGACCTGAGCCGATATCGAGTCAGACGCTTAACTGATTGAGCCACCCAGGCGCCCCTAAAGGTAGACATTTTTAAAAAGGAAAGTCTCATTAGATAAAGTGACACATAAAACAAAACATCAAATGAAGTAAAAGATTTTCAGATGAAAAGAAGGTATAAAGAAGAATGTTCCAAAAGAGATTGCAATACATATAAATACTCCAAGACGAAGGAGAAAGATCACGAGATTATAGCCTGCAAATTAGTGCATCCAGTAAAAATCATGAAGACTGGGAAAGTGGATGGGAGTCAGTGATGAGATCTGAAGTTCCACAGACAGTAGAAGACTGGTTTACGTAAAGTTCATGAAGTTCATGTATAATGGTCTCTCTATATGCGTAATAGTCTAAGGCCAATGGCAAGTAAAAAACTTGGAAAGTAATGACAGTAGAAGAGATACATAATCATGTTTGCATGTTGAAAGATCTTTTTTATTTCAGTGTATAAATTTTTGAGGAAGGCATCTGTGAAAGGCAGCGAGGCCAAGCAGGAGGTAAGGCAGCATGCTACATGAGCAGTAAGCCAGGAGTTTCAGGATTTTGTCTGAACCATAAGCCAAATAAGCAATCTGCTATGTATATTAACAAAAAGAAGTGATTTAAAGTCATGTTTTATATAAGAATATTCTAAAATTTATTCAAAATGTTAATATTTCAGAGCATAAATATTGCTTATTAGATATAATAAGACTTCCACATTTTTATGGTTAAATTCAGAGCTGTCCCTGTTCTTAGCAGATATGCTACGCCAGTACTGAACACCACCTAAAATACGTGTAATTGAAATTTTTGTTTATTTTGCTGACATTTAATCTAATAAAATTTTCATCTGAACAGTATTTAGGACTCCTATGTCTATATGGGATATGTCTGCCCTTAGCTTTGCCAGAGGCAAAATATATTTATGTTGATAGAGTGAGCATTAAGCTTTCTTCTGGAATTCCCTATCCATTGCTTATTCAGTAGATTCTCTCTATTCAAAGTATTCTTCTTATGTTTTTTTTTCTTTTTTTGAACGCTGGCAAAAGTCTGTTTTGTTTTGTTTTCTATAAATTAAGGTGATAGAGTATTCTTTTCAAATATGAATTAAGTGGGATATAAGTAGACATTTTTTTCTCAGTGACAAAGAAAAGCATTACAAGGAAACAATTCATGAAATTGGTATTAGCAATGAAAAAAAGTGCGGGTGTTCCATGACTTTAGAAAAACATAAACCGTTGATTCATGAAAATGATAATTATCTTATTTTAAAACACAGTATTTACACAGAATAAGGCTAGTGTGTGGTCTTTCCTTCTTTTCTCCAAATCTTTTCTTTCCTCTTTCTTCATCTTTTATTTCTATTTGGAAAGACTGTTAAGATACATAAATGTAAGGAGACTTGGTTGGATTATCTGTTTAAAAACCTAAAATATATAAAGATATATTTCACATTTATATCAAAATTATACTGATAAAAAATAACAAATAGATTTAATATTAATAACATTAAAACATTCACCACAAGTCTGTTAATCTCATCTTACGAAAACGCCAGGATATTTTCAGTGGTAGCTGTTTAACTGTGTAGTGACTTTGCAGGATTTCTAGTGTTCTGTTGGCATAAATTTGAATCTCCTTAAGAAAGTGAAAATATAAAGTTATGTGATAATTCAGTTATAAAGATTCAGATCTATATTTATAGTATGTGAGACTGGAAAAATACTTGCTTCTCCTTAAAAAATAATATTCAATAAATTTAAAAGAATCAGAGATGCATAGAGGGTGTTTCTGAACACACTAAAAGCAAAAGAAATCAGTGACAATAAGATTTCATAGGAAATACCAAATATTGAAAAATTCAGCATCACTCAGAAAAATCAAACCTAATGATAATGGGAAAAAGTAATCATATAAAATTTATGGTGTACAGCCAAAATACTGCCTAGAGAGACTCTTATAGCTTTAAATATTAACATTATAAAACAGTGAAAAAGGTCCAAAACACCCAAAGGTTCAAAATCAATCACTCAAAATTTCACCTTCAGATACATAAAAAAGAAAAGTAAATTATCCACAAACAACAGAAGTGAGGTGGAGAATACAGAAACTTAGAAAAATTATAAAGTCACATATTGACTATTTGACCAGATTGGGAGGGAGAATAAAGGAAAAGAAAAATGACAAGAACAAAACTGAAGCCTTTATAAGCACCTTTAATTAATGTAAAGACAAATATCTCACTTATTATAATATTAATATAGTGAATTATAAAGAGGTTATCATTGTAAAGCCTATATATAGTCAAAGGATCAACTTAATACCCACACACTGGAAAACGTTGATGGTATGGATATATTCTTTGGAAAAGGTAACTGAGAAAACTCAAACGCAGCAAAATAGGAAATTCAATAGTCCTATACTAAAGGATAAAGAATTTATCATTGAAATCTTTGCTAAAAGGGAAATTTTAGATACAGATGGCTTTGCTGCTGAATTTTATCAAACATTTAAGAAGAAATAATACCAATTTTAGGGAAATTCATCCAGAAAACAGAAGTATTTCTATTTGTTTTATGAGGCTAGAAAAAAGCATAATCTCCTAACCTTACAAAGACAGTAAGAGAAACTTATGGACTGCTATTGGTCATGAATATAGGTATAAAAATATTATAAAATATGGCAATTGAATCCAATAACATATCAAAAGAAAAATACATTATGACCAAGTAAACGTTATCTCAGTAATGCAAGCTTGTTTTATCAAACCATTTGAATATTTGTAAGAAAGGAATGAGAAAATTCAATCCAAATTTTTGTTATAAACTCTCAGTAAGAAGAGTAAGGAACTTCCTCAATAAGATAAAAGACAAGTATGATAAATCTATAGTTAATATCATAATGAATGATAGAATACTGAACACACACACCTAAGGATATCCACTCTTACCATTTCATATTTTGAGGAGCGTACAAAAAGGAAACTACAAGTAATAATTGCATTGAGCACACTTGTAGAATACAAAGTTAACGTACAGAAATTACTTTTCTTTTCCAAAACACTAAGAGAAAACAATACAAAATGAATCCTAACACATTCTATATACAATAGTGTCGAATTCATGTAAGGTAGCCAAACATTAACGGGAGGTAAAAAGAACTGTATAATGAAAACAAAACATACCAATCCACAGATTTGCTAAAAAATTAGTTATTCTATCTTCACAGTTTGGAAAATCCAACATTTTTAAGACATCAGTTTGCCCCCCAATGAATGATACATGTAATGTAATCCCAGTCACATTTCCAGTAAACTTTCTCTTTGATTGTAATAATCAACAGTTTCCAAAATTTATGTAAAAGTACAAAGGACCTAGATGATGAGACCTTTCCAAAAAAATGAAGAATTATGCCTGATTTCAAGATGCACACTTACGTTAATTAGGACAGTGTGACATTTGAGAGAATGAAGAACCATAGAACAGTGAATAAACTAGAAAGTGAAAGGGAGAAGCAAACAACAACAAAGAAATATTGTTTTAAATTGCAGTTAATACTCTTGTAGGTAACCCTCTTTCTAAATATTTAATAACTATTCATTCAAACAATTTGTTATTTTATTTGGTTATAAGTGTTTTCTGTATCTCCTACAATGGTTTATTTATTTCTTGAGCATTCACTATTTTAATCATGTTTATAATAAATATTTATCTAAGTGTTTTTGATTTTTTATTGTCTCTGATATTTTATTACACAAAATTGTTTTGATTCTTACACCATGAGAAGTATCATCAATATTCTCTCACTAGTTTTGATTCTGCTCATTGTTAGATCTCTTCCTTCTGTCTAATAGTTTAGTCTCTTTAACTTAATCTATAAAAATCTATTCTTTCTATAATTATTACTTTTTAGAGAGACAGAAAGAGTAGGGCAGAGGGGCAGAGGGAGAGAGAGGGAGAATCTTAAATAGGCTCCATGCTTAGCGCAGAGCCTGACACAGGGCTAGATCTCATGACTCTAGGATCATGACCTGGGCTAAAAAGCAAGAGTCAGACACTCAACCAAATGAGCCACCTGGGTGCCCATATAAAAAATCTGCTATGTACTTTGTTTATGGCACAGTGATCATGTTGAGACACTATTCAAATTTTCTTCTCCCCGGCTGTACCTCTAATAGAAGTTTTAGTTTAAAATGGTGTTAGCCGGGGCGCCTGAGTGGCTTAGTCGGTTAAGCATCCGACTTTCACTTAGGTCATGATCTCGCGGTTCGTGGGTTCGAGCCCCGCGCCGGGCTCAGTGTTGACTGTCAGCTCAGAGCCTGGAGCCTGTTTCAGAGTCTGTGATTCCCTCTCTCTCTGACCCTCCCCTGCTCACGCTGTCTCTCTCTCTCTCCTAGAAATAAATAAACATTAAAAAAAAATTTTAAATGGTGTCAGCCTAAGCATATATAATATTATCTTTCCTAACGTTTCAGTTAATCACATAAGAAAACACAGAAAGAACCAAAATGTATAAACACATCACTAAGTAAGAGAGATCGGTTATTGTCAGAATTCAAATCCAAAAGCAAAAAGTTGACAATTCTGAACTAGTATAAAACAACAAAGTAATTTCTTCCCAAATTCTTCAAGGCACTTAGGAAAAATAGAAGTTTCTATTCCAAATACAATATTATTGTATCTTCTTTCATTTTTGTAGAAAGATCTTTGAGGTACATATAAACTTTAATTTGTTATTAATTTTCTTTTATGAAAATTGCTTTCAAATTTGGATATATTTGTATCTGACAGTAAATGTAAGATTACCAAAACGATCGCTGAGCTCAAAGTAAATATAGTGAGTTACTATTTTTCAGTGACATTTGCCTATATCTTCATAAAGCATTAGCTAACTTTGTATCTTTTGTGCTGCCACTCTTGTTGGAGACAAACCAAGGTAAAATCAAGAGTCAGATGCTTAACTCACTAAGCCACTTGGACACCCCTAGTGTTCTATATTTTCAATAACAGAAGATTTTTTTAATTTTTAAGAGACAGTTTCACCTTTATACTTAGTATTTGTTTGAAATGTCAGGATTAGAATATTTCAAGTAAAGATACTAAACATGTCATGTAAGTATTTATTTATAAATATCTGTTAAGTAATTTAATGTAGAGATTTTGAAACAGAGAAAGCATATCAATAGGAGCCACAATCTTTATTAAAAATGTAGATGTATTAAATTTTTAAAATATCTTTTTAAAAAGGTTTTATTTTTACATAATTTCTACACCCAGCATTGGGTTAGAACTTAAAGCCTTGAGATCAAGAGTTGCGTGCTCTACCAAGTGAGCCAGCCAGGCACCCCTGAGCTTTTAACATCTAAATGGCTTATCATCACTTTGTTGTTGTTGTTGTTTGTTGTTTGTTTTTAAATAAGTGAAGGATTACTTGAAGACTTTGGTCTTAATGAAATTAAGATTTCATTAATTTTTGAGATGATTATTTCACAGAGATGCTTGACTGAAGAACCAGTTAATATGAAAATGTGCCTTAAATACCTAACAAAAGAGTGGATCTAAGACATGTTCCTTGAACATGTTTGTCAGCACGGAGCACCTGACAAATTCTAATAAGAATATTTTTACTCCATTAAAAATAACATTGCACCTGTGACTGATACATAAAATATATGTGTACATTTTTAAAAATAAAAATCTTTTGCAATTTAAGATTATGTCTGTGACAGTTCTGGGGTTTCTTTTTTCCCAGTGGGAATTTATTTAGAACTTTCTGAATTTTTTTTTATTTTGACATAGTATTATAGGATTATAGGATTAACACAGTGTTAATGAAAGAATTTTCTTTTTCATTCTTTGATTTGTTACTCATCCCAATATTCTTTCAGTGACTGCCATCAAGCATTATTATTATTATGTACTTGGAATATAGATTTTATCAACTTCTTTCATTTAAGTGCAACAACATTTCAGAGGTTTTGTTTTGTTTTGTTTTCATTCACCTTTCCTGAGGCCTCTACTTGGTTCACTATTTCTCACTCTTTCTCAATTAAACTATATTCTATTTCTCAATTAACATATATTTTACCCCAGATGCAGGTCACTTCACGTCATTTGATATTTGATAATGATTTTTGTGAACAAGTACACAACATCGTCAAAAATTAAACCAAGTACTTGCTGCTAATATCACCAAATCAGATAAAAATGTGTGTAAAAGTACATATATCCTTAAAGAGTAACAGATACGTAAATTTCAAATATATTATGTCATATACTGTGTCAATTTTGAATTACTATAATTATGTGGTCAGATTTTTCTTTACATTTAATTCATTTACAAGAATAAAGTAAATCTGACTTGTACAGAAAATCAGATGCTGATTCAGAGATTAAGATTTTGAAAAAAATGTTAAACTTAACACTGTTAAAAATTTAATGGCATTTCACTTTGCTCTAAGTTGTGAGACCTTGAGGGTAAAGTTATAAAAAGGTACCATCTCCATTTAGATATGACTTTCCTGCTCCTGAGGGTCATGAAACACATACCCACAGTTATAAACACACACATTGTAATTCATGGTAATTATAAGCCATAATCATGATGCTAACTTAGGCCCTCATAAAGTTAAATGTAACCTGTTTTAGGCTTCATTTATTAAGTTGCTTTTCAAAGGATTCCGAGATATTTTCTTTGGTGTAAAGTCTTCTTAAGAGTTTTAGTTTCCTTCAGGGACAATTGAATCAGGTGAGATGTTACAGATCTATTTTATATTAAGGTTCTGTATGGGATTCATATTTAAATTCATTATTTAAACTCTCATTTTATTCAGATAAAAAGTGCTGTGATGAAGGAGATAAATTACAGTTAGCTTTAAATGGTGAATCTCATACCCAGGTGCATGTTATATTCACTGAGGAACTTTTATGAAATGCTGATGCCCTGGAACATTGGACTAATTGGTTAGGGATGAAAGGCAGTATCAGTATTTTTAAAGATCTCCAAATATGTTTATGATTTAAAGCTTGAGCAATAAGCTAAAGATTTAATAGCTATTATCTAGACTTAATGGGAAAATTCTTCATTTTTGATGAAATGCAAAATTGAGACCAGGATAAAGTCTTTTATCCCTATAGCTCACATAACTCACCTTCCCTCCATTATTTGTTTCCTTATTTTGAATATGCTAAAATGTAACAACCTCATGTTTGAAAATACAGCACCTTTTGCAGTCCCTGGGTGACTCTGTCAGTTGAGAATCCAATTTTAGCCCAGGTCATGATCTCACGGTTGTGAGTTTGAGCCCCACGTTGAGCTCTGTGCTGACAGTTTAGAGCCTGGAGTCTGCCTTGGATTCCGTGTTTCCTTCTCTCTCTACCCCTCCTCTGCTCATGCTCTCTCTCTCTCAGAAATAAACAAACATTAAAAAATCTTAAAGAAAAAACAGAAGAAAATACGGCAGCTTTTGTGGTAACCCTGATGGTAATATTAACACCTTCCTCAAAGTTGGCAGATTAGAATGGGTGAAGGAATTGGAAGCCCTATGGTATTAAACTGCTGAATCAACCTTAAAGATTTCATGATATATAAGTAACAGATGCTCTGTAGGTAAGGCTTATTTACTTACCTCTAAACTTATTTAATTACTGACCCAGGGAATAACTCAAAATTTAGTACTTTATTTAGATAAATTGAAACAAATAAAGTTTTTATTTTTACTTTGTCAATATTTTTTAATGCTTATTTTTGAGAGAGACAGAGTATGAGTGGGGGTGGGGCAGAGAGAGAGGGAGAGACAGAATTCAAAGCAGGTTCAAGGCTCTGAGCTGTCAGTACAGGGCCTGATGGGAGGCTTGACCTCATGAACCATGAGATCATGAGCTGAGCTGAAGTAAGAAGCTTAACCGGCTGCTCCACCAAGGCACCCCAAATCAAGTAAAGTTTTTTAGACAGTAGGCTTAAACTACTGCAGTCTTTCATTTTCTTCCAATTAGTCATTCCCCAAAACTAAGTTCTTTGAACTAGCTTAGACTTGCTGCTGTGCATTTTGACTAAAGTGATGAATTTAGGTTGTTCACATTGTGCTGTAATCAGATAGTTGCAGTTACATTTGACCCATCAAATATATAAAACTAAAGCCTACTTTTAAAAGTGTGGACAAACTGAGGTCCAACTATTTTCTAGCATTTTGATGTGTGTTCAGAATTCATTTATTTAAGCATATGTATTGAGAACCATTCATGAGTAGATGTAATTTAGTATATATATGTATGAGATTTAGAATAAAACTTGTGCTCAAATCCAATCCTTGACACTTATTGATCATTTAATGGGAAAGTACCAGTGGCCTTTTTTTTTTTTATAAATGTTTATTTTAATTTTGAGAAAGAGAGAGCGTGAGTAGGGGAGGGGCAGAGAGAGGGGGACACAGAGGTAGAAGTAGGCTCCAGGCTCCATGCTGTCAGGACAGAGCCAGACATGGGGCTCGAACTCACGATCTGTGAGATCATGACCTGGGCCAAAGTTGGAGGCTTAATTGACTGAGCCCCCCAGGTGCCCCCACCAGTGGCCTTTCTAAGGACAATGAAAGTGTTAAAGAGGTGAAATAATAGAGAAATAAATAGAAAGTGTATAGGATGGCCCATACAGCTGTGAATTACTCAGGAGTCTTTCACTCAAGTCTCACAAGAGGAAGCCTTGTGAGACTTAATCAAAAGATTAAGAAATATAAAAAAAATTGTCATATTTTTTCTTTTTTAGTGTTCTTTTTTTGTTGTTGTTGTTGTTTATTTTTGAAAGCAAAAGGAACAGAGCATGACCAGGCGAGGGAAAGAGAGAGAGAGGGAAACACAGAATCTGAAACAGGCTCCAGGCTCTGAGCTGTCAGCACATAGCCTAATATGGGGGTCAAACTCACTAACTGTGAGATTATGACCTGAGCTGAAGTTGGATGCTTAATGACTGAGTCACCCAGGCACCCCAATAATGCTTTTTTTATTGTGTGTGTGAGAGAGAACTCATGCGAGTCAAAGAGAGGCAGAGAGAGAGAGAGAGAGAGAGAGAGAGAAAGAATCTTAAGCTCTGTAGTAGAGAGCCTGACACTGGGCTCCATCCCACAAACCATGGGATCATGGCCTGAGCTGAAATCAAGAGTCAGATGCTTAACTGACCGAGCCACACAGGTGACCCTATACTTTTTTCATATGAAGAAATGAAGGCAAGGAGAGGTCAGATAATTTCCCACAAACAAATTAGGTATAAACTGATACAGCCAGGAGTAGAACGTCCCTCTACTTTTAGCACTATATCAAACTTCAAAAATCCAAGCTGATATGTCATTTTCCTTTCTGGTACATGATAAAACAAAGCTGTAAAAAGGTAGAAACCAAGGCTGTTCAGTGCACCTGAGGGACCAGCACCCAGAACTGAAAAGCCATCAGGACTCCTCTGTTTCTCTCTGCATTCCATTAGGTAAGCTTTCTTTCTGAGACAGGAGAAAGTGTTACCATTTCTGTTGTAAGAGCAAAAAGGACTTTATATCTTCTGTGCGATATGAACAATAAAAATGCTAGTAAATATCCTGATTGTCCTCAATAAACAATAGTTCATGCCATGGCCACGAAGGGTCAGTCCCATTAGAACCCAAAAATGAGAGTTGGGAGTTTGGGGATTTCCTGGGAAGTGTTCATAAAACTGAAGAAAACAAAATAGATGTAATGATTCAATCAACAAAGAAGTGTGCTTTGAAGACACAAATTAAACATCATTATATCATGTAAGGATTTTGGATCTTACTCTAATTTCAATGAAAGCTACTGAAATGGCTTAAGAGTAATGTAAGCACTTACCTATTTTAAAAGGGCTTTTTTTTGGCCTCTGCGTGAAGATTAAATTAGGGAGACATGTGTGCATAAAGGTAGGCTAAGCAGAAGAATACAACTTTGTAAGTGACCTTTTCCAAACAAAATTAAAAGGAAAATGAACTTCTAAGATGGTACTAATATTCATACAAATTTCAAATCTCATATATATTGTAAGTAGTAAACACATCGAACATACCTCTAATTCCAAATGATTATGGCTTTTCACATAATCTGCACCTGAAAAGGGAATTTAGTCAAACAAAATGAGCATTAAATAATATGATATGTTAGGTTTACTTCTGTTATGCTAATTACTTATTTTCTGAAGCGGTGTCTGCTTAAAAAAAGTGAGGGGGTGGGGAAAGGATTGGGAGAAAAAACAGCAATGAGAGATATTATAAAAGATAACTTTTGTAACCATTTAAAAATAATGAGAATGTAAATACAAACTTTTTTTTCAAACAAGTTGGACAGATTAAATGTTGTTTTGTTTTGTTCTGTTTTTTTCAAAATCCAACAGTCTATTCTTCATGAAAGTGCGCTTTATTCCTATCATTTAACTTGGGCTTTGAAATACACCCTCAAAAAACATTCTTTTCCTTAGTTTATTCAGCTTTTCCAGTTGTCTAATGACCATGAAATGAGCATTTATAATTATTGTATTTCTTAGTTTGTTTTCTGAGTTCTCTGTCATGTCCTAAGTGTTTAAAAATATTGAATTTTGGGGGTGGGGGAGATGTGTAAGTAGGTAATGAGGACTAAGGAGGGCACTTGCAATGAGTGCTATGTGTGGTATGTAAGAGTTAAATCACTAAATTATACATCTGAAACTATACTGTATATTACCTAACTGGAATTTAAATAAAAATGTTAAAGAAACAAAGTTAATTATAAATAAATTAAGACATTTTATATCTGATCATAGGATGAAGCAATGAGAAAATAGTAGAGTAGGGTCAAATATTTTAGTAGAAAATGTTTCAGTTACTATGTAGTATACATGTCTCTTTCATTATGTTCAGCCATGTTTTAATGGCCAGAACAGTCGACTGAATAGTTCATGTACTTATTACTCTTTATATTCATCTTTTAGTTTATTTGTTATGTGTACTTTTCGTATTTCATCCCCAAACCTATTGTCTTCCACATCCCAGAAATGATTGAAGGTGGATTATGTCATACAATATAGATCTAAATAAGAATAACATACTTGAAAACTTTGCAAAGGTATATTTACTTTAGACACTGAAAATGTATCTGTTTCATATATGCAGATAAAACCATAGGCAAACTTGGGAGGAAAAAGTGTGTCTTCTGCAAGACTTATCACTATCTCAGTGTTCTCTTCTGTCAACTTCTAACTAGAAACTCTGTGTTCCTTAAGATGCATCTTTCTTTCCAGTGTTACACTGGACTTTTGAGTGCATAAATGAACATCTCAGGTCCCTGGATGAGCAGCTATGTCTGCTAAGTACCTGGCTACGTGATAATACTAATCCAAGGCTACATAAAAAAATAAAAGAAAATTACTGGGACTTATTCAGAATCCAAATGTAATGCCAGCATTTTACTGGGGTTGTTCCAGAGATAGCTCCCTCCACCCACACTATTTTTTCAACTGAGAAGGAGTGAAGATACTCTAAGGACAGAGGTTAAGACAAAGCAGAGACAGGGACAGTGTTCACTGCCTCACAGATGAGAGGTTTTCAGGAAACACTGGAGCCCCATGTTCTTGTTCAAAATACCTTAAATTAGTCACTGCTTGCATAGTATATAACAAAATTCAAAAGTAAAAATAAACTGCTGTGAATGCCATAATATACACAGGATTCTAAAATCCTTTATATATCTGGACATCTGAGTTGATCAGTTGGTTAACTGTCCAACTTCTGCTTAGGTCATGATCTCACAGTCTGTGAGTTCAAGCCCTACCTTGGGCTCTGTGCTGACAGCTCAGAGCCTGAAGCCTGCTTCAGATTCTGTCTCTTTGTCTCTATCTCTCTCTGCTCCTACCCTACTCATGCTCTGTCTCTCTCTCTCTCAAAAATAAATAAACATTAAAAATTTTAAAAGAAGATAAAAGGACTTTCTATCACTTATTATGAACCTCTCAGAAGGTGTAGAGAAAAGTAGTTATTGAGGTACTTATTTGGAAGAGATGGAAAGATGGGAAAACAATCAAAACCAAGTAAGTTCCCAGGACCAGAATTTAAACTCTACTGAATCTGATTTCATAATTTTATTTCTTAATAACCTAGCCTTTTTCTTAAGGAAATTAAAATAAACTACTGACAGCCAAATCTATAATAATGTTATCTTTAATATATATATCTTGTTATCTTTATATGTTATCTTGTTATCTTATATATATGTTATATATATGTGTATACATAAAA
>NW_027529607.1:787287-969545 GCF_008692635.1 Crocuta crocuta
ATAAAACCTACTGACATAGCCATATCTATAATAATGTTATCTTGTTATCTTATATATATATTTTATAATATTTGTCACACTAATCTAACAGATGGTACTGCTTCTATCAAATGCTAGCATCAATATAGAAATTAATAGATTTAATTAACAGTTATTTATTTACATTAAAGAACACAGCAGGGTTGATTTAAATTTTATACAAAACAGATAAATGGAAAAATCTCCATGTATACATTATAGAGCATGCCTGTTTATGCATATATTATATTATGTATCATGCATATATAATACTACCCATTATATAATTTTACACAAAAAGTAGCTTTACAGCCTGGTTAATCCAAGAATGCTTTGGTATAAGGAATCATTATCTTGGCAGACGACTGTACCGCATCTTATAATAAGAATCTCCTTCACTTGCTCTAACAAGCAAATTCCCTATTTCCCAGGAACATTCTTTTAGAGACTTTGAATGTGTATCTGCCTTGAAAGGATGGCCTATCTCCATTGCCATTTTCTCCTTTTATTTTCAGTATTTGGGATTCAGCTCAGGTCAAGACCAGAAAAGCAATTCTACCTCGCAAGTGCTGCAGCTGGTTTCCTCCAGTGTCCCTCCATTCATAGCAAGGGAAGGAGTGGCCGACTCATACAAGATTAGCTTAAAAGGCAAATCAATACTGCTTCCTCATCCTCATCAAGTCTTGAGCCACACTGGCCAGGATCCAAGGAGAAAAGGCTCAAGTGGAAAAGACCTGGCTGCCAGTGAGGACGATACTCGGAGATGCATACCAGGTTATTTGAACTTTTGCCAATGAATGCATCAATTGAACTTGGAGATAACATGGCTTTGTTCCAACCATCTGGTTTAATTGAAAATATCAGTGTTAGAAAACAATAAACCAAAGGTTGCTTTCCTTGAGTCACATGGTATTGCCTGGTTATTGATTGAATTGTCCTCTTCAATATTAAAAGGTTTCTTAAATATGTTTACAAATATAACATAAACAAATAATAAATCATCCTTATATTAATATTACAAATTAATAGTGAACTTTATCAAAATCATACTGATGTGAATTATGTGGATGCAACACAATAGTATTTTTTTTTGTAGACACATATTAGGAAATCTTACCCAGAACTCAAATCCAGAAATACTTCCAATTTCATAGACATATATTGTTTCTTTATGTATATGATTAATTATTCTAAATAAATAGTGCCTGTTACCAAGAAGAATCAAAGGAAATATAAACACCTATAAATATGAAATAAAAATTTGACTTATATGTATACATTTTTCTCAAGCTATGTGATTTTTCCATTCTACAAATAATTTCCTTTATGTATTAGGTATTGTTTAAAACAAAGAGAAAAATTAAAAAATAGATAAAGATCATGCTCTCATAGAGATTTAATCAAATAGAGGAAGACTGATGTTAATTTAACCCATGTAAACAAATCACTAAGTGAGCAAAAATATACAGCTTTCTTGAATCCTAATACATCTCTTTCCTCACTACTGTAATTCCCCCAGCTTGAGAAATACATAAGGAGAATTTTAAAATATTGTAAGCAAATGTGCCTGGGTGGCTCAGTTGGTTGAGCATCTGACCTCGGCTCAGGTCATGATCTCACAGTTCGTGGGTTCCAGCTTTGTGCTGACAGCTCAGAGCCTGAAGCCTGCTTCAGATTCTGTGTCTCTTTCTCTCTCTGCGCCTCCTCCACTCACACTCTGTCTCTCTCTATCTCCCAAAAATAAATATTTAAAAAATTAAAATAAATAAATAAAATAAAAATACTCTAGACAAACATTTTGGGGTATTTTGATATAAATGTTTTATGACTTTCCTGGATGAGAGTACATATGAACCCCTAAAATGCTCCACATTTTTTCATCATAAATAAGCAGAAAACACAATGTTTGGTGATACAAAATAATAATAGTAATAATAATAATAATTAATTCAAATTGTTTAGTTAAGGATTAGAAAAAGTGAGGTTCTAAATGAGATAACTAGTCAATATCACTATAATTAATATTGGGTATTTTAATACAAGCAATTTAGATTTTAAATACCATCTTCAGAATTTTAAATCTAAATTTAAAGAGTTTTGAATTAAAAATAAAAGAGTAGGGCACCCAGGTGGCTCAGTCAGTCAAGCATCTGACTTTGGATCAGGTCATGATCTTGTAGTTTGAGTTCAAGCCCCACGTTAGGCTCTGGGCTGACAGCTCAAAGCCTGGAGCTTGCTTCTGATTCTGTGTTTCCCTCTCTCTCTGCCCCTCCCCTGCTCATGCTCCATCTTTCTCTGTCTCTCAAAAAATAAATTAACATTAAAAATTATTTTTAAAATACAAGCATATATGAAAAAAAATCCTTAATGTCAAAATATATTTGAAGTGTATTATTCTATCATATATTTATATGTATCATGTATACACACATATAAGTATCTTATACATGTATCATATATGTATCATAGACATGTATTATAGACATGTATCATACGCATGTATCATATATATACATCATATGTATCTTACAGATAGATGATAGATAGATATGCTATTTATTATGAAAATATGATTTTTACCCTAAAAATGGACAGAGTTAACTGAAAAACCACAGATATTAAAAGACTTTCCCACATTTACATAATTAATCATTTTCAGAAACTAAATTACAAAAATAGTGCATTTCTCCTAACATTCTAACTCCTTCCCACACATAAGTTTAACCCTTTCCTCTAATAGGAAATAAAATTAGAAAAAAATAGAATGTAGAAAAATAAAACTTAAATTAAGTACCAAAATACTGGGTCACCTGTGTGGCTCAGTCAGTTGAGCATCTGACTGTTGATTTTGGCTCAGGTCACGCTCTCAGGAGCGTGGGATTGAGCCCTGTGTTAGGCTCTGGCTGAGCATGAAACTGCTTAAGATGCTCTCTCTCTCCCTCTGCCCCTCTCCTCTACTCCCCACTTCTTTTTTCCTTAAAAAAAAAAAAGGTAGTAAAATACTATTGTCATTAGAAAAGACATGTAATAAACAAGAAAAATATAAAAGCATAAAACCAAAATTTAAGAAGTCATGATAATTAGCTAGAAATGCTATAAAAGATATTATAGACTAGGTGGCATAAACAACAGAAATTTATTTTCTTAAAATAATGGAGGCCAGAAGTTTGAGATCATGTGATTATTAGGGTTTGTTTTGTCTGAAATCTTCTCCTTGCTTTGCAAATGAATATCTTCTCTGTCATCACAAGGTCCTTCTTGTATAGCTGTCTGTGTCCTATAAGGACACCAGTCATATTGGATTAGGCCCACTTTGAACACTTCATTTAACCTTAGCTCCCTCTTAAAAGGTCTTTTCTTTAAATGTAGTCACATCCTGAAGTATTGGGGGTTAGGACTTCAACAGCTACATTTTGGAGGGACACAATTCAGCCCATAACAAAAGTTACTTATCTATCTTTTAAAATTAAAACATGGGGGCGCCTGGGTGGCTCAGTCTGTTAAGCGTCCAACTTCGGCTCAGGTTATGATCTCAGGGTTCGTGGGTTAGAGCCCCTCATCCGGCTCTGTGCTGATAGCTCAGAGCCTGGAGCCTGTTTCAGGTTCTGTGTCTCCCTCTCTCTCTGACCCTCCTCTACTCACGCTGTATCTCTCTCTCTCAGAAATAAATCAAATATTAAAAAAAATAAAATAAATAAAAAATAAAAAATTATCCCTTTCAAAGTAATTAAAGTATACATTTAATATATAATATTAAAACATGAATATAAAGTTTAAATAAAATTAAAGATTGCATATATATTTTAACCATGATGTACATAGATACCATGATCACAGCAGACATTACATAATGTCAATATCTGACTTTATATAACAGCTTTATGTTCTATGAATTTTGCTATTTTCCACATGTTAATGATTTCATTGCGCAAAACAATTCTGTGAGATTGGTTCAGTTATTACTTAATTTATTTTTATATGGGAAACAAAGCCTAGACTTGTTATAACTTTTGCAGGGTCATAGAAATATTAAGGAATACAGCACAGCTATACAGCCCATTCAGTTTGAGTACAAATCCAAGTAAGTATTTATTTACTATAGAAAAGGACTTTCTATAACTCATACCATATCTTGGTTAAGAAATAAAGTATAATATAATATATAACATATCCTATACCTCTGATATACTAAATTATTTTCAAGCATTCTCCCAAATAAAAAGAAATATTTTGTTTTGCTCTATCATGGGAATATTTGTTTTCATCATTAATTATATACCATGTAATAATGATGAATTTAAAATGTCATATTCTGGATAAATCACTGCAATACTTTAACATAATCTGCTTGGTGGCACAAATACACAAATACATAGCCTAAGTAAAAATAAAACTTCACATATATTTCATGTAATTATTCTTCTTCATTTTCCATCAATCAATCAATAAATCAATATTTACAAAATTGGAAAAAAAAATTTCTTACTAAAATATTTCTTTATTTGAATTAGGTCTATGTTATTTCTTGAATTTCAACTAGCATCTAATAACAATCAGAAAAAAACTGTTGACATAAAGTTATCCAATTGAAATTAACAGTGGATGGAAAACCCTTTTAAACTTTTAAAAAATGCATTAAACAGGCAACATACAATCTAAAAAGTTGCAAGTGGTTATTTTACATTAGATTTTATAAATAGAAAAGAATATACAAATCATTTTGGTAGAAATCATTGAGAATGCAAGATCTATCATTTTTTCCCACATTATTGCTTTAGACTAATACTGTCAATCATACAAACACAACTTCAGTACTGACTCTTTGGACCATAAATAGCTGTTTTTCCTACAAGGCCTAATTGAAATTAGAAAGCCAGACTTCAAAATTAAATTTAATTTTCTAATTAGTTCTTTCCATGAATACCACATTGAGACAGTATGACAAAAATGAATCCCCTTTTGTCCAATATTATTAATTTTCAATATATGGAAAAATTTGGTGTTTACTTTTGGTATTTTCCCACTTTTATCTTACCTTAATATTTTGGAACAAATGTAAAACACAAAAAGTTACCTTTTAAAGTAGAAAAAACTTTAATCTTTCATACCCAAGGCCATTTTGCAGAGTCAATAATGCTATATAATATGGAATATTTAGAATAAATCATACTTTTTTGAATTTAGAAATATGAAGAGCAACCAAATTAGATGTCACATTGTGCTAAATATGCAAGAAAAAAATCTTTGTGCAGATGGTGAAAATCAAATCCATTCTCGACTTCACAAGCCATGTCTATATGATGAAAAATATCAGTTCAACAAACTATCCATCTGCCGGATTCAATCATGTTAAAACCAAATAAATGAAATGTAAATATCTTATGACTAATTGTACAGAAATGTTTTGACTTTTTAAAGATTATAAACTATAGATATAATTCCACTCAACAATTTTTTGATATTCCCATTGGTTATAGTCACTGAGAAGATGGATATAGCATAAGGTATTTTTTAGATATTTTTAAAGTGAAGGCTTTAATCAAAAATGAAAGAAAATACTTATCCAATTAATTATATATGTATATATATAGCTCATTTTTTCTCTTTTGAATTAATTTTATAAAACAAATATCAGACAAAAAAACAATGTCTAATCTACGCTTATAAAATATGTGTGATATTTTCATTTTCTTAGTTTATACAATGACTATAATGGTGGTTTTGGTATAAATTGCTTTAAATAGTATATATGAAATTATTTCCCAATAAATAAATTGATAAAAGTAGAATATAAAATGCTTCTGTAGTGAGATTATTTGAGGGAGATAATGTATTTACTAAACACTATGGAATTTGCATATGCCAATGCCTGTCATTGGAATCAGACTCAAGCCTACAAGTAAGTTGCTGGGTGACTGTAAATAAATCAATTAAAATATCAGAGTTTCAGTTTTATTTCTTCAATAAAAAAGAAAACCCATTAGTCTTAAGGACTCTTGTTTCAAACTTTTTGAGCCTATGATGCTATCTATGCTACATTAGACCTGTTTAATTGAAAGAGATGGCTTCAAGTTAAGAGCAAATATAATAGTGTCACATAACTAAATATTTAAATATGTTTCAAGTTAAAATAAGCATGCTTATTTTACCTTTATTCACATATATAATTATTTCATTCTGAGTTATTAATTAAATCTATCAACCAAAATTTTTGGTGTACAAGTGACTAATGTATAGCAAAGGAAGCTCCCTTTTCAAATTAAACCAAAGGAACATTTGCATATTAGTATTAATACTTGGTATCAGGTAACATAGGTTATCCACTCTTGATGATACCATTTTAAATGACCATGATAAACTGGATGAAAGACCTAAATGTGAGATAGGAAACCATCAAAATCTTAGAAAAAAATACAGGTAGCAACCTATTTGACATAAAGTATAGTAACTTCTGACTAGACACGTCATCAGAAGCAAGCCAAACAAACATGAAATACTGGGACTTCATCAAAAAACAAAAACAAAAGCCTTCTGCGCAGCAAAGGAAACAATCAACAAAACTAAAAGACAACCTATGGAATGGGAGAAGATATTTGCAGATGATGGTACTGATAAAGGATTATTATCCAAAATCTATAAAGAACTCAACACCCGGAAACCAAAGAATCTAGTTAAGAAATGAGCAAAAGACATGAATAGATCTTTTTCCAAAGAAGACAAACAGATGGCCAACAGATACATGAAAAGATGCTCAACATCACTCATCATCAGGGAAGTAAGTCAAAACTACAGTGACATACCACCTCACACCTGTCAGAATGGTTACATTTAACAACACAGGAAAAAACAGATATTGATGAGGCTGCAGAGAAATGAGAACCCACTTTCTTACACTGTTGTGGGAAAGCAAACTGGTGCAGTCCCTCTGGAAAATAGTATGGCGGTTCCTCAAAGAGTTAAAAATAGACTACCCTACCACCCAGCAATTGTAGTACTAAGTATTTACCCAAAGGATACTAAAATACTAATTCAAAGGGGCACATGAACCATAATGTTTATAGCACCATTATTAGCAATAGCCAAATTATGGAAAAAACTCAAATGTCTGTCTACTGATGACTAGATAAAGAAGAAATTATGTGTGTGTGTGTGTGTGTGTGTGTGTGTGTGTGTATGTGTACAGGGTGTGTGTGTGCATACATGTTTGTGTGTGTGTGTATATATCACTGTATATAATATATATATGAATGTAACTTAGCCATAAGAAAAAACAAAATTAAAAATTTTGCCATTTGCAAAGACATGGATGAATCTAGAGTATATTATGCTAAGAAGACAAGTCAGTCATAGAAAGATGAATACCACATAATTTCACTCATTTGTGGAATTTAAGAAACAAAACAGAGAAACATAGGGGAAGGAGGGGAAAAAAAGATAGGGAGGCAAACCATGAGTCTTGACCAAAGAGGGCAGATTGAAGGTTGATGAGGGAGGTGGAGGAGGGATGAGCTGAATAGGTATTAAGGAGGGCACTTGTTGTGATGAGCATTAGGTGTAAGCAATTAAACACTAAATTCTATTCATGAAACCAATATTACACTATATGCTAACTAACTAGAATTTAACTAAAAAGTTGAACCAAACAGACAGGCAAACAAAAATAAAATAATGGAATTATTAAAAGAACAAAAATTTTATAATAAATAATTTAAATATACCATTTATATGTATGTATACCATATATATAATATGTTACATAGGAGCCAAGGCTATTACATAGAATCATTTAAATTAATACAGACATTGAATTTAATTTATTTTAAAAAATAAATATTTATGCATTTCCAAATAATAAAACAAAAAGGCCTGTTTCCTAATAGAAAGCAAAGCAGAAAAATACTGCAAATAGAGACTCTTCTGCAGGTACACACATAATTGAATGACAATCAGTAGCAGTTACCTTTACTGGAGTTTGGATATGGGTATGAAGAACCTAATCTCTCAGATAAAAACTGGAAGATTTACCAGAAAGGAGCAACAGAGAGAAAGTGAAATTAATATTGTAATACTCTTTTGAACAAAAAACAAAATAATCCAACTTTTTCAGATTCCAAAGGAAAGCTGAATATTTATTTATTTATATGTTTACCATATAGTAATATATGAAAAAAGAAAGTAAGGAAAATTTTAAGGAGAGTCCTAAAATTAAGAGGTCTTTATTTTAAATACGGCCTAATTGAAACTGTCTTATAAAATTAATATAAATGTGGTTTCTGTTTTGAATTATTAAAAAAATTTAAAAATTTGATTGTATTCAGTGTAATAAAAATAGAGCCTGTATGGAAGTGTTGAATCAATAAATTGTACACCTGAAACTAATATGAAAATGTAATTGGACTAATTGGAAACTAATTTGAATTTAATATGAACTTTTAAAAAATCTTAGAAACAACAAACAGTAAACATTCAATTTTTTTAAATATTAAGAAAATAACAACTTGAAGATACAAATTTTACCTTACTTTTCTTATCCTTTACAGTTATCTGTGTACATCACTAGAGCTCATGATAGAAGTCAGGATTACTAGTGAGATCATTTAAACTTGACTTCAGATACTACTAAATAATGACCATCATCAGTCTTTACAACACTGTACATGGAATTAAATAAATTTTTTCTTTTTAGAACCTAGGTCTGACAATGCAAAAGACAAATATTAATCATTGATTGCAAACAATATTCATAACTAATCAATTAAAAATAAGGTATGTTTTATATTCTTAGTTTCAGATTTTTTAGTTCTATGTTTACATGCTTACATTTGCCTTCCATATATTAAAAACATCCCTCCTCATCAGGGAAATACAAATCAAAACCACACTGAGATACCACCTCACGCCAGTCAGAGTGGCTAAAATGAGCAAATCAGAGAACTCTAGATGCTGGCGAGGATGTGGAGAAACGGGCACCCTCCTACACTGTTGGTGGGAATGTAAACTGGTACAGCCCCTCTGGAAAACAGTGTGGAGGTTCCTCAGGAAACTAACAATAGAACTCCCCTATGACCCAGCAATAGCACTGCTAGGAATTTACCCAAGGGATACAGAAATGCTGATGCATAGGGGCACATGTACCCCAATGTTCATAGCAGCACTCTCAACAATAGCCAAAACATGGAAAGAGCCTAAGTGTCCATCAACGGACGAATGGATCAAGAAGATGTGGTTTATCTATACAATGGAATACTACATGGCAATGAGAAAGAGTGAAATCTGGCCATGTGTAGCAACATGGATGGACCTTGAGGGTGTTATGTTTAGTGAAATAAGTCAGGCAGAAAAGGACAAATATCATATGTTTACACATATAGGAGGATTAGGAGGAACTTAACTGAGGACCATGGGGGAGAATAAGGGGGGAAATGGTGCGGGAGAGGGAGAGAGGCAAACCATGAGAGGCTCTTGAATGCTGAGAACAAACTGAGGACTCATGGGTGTGGGGGGGAGGGGAAGATGGGCATGGAGGAGGTGGAGGAGGGCACTTGTGGGGATGAGCACTGGGTGTTATGTGGAAACCAGCTTGACAATAAACTATTTGTAAAAAACAAAACAAAACATTCTTTTTATTATTTGCCATCTTTCTAACTATCTATCTGCCTATCTATATATCTATCTGTTAGGTATCTATTGTCTCAATATATCAAACTCACAATACTGACTGTTGACAAAGACTTAGAACAACTACCACTCTGCCTATTGCCAATGGGAGTGTAAAATGTTTCAGCCACTTTGAGAAATAGTGTGGATTTTTTTTATAAAGTTAACATACACCTACTATATAAATGGCCAATTCCACTCCTAATTATTTATCCAAGAGAAATAAAAACAAAGCAAGAAAAAAAACAACTTTTACACAAATGTTCATAAGAGTTTTATTCACAATAGTTCTAAACTGGAAACAATCCAAATAAATAAGTTGGCGTATATTTATATAATAAATAAAATGGATTAAACTAATGATACACTCATCCACACAAATGAATCTTGTAAGTATTACTTTTGAGTGAACAAAATCACATGTAAACATATTTCATGAGTCTATTTTTGAGAAATTTTAGAACAGACTAAACTAAGCTATATCAATAGCTAGCTAGGTTAAGCATTAGGTAGTTATATAGATTGTATTACAAAAAGGGACCTAATGGAATTTTCTGGGTAAGTGGAAGTTTTCTATAGATTGTTAGTGGTGGTAGTTGAACAAAGGTATCATTTGTTGAGAATTGCCCACTGCACACTGATTTTCAAGATAAGAACTTAGATGATTGAGAAACTTGTGATATAGTAATGTATTGTCATATTTTTTGGAAACACACTTTGTTGAATCATGTGACTATGACTTTGTTAAGTGTTTCTGTGGTTTAATTCAAATTAAAAAATAAGTCAAGGGGCTCCTGAGTGGCTCAGTCGGTTAAGCCTTCAACACTTGATCTTGGCTCAGGTCATGATCTCACAGTTTTGTAAGCTCGAGCTGTGCATCAGGCTCTGTGCTGACCATGTAGAGCCTGCTTGAAATTCTCTCTCCCTCCCTGTCTCTCAGCCCCTCCCTCTGCTTGCTCATTCTCTGTCTCTCGCAGTCTCTGTCATGTATATCTATATACTCTCATAATATGTATATATATATGTATATATTTAATGTTTATTTAATTTGAGAGAGAGACAGAGCATGAGTGGGGAGTGGGCAGAGAGAGAGAGGGAAACAGAATCTGAAGCAGGCTCTACGCTCTGAGCTGTCAGCACACAACCTGACATCAGGCTCAAACCCAGGATCAGTGAGATTATAACCTGAGCCAAAGTTGGAGGCTTAACCGACTGAGCCATTCAGATGCCTCTCTCTCTCTCATAATAAATAAGTAAAATTTTAAAAAAAGAAGTCAAATTATAAATCTTCAGGGAGTACTATGACATAGCAAATATCACCTATAAATATGATTATCGAGTCTTCACCTTATAATGGCATATCATAACTAGTTAAAGATTTTTTTCAAACATACTTTTTATCAATTATAAAACGGGACACATGTATTCCAAATCACCTTTGACGCAAAATGTGTGAATACTGAAATGTGGCTGTATCCATAACTGTGTGCATATACCTTTCCAAATTTCATCATTGAAATTTATCTTAGTATTATTAGGATTTAAATTATTTTAGATTTAACAGGTATTTAAATACTTTTGGGTTTGAAGAAACATAAAGGATTTTTTAAAAGTGTTCCTGCCTTTGTACCAGATAGGCAACATTTCCTGTTGTATCTAAGGCTTAATTCTTAATATTTTCACACTATGTTTTTATGTATAAACATGGTGCAATTTCTGTCCTCTGTTTTACAACTTGTCTGGTCTGTTATATTCAACCAACATTTAATTCTAGGCCAGGAGATTTGCACATAGCATATTTTCATAACAGTGTACCTCATTTTGTTTACCTAGTAAGCAGTCATCCTATGTGATTTGGAAATATGACAGGGGTGGCGTGAGGGTCTCTCAGGAGCATGGGGATTTTGAAGGAAAGTATGAAATGTATAAGTTTGTATAATAAAAGAGAACAATTAATAAGAAAGAAAAAAGGATAAAACCATGTAAATTAATTTAATGGAAATATATGAAACTCTAGCAATAGTGGATGCCTTTGAAATTTTATGAAGAAATAATATATATAAATTCTCTGTCTTAAACTTAATGTCTAAAGAATAGATATTAAAAATATATTAATCCAGAAAATTTATAGTAATGGAAAATTCCAGAACATATTTGGCAGAAAGAAATGAGAAAGAAGAGTGAATCTTTGAACTGATCTAAATGAAAAAGCAGCAGTATTTTGTGGTTTAAATAGACAGGAAAGTAGGGTGAGAGATCAAATGATAATTCCAAGATTTTTTGCTTCTTAGAGCAGGATGCTGGCAATATGTTCTGCAGATATCAAAGTCTGGCAGTGGAAAAATACAAAGCTGCCTCACTATCTTGTATTTCAAGTGGTAAAGTTACATCAGGATTTTAAATCTATATTTGATTCTTCCATTTCATGCAATGGCATTTCACATGACAATCACTTAAATGGAAAAGTATTTTGAAGCATACTATAAAATTATATCTTTATTATCATGATGTAAAAATACTGAAATAAATGCTATTTAAATTTTTTTAATGTTTTATGAATTTCTAATTGAGAGAGAGAGAGAGAGACAGCGTGAGCAGGGGAGGGTCAGAAAGAGATGGAGATACACAATCTGAAACAGGCTCCAGGCTCTGAATTAGCTGTCAGCACAGGTCCTGACTGAGGTTTGAACCCACAAACCGCAAGATCATGACCTGGGCCCAAGTCCGATGCTTAACCGACTGAGCCACCCAGGCGCCCCATAAGTGCTATTTAGTAGGCAGATATATCTTAGGTGCTCAAGGATTTAAATTTTTTTTTTTTCAGGAAAAAGATTACATGGTGTTCAAGTAGAGAAACATTCATATTTAGCTAATGCTAAGGAAAAAACTACTTTCATGTTAGATTTAAAAGTTTTAAATGTTTTCTGACACAATTCAAATATGTAGACTTATTTAATAATGATATTTGTGACATTATTTATTAAGCAATTACACATGATAGACTCTGCATTAAATACATGGAATGTCACATTTACTATCCGCTAAGATTTTCTGAATTAATAATATTAATCATTGTCATTCATGTTTGAATGAACCCTTTTGAAGGGTTCTTTTGATCCACAGAGTTTATTGTTTCAGTGGTCAAGATATGCTATAATTAAATGCTACCATGAACAGATCCAGGGTTTCGAAAGACAAATTTGACAATACACAAAGTTGTAATACACAATAGAATGTTATGAGTTTTGTCTCTGTAGTTCCTGTTACTACTGCCAGTCTCCTCTCTTTCACATTTCACACACTTCATGTAAAATTAACGATTATTTTTTTAAAGTTTTTTTTATGTTTTATGTATTTCTGAGAGAGAGAGACACAGCATGAGCAGGGGAGGGTCAGAGAGAGAGGGAGACACAGAATCTGAAACACGCTCCAGGCTCTAAGCTAGCTGTCAGCACAGAGCCTGACACGGGCCTTGAACCCACGAACAGTGAGATCATGACCTGAGCCGAAGTCGGGCGCTTAACCGACTGAGCCACCCAGGCGCTCCTAAAATTAACGATTATAATCTTACTGAATGTTTCCGTGTTAGGCACTCTTAAAAGATGAGGAAGGATGAAGACATGCAATAGACAGAAAGAAACCCAATGATAAAGAAAGAGAAAGAGAGGGAGGGAGAAACTGTTTACCTCAGTTGTTCATTTTTCTATGGAAGTCTCTTTGTCTCGTTTTACTTAATAACAGTGTGTGTGCCACAGAAGTTAGTTTTCTGATTTATTACTTGCCTTTCAATTTTATCTGTTTTTGGGTTAACGCACACCTAAATGTTTTTGTGTAGACAGATATAGATTATATTTGTGTCGATAGAACTCTTTGCTTTTTTAATTTTGAGAGGAGGGGGAGGTGATCATTTTCTGAGTCAAATTCAAGAGTCAGATACTTAACTGATTGAGCCAAGGTGCCCCAAGTTTCACTCTTTATACTAGAAAGTTGAATGAGTTTTGACAACATATTGTCATGGACCCAAATACAGATACAATATCATATAAAATTGATACACTGCCCTATGATATTCCTCTGTTTACTTATTCAACCTTCTCATTCTGCCCCAAGCCCTCTGTAACCACTGATATCTTACAGTCCCTATAGTTTTGCCCTTTACAGATTGTCATATAATTGTAGTTATATAATATGTACAATTTTCAGGCTGGTTTCTTGCATTTAGCAATATGCATTTAAAATTCACTGGCATACTTTCAGACTTGTTACCTCATTTCTTTTTATCATTGAATAATAATGTATTGTTTGCATGTACACAGTTTGTTTATCCATTCACCTCTTTGGAAGGACACCTTGATTCCCTCCAGATTTTGGCAAAAATGCTGCTATAAACATTCATGCTGCGAGTTTTTGTGCAGATAATAGTTTTCAAATCAGATGAGTACATATCTAGGGATAAAGCTATTTAGCCTTTTAAGAAACTGAAAGACTGTTATCCAAAGTGACTATGATATTTGTATTTCCTTAGCAATGAAGAGACAAATAGAAGTTTTCGTTGATTCACATCCTCACAAGTAATTGGTAATGTCAGTTTTTTGGGTTCTCTTTTTTCTTTGAGTCATTTTAATAAGTGTGTGGTGATATCTCCTTGTTTAATTTGCACATTCTTAATGACAAATTATGTTTAAGGGTTTTCATGTGCCTGTTTGCCATGTACATGTCTTCTTTAATGAAGTGTCTTCTGATTAGATCTTTGCCCAATTTTTAATCATGTTCCCCTCTTTATTGTAGAATCTAAGAATATATATGTAACAAGATCTTAATCAGATATGTGTTTTACAAATGTTTTCTCCCAATCTGTGGCTTGCTCTTTTGTTCTGCTAACTATGATTTTTGCAGAGCAGGAGTTTTTAAATTTAATAAAGTCCAACTTATCCATTTTTTCTTTCATGGATAAAGCTTTGTATTGTACCTAAAAATTCAACTCTGATTTTCCCTATGTGTTAAAATTTTTATATTTTACATTTAGTTTATGATATATTTCAATGAAATTTTTGTGAAATGGATAAGGTTTGTACCTACATTTGTTTTTTGCACATGTACCTCCAATTGTTCCGTTGCTACTTTGTCAAAGATCAATTGTCATTTTTGGCATTGGTCTAATTCTCTCTATACTGGCATGGGTTTATTTTCTGAACATCACCTCAATTTCTAGTTTGCTGAGAAATGTTATCATAAGTGGTGTTAGATGTCATCAAATGCTTTTCATGCATCAATTGATATGATTGTGTTACTTTGCACTTTAATATGGTGGCTTACATTGATTAGTTTGGGTTTTTTTAAAGTATGGTTGACATAAAATGTAATATTAGTTTCAGGTGTACAACATAGTCATTTGAAGATTCTATACATTACTAAATGTTTACCACAATAAGTGTAGTCGCTATCTGTCACCATAAAGCATTGTAACAATATTATCAACCATATTCCCCATATTGTACATTTTATCTTCATAACTGATTTATTTTATGACTGGAAGTTTGTAGCTCTTAACCTCCCTCACTTATTTTGCCCATCACCCTATCCACCTCCCTCTGCCAACCACTAGTTTGTTCTCGTGTGTGTGTGCGTGTGTTTTATAATTGGTTTTTGTTGTTGTAGCAGCATTTCATGCCTACAATAAATTCCACTTGATCTTGTACAAGTCTTTTAAGAAATTTCTGGTTTCAATTTGCTAAATTTTGAAGGAGATTTTTGCATTTCTGTTCATAAAAGGATGTTGATCTTTATTTTCCTTTCTTGTAATGTCTTTCATTTTGATAATAGGGTAATGTTGGTCTCCTAGAATAAGTTAGAAAGTATTCCCTCCACTTCAATTTTCCAGAAGATATTGTGGAGAATTGGTATTATTTCTTATGATGAAAGTCAAAATTTATGTCTTTACTCTCCTTTTAAAGCTGGCCATATCATGTACTGGTAAGGGAGTGACAAAAGAGATGGAATGGCCAGAGTTTACTCAATACTGGAATGAGAATAAGAAGTATTGGGGGGGGGGTTCTAATATCATAGGTGTTTGTTACAGTTTATGTAAGGTGCAAATTTTCAGCCATTGACATGGACTAAATCACCTTTCTTTTTGTTTGAATTTGTTCAGTAAAGGTCAGCAAAACATAGCCTCCAATAGTTTTTAGTGATGTTACCATGTTTTGTGAGTTTATTTAAATTCTCTCCAGAACTTATCACACTAAATAACAATCTTCAGTACATTGCATTGTGACTTTGAGGAAAGTGTTTGCTTCCATTGTTATTTTAATGACTATTTGTGGAGAGAAAATAATTTGTTCATGTTCCCCCTTTATAACTAAGATTTATTGGTTCTTAAACTTTTGAATGCCTTCTTCAAGAATGCAGTGAATAGTATTAATAAGGATAATAAAAAGCTGGTAATAACCAAATATCTAATAATAGAAATCATATAAAGTATCCTTTATCTGTGCATAATTTTGAATTGTATTGTCACTAAAATTTTTATAAGAAGTTTTTTTAAGTTAAAAACTGCTAGTTATGTTGTGAAGTACAAAAGAATCAGAATGCAAAAGATTAACAGATACCTCATAACCTTTAAAAATCCATAAACAATTGAAAATATAACCAAAGGCACTATTTTTTCCTTCTGTTTTTATTTTTAAAAATTTATAAAACTGACATTACTCATATAATTAGAAAATACAAAATAAACTTTTAACTAACATTAGTACAGTGAGTTGCTTCTACCTAGTTTTGTTTTTTTCTTTTTTGAAGAAAGAGAGAGTGTGCATGAGCATGAATGTGTGCGGGAGGAGGGCAAGGGAGGTAGGCGCAGAGGGAGAAGACCAAGAATCTCTAGCAGTCCCCACTCTCAGCACAGACCTGAGGCTGGGCTCCATCCCACGCCCCTGAGATCATGACCTGACCTGAAATCAAGAGTTGGGCACTCAACCGACTGAGCCACCCAGGCGCCCCCCTCTTCCACTTAGGTTTTAATCAGTTGTTAAACTGATTAAAGAAATGTATTTTCAAAAAGTTGTCTTGCAATATCCAGATTGTATATGAACACAGAGCGTAAACTAAACTGTACAGTTGGACTTCTTTTTCTTAATTTTTAAACATACATTTTTCAAACAGATTTTAGTTATTCCTATTTGCAGACAGCACATTGATAAGATCAAGGATATGGATATACTGACAAACTGATTTTTTTTCTAAAGCTGTGAAAGTATCACACAACTTTCTTTTCCAAAAAATAAAAAATAAAAAGAAGAAGAAGCAGCACCACTTCATTTGCATCACAAGGTTTGAAGGCTCTTTAATGAATACCCTACCCTAAGTATGTTCTGACAGTCTTTTAAAACACTGACTGGCCTTGGGCAGTCACATCATGCAATTTATGGTGTAGATACATGAAGAATCCCATGCTTCAAACACCTCTTCTTTGCAGCCTTGAGAAAATAAAGTGATAGATCACGAGCATTTCACTCTTATGTAAAATCTTAGCATAAATTAGGAAGTCTTTCTCTGTAAATGGCCACATGCATATTTTAGGCATTGGAGGCAACATATGATCTCTATTGCAACTATTTGCCATTACTGTGAGAAAAAAGCCACGGATAAAACGTGAGCAAAAGGATATGATTCTCTTCCAATAAAAGTTATTTATAAAACAGACAGTCCAGCTAATAAGACATAGTGTGCTAAGTCTTAAATGAGATTACAAAACTGACGTTATGTCTTGTACATAAGAAGTTGCATGTTAAATACTTATGTGATATAGAAGTAAGTGTTATTTTTTAGTTTAAATTATCAAAGATTAGCTACTCTCTATATAACTCACTACTAGAATAATTAATTAGAAAAGTGATTATTTTTGAATCATTATCTAATATCCCTTGGTATTAGTATGGGAAGAAATCCATTTTCCTTTTTTTTAGTGTTTTTATTTATTTGTGTGTGTGTGTTTGAGAGAGAGAGAGAGGGAGGGAGACAGCATGAGCAGGGGACGGTCTGAGAGAGAGGGAAACAGAATCTAAAGCAGGCTCCAGGCTCTGATCTGGCTGTCTGTCAGCACAAAGCCCGACACGGGGCTCGGACCCAGGAACCGTGAGATCATGCTCTGAGCCTAACAAAGTCAGACGCTTAAACAACTGAGTCACCCAGGTGTCCCACCATTTTCCTTTTTAATACATAATATTGCTAGTTGACCAACCTAACAATAAATAATAAAACATTCATCCTTCAGGTAGAGAATTACCATCCTATACACGTACATAGGTCAAGTACACTTCGTTAGTACAGTGATGAGCTTTCCTTGGATAATTTCATATATGTACCCCCCAAATTTTACATAATTACATTAAAAGTACGTAGCAGTAGGGGTGCCTGGGTGACTCAGTTAAGCATCTGACTTCAGCTCATGTCATGTCATGATCTTACAGTTTCTAAGTTCGAGCCCCGTGTGGGGCTCTGTGCTGACAGCTCAGATCCTGGATCCTGCTTAGGATTCTGTGTGTGTTTATCTCTCTCTGCCCTTCTTCTGCTCCTGTTCTGTCTCTCTCTCCCTCTCAAAAATAAATAAACATAAAAAAACCCATGGCAATAAATATGTTAACCATATAATTTGCTAAGTAAACCAGAACACGTTTGAGAATGAAAGAAGACACAGCGCATAATAATTCCAGAAACAAAAAAACCCTTAAACCAGGATTGTCAAGGCCCATCCAGGACTTAAGATCATCCTATTTATGGGAAAACAAGAGGAAAGACAACTCAGAAAATATGCAAGTTTGTACCAAAGCTGTATATTAAACAGTAATTGGTCTTGGGGGAGATAATTTGGACCACTTAGGTAGCTCAGCCTGGTTAAAGGCTGCCCCTGAGATATTAAGTAGGCATAATGGCAACAATATAGAGTCCTGACAGTGGTTCATTTAGAGAGAAGGCTACTCAGCCACTATGTGCATGAAGGGAAAGCAGAGGCCTGCATTAGCGCGGCTGCCATTCAGGTCCTCACACTGGGCTGCGCAGCGTTGTCGGCGGCCGAGAGCTGCACAAGAACAAGGGTACACATCTGTGTACAAGAAGCCCCAGGGCCACATACTCATTTTTTACTTTGTTGAAATACAGTCCAAAGAGGTCTGGCTTCAGGAAAGCATACTTGCCTTTTCCTGTCGGAAATTTTAACTCTATTATTTTAATTTCCTTGCTTAGGAAAGATTGGGAATAAAACAATGTGACTTCCAAGTATTTCTGATGTTTCCCTATTTAGCAATTTTACATGAGAATTAATGTACCCAAAAGTGGCTGGTTTTTTTTTCCTGCATCTCCAGATAAAACAATACATTGAATTAACTATTTTAAAGATAATTTTAGATTCGTATGCACCTGTAAGAATTAACACAGAGAGAACCCCTTTGTATGCTTTGCTCTGTTTTTCCCCTAAGTTTTGCCAAACTATAGTATATCAAACATAACTAGAATATTGGCATTGATGCAAACCACTGATCTTATCCAGCTTTGCCTGGTTTTACATATATTCATTTGCATGTGTCCATAAAGTTTTATACATACGTATTATATGTGTCGTTTCCTGTATCCACTACCACACCAAGATCCTGAACAGTTTCAACACCACAGGGATCATTTTTGTTGCCCTTATAACCACTCCCACCTTGCTCTTTGGTCCCTCATCTTAATCACTTGCTAACCGCTAATCTTTCCTCCACTTCCAAATTTTCTCATTCCAAAAATACTATATAAATGGAATCATAAGTGTGTAAGCTTTCGAGAGGATTGGCTTTTTTGTTGTTGGTTGTTACTCAACGTAATTTCTAGGAGACTTATCTAAATTTTTCATGTATCAATAGTTTGTTCCTTTGACTACTGATTTGTATTCCATGGTATGGATGTAACACTATTTAACTGTGCATCTACTGAAGGACTTCTGAACTGATTCCAGGTTTTGTCTATTAGAAAAAAAGCTAGCATAAACATTCTTGTACAGAATGCGTTTTGAACATAAGTTTTTATCAATACCCAAAAGTATAATTGCTGGGTCATATGGTAGTAATAAATTTAGTTTTTATCAAGAGATTGCCCAACTGTTTTCCAGGCTTGCTTTACCATTTTATATTCCCACCCCAAGTCATGAATGATCTAGTCTTCTTACAATTTTTCTACTAGTAGTTGATATTGACATTTTCTTTCTTTTTACTTTTAGCCCTTCTTATAGATGTGTAATGATATTGCAGTTTTAATTTTTATTTCTCTAATGGCTAATAATGTTGAACATATTTTAATGTGCTTATTTGCTACTTGTACATCCTCCTTGAAGTACCTACTTTTTTTGGCTATCTTCTAATTAAAGTTTTCTTTCTTCTGTTGAGTTTTGAGAAGAGTTTATGTTCTGTACCCTAGTAAATTGTTGAATATGCAGTTTGCAAATACTTTCACTCAGCTTATAGCTTATTTTTTCCATTTTCTTCACATGAGTTTTAGTCTTCATGAGATCTCATTTAACAGTTTTTCCTTGTGTGGACCGAGATTTTTTTTGGTCAAGTATTAGAATTTTACCTAGACAGTGTCCCATGATTTTCTTGGATGTTTTTTTCTCCTAGAAGTTTTATAGTTTTATATTTTATATTTAAGTCCACAATCCATTTCAAGTTAATTTTATATAAAGTGGGAGATATGGATTGAGATCTAATTTTTGGCTATGGATGTCTAATTGCTCCAGTGCATTTTGTCCTCTATTATGTTCACTTGATCTATGTGTTTATTCCTTCTTTAATATCACAGTCTCTTCATTTCCATGGTTACATAGCAGTCCTTAATATTTGGTAGAGTAATTCCTCCCATTTATTCTTTAGCAAATTTATGTATTTCAAACTTTAGAATAACTTAATGTTTACACAATATCTTGCTTAGATTTCGGTAGGAATTCCATTAAAATGTAAATCAGATTTGGAGAGAATTGGTATGTTTATCATAGTTTTTCTAATCTATGAATACAATATGTTTTTCCATTACTTAGCTTTTGATTTCTTTCATTAAGAACTTGCAGTTTTTAGCTAGAAAACATCTGTAATGTTTTAATAACATTAAATATGTCATTGTTTTTTGCCATGATTATTGTTAACAGTACTGTTTCTTCTATTTCAGTGCCCACATATTCATTGTTAGTGTATAGAAATACAATCATGTGTGTGTGTGTGTTTGTGTGTGTGTATGCATTGCTTTTGTATCCTATGAACTTGCCGAATTCATTTTTTAGTTCCAGGAGTTTTACTGAAGATTTCTAAACAGACAATTTTGTCATCAGCAAGTAAATAGGATTTTAGTTTTTTTTCTTTTTACATTGTGTTTTATTTCATTTTCTTATCTTATTTCAGGGGCAGGGACTTTAGTGTTATATTGAATGAGTGGTGAAAGTGGGTGTCCTTTCTTCTTTTCCAATTTTTCAGAAAAATTATTCTGTTTTTCACCACTAAGTGTCATGTTAACTGTGAGTTTATATATTTATCATGTTGAGAAAAGTTTTCTTTATTATTAACATGCTCAGAGTTTTTCTCATGAATGGGTCTTATAATGTCAAATGCTATTTCTACATCGATGAATATAATAATATACATTTTTCTTTTTTTAGCTTTTTGATATATTGGATTAAATTGATTGATTTTTTTAATGTTAAGCCAAACTCGTATACTTGGAACATATCCTACTTTGTCTTGATATATAATTCTTTTCACACATTTTTGGGTTCTTTTAGAAATATGTATATTTTTGAAAATACTTTCTTTTAGAGTGCCTGGGTGGCTTGGATGGCTAAGCTTCTAATTTAGGCTCAGATCATGATCCCTCTGTCCATGGGTTTGAGCCCCTTGTCGGGCTCTGTACTGACAGCTCAGAGCCGGGAGCCTGCTTTGTATTCTGTGTCTACCTCTCTCTCTGTTCCTCTTCCACTTGTGCTCTGTTTCTTTCTCTCTCAAAAATAAACATTATTTTTTTAAAAAGAAGAAAACACTTTCTTTTAAGCTCATAGAAATATTTGTAATTTTTATTCTTTCTTTTTCTAAATGTGCTTGTCTACCTTTGGTATTAAGATAACGCTGGCCTTATAAAACAAGTTGAGAGTGCTCAATTCCTCATCTGTCTTCTAGAAAAGATATTAATTATTTTGTAAATGTTTTATTATTTGTTTCATACAATTTGTTAATTGTATGAGATTATATTAACAAGTTTAATGAAATTATCTGGGCCTGGAGATGTCTTCATCTTCATTTCAATAATGAAGTCTATACCATTATTGTTATAAATTTATTCAGATTATCTATTTCATCATGGTTGAATTTTGGCAGTTTATGGTTTTTGAGCAATCAAAGTCCATTTGATCTAAGTTGACAAGTTATTAAGTATAAAGTTAATTGCAGAATTATCTTATTATCTTTTTAATGGCTCCAGATTTTTTAAAGAATGTATCTGTTTTATTCCTGGTATTGATGATTTCTGTCTTTTTTTTTTTCTATTTTTTATGACTGTAGCTAGAAATTTATAAATGTTACTAATTATTTTTTTCCCCAATTATCCAGCTTTCTATTCCATTGGTTTGATTTATTTTAGTATGTTCAATTTTATTGAGCCCTGCTCTCCATACTTTTCACCTGTTTGCTTGCATTGGGTTTATTTTGGTCTTCGGTAAAATGTATTTATTTTCTAGTTTATGTCGTAGAAACTTAAATTATTGATTTTAGATTTTTCCATTTTTGTAATATAAGAATTTCATGCTATAAATATCCTTCCCAGCATTGTTTAGCTGCATCTCAAATCTTTTGATGTGTTGTGCTTTCATTTTCATTCAGTTCTATGGCTTTTCTATTTCCTTTGAGACTTCCTGTTTTATTCATGGATTATTTTTAAAAAGTTGTTTTATTTCTCTATGTTCAGAGATTTTCCTATTGTTATTTTCTGTAATTGATTCCTAGTTTTATTCTATTATGGTTGGAGAACACGGTCAGTTGGTTTCAATTATTTTGATGTGTTGGGATTTGTTTTATGGCCCTGGCTATGGTCCCTCTTTGCTAATGTTCTATTGGCCTTTAAATATATATATATGTATATATATATTTATTTATTTATTTATTTATTTATTTCAGATCATTTCCTCACACATTTTGAGTTTGAGCCCCTCATCAGCCTGTCCGCTGTCAGCACAGAGCCTGCTTTGGACCCTCTGTCCTCCTCTCTCTGCCCCTCCCCAACTCACAGTCTCTTTCTCTCTCTCTCTCTCTCTCTTTCTCTCAAAGTAAACATTAAAACATTAAAAAAGGCTAAAAAAGTATTCTGCTTTTTAAGTGAATACAAAGCTATTCACATTCATGGAAGAAATGTTGTATGTCAATTAGATCTTACTGGTTGATACTCTTAATATCGTTCATGTCCTTGCTAAATTTCTAAAGCTAGGTTATTTAGAGAGAAGTTACTACCAGTTACTGAGAGGAAAGTAGTGAAGTTTCCAACTATAATTGTGGACTTTTCTATATCTGTTTTCAATACTATTAGTCATTGTTTCATATCTTTTAGGGCTCTTATTTGTTGTCTTCCTACTAAATTAAAACTATATCATTATATAATACTCTTCTTTATCTCTAGCAATCATTTTGCATACGTATATTTCCCTAACATTTATTTTAATTTCTAACATTCATCCCCTGTAGTCATACAGTATAAAATAAAGTTTATGTTTGAATCAAATATTCCTTTTAATTTTTTTAAATGTTTGTTTATATGTGTGTGTGTGTGTGTGTGTGTGAGAGAGAGAGAGAGAGAGAGAAAATGAGCAAGGGAGGGAAAGGGAAACAGGGAGACACAGAATCCTAAGTGGGCTTCCAGCTCTAGGCTGTCAGATGGGTGAAATATCTGAGGAGGATTAAGGATTGTACTAGTTGTAATGAACACAAGGTGATTAAAATAAAAACTTAAAACCAAAATTGAACAATGACTTTCCATTTCTCTCTGGTTTAAATCTTTTAAATCTTTTAAATATAGAAAAAAACAATGCAGCTTCCTTATATTAGAATATGGTACATTCATATTCTGTAATTCTGTAATTACATATTCTGAAATGTTAAATGCATATTTCAATGTGAAGCCAAAGCATCTCTCAACATAGATTTTTGTTGAAATTTCTAATTAACTCCAGCATCACCTACATTTATATGATATTTTATGTTTACATAAAAACATAAATATACCCATATTCTGATAAAATTCAAAGTTTGATATATAAGACAGTTTTGTTGACTAAACCCTCTAAATTATTATCACTTTCTTTGATTACTTTGCATTTTTTCCAAAAACTACTAGCACTACCACTTAGCACCATAGCAGAATAATGCTGTTTTTTTTCTTTAGGAAAACCCTTAAAATAACACTAGAAAAAGTTTTATGCTGTTAACCAGTATAAAAGCATTAATAAGGATAAATGTGTTTCTTTTGAAATTAGTAAACATGCTCTGTGATCCCATTTTCAAAAAGCTTTACAAAAGTATTCAAAGGCTATAAGTAACAGAAGACAAAAAGTTTTGAAACTTTTTATGTGATATCTAGAAGTAGTTGAAATATTTCAAAATTTGGAAAATATGTTTAGGACTTAATTTTTAAAGATGAGATAATAGTTATCTGGAAGAATCAAATGAAGGTCTTAGTGAAAAGCAAAAGAAGGAAAAGCAATTTCATAATTAATATATGGGTTTGCAGTGTACCCAATAGTGTTTTACATATTGAAATGTAACAGCATTTGCTTATATTCTCAATACCAATGTAGTAACTCATCATAAAAATAAGGTTTGACTTCTGGATATAATATATTTTCTTTATAAAATAATGTCCTGAAATTTAGATGAGAATTTTACATTATAAATGTACTGTACAGAACATTCTGACAAAGATTATAATAAATCCTTCTTCAAATTTTACTCTGATGTATCATATATAACAGTGAAGAATAGAACCACACACATACAGATGAAAAATGAAATACTCGTTTTATGTGGTACTTCTACAAATCTCTCTTAACATCTGAAGATATAACTTTCCTTTTTTAATCAAACATATTATGTATACAATTATTCCCTTCACTTATGCACTTGAGAATATTTTTTTTAAAAGGGTACTCTCTTTTAAACATGTGAGGAAAATAACTTTAGAATATGTTAAATAAATTCCTTTTCTCCTTGAAGTCATATTTCATGTTTTGTTTTTAACCAAATCTCAAAAATCTCAGTAACAGCTAATGGCATAAAATAAGAATATATGAAAAAATATATCTTCATTAACTTAAAAATTATGAAATATTACTTGTTTTATACAAGTAGAAGCTTGAAATTAAAATTCTAATTACTTATGCCAAAAGTAAAATATTACACATGCATAAAAATATTTTGAAATAGATATATGTATTTTAAAACATATCAAAGCAAACAAAATTAATTTAAATATTTAAGTATAAAACTAGACAATATTCCAGGTTTTAATTCTTTACCACACACTACTTTGTCAATTATTCATGAGTATTAACTAGAATTACCTAATGTAAATTCTAAATTTGCAATAAGTTTATTTGCTAAGATAAAAGAAAACACCTCCCTAAAAGAGGTGTAGACTTTGAAGCAAAACTCAACTTTTGTTTGTGACTTTTCACAAATAATAAAAGATTTATAAAATATTTTTTAAATTTTTTAATGTTTTTTAAAATTTATTTCTGAGAGAGAGAGAGAGAGACAGCGTGAGCAGGGGAGGGTCAGAGAGAGAGGGAGTCACAGACTGAAACAGGCTCCAGGCTCTGAGCTGGCAGTCAGCACAGAGCCCGACGCGGGGCTGGAACCCACAAACCGCGAGATCATGACCTGAGCTGAAGTCGGACGCTTAACCGACTGAGCCACCCAGGCGCCCCAAAGATTTATAAAATATTAATTGGAAGTGATAAAATTGTATCTACACAATGATACACTTTAGGGAAGGAGCAGGGAAGATGGCAGAGTAGGAGAACACTGGGCTTGCCTCCTCCCATCAAATCATCCTAAACACCCCAGAAAATGACCTGAAGACTGACAGAACAATCTTGACAACTAACGAGAGAGAAGAGGCTACATCAAAGAAGGTAGAACGTGATAAGATGTGGTTTAGCGGAAACCCGATCCTGTCTATAGCACATGGGATGGAGCCATGGCTGTAGAGAAAGGCGAGGGAGCGAGGAGCACACAGGGGAACACACAGGAATGTTTCTCCAAAGCTACTGGTTGGGAAAACAAAGCAGGTTGTATTTCATGAATACTTGCAAGCAGTCAGGTTTAAGGCCTGAAGGTTTGAACATCAGTGGGCTTGGATAGAGCCCAGAGTGCACTGTGCTGCTGCCAATGAGAAGGTAGCCAAACACGCCACGGGCAGACAGCATGGAAACAGCAATCTGAAGAGCACCTGGGGCACACAGTTGAAAGATTATTTGCTCCTTTTGGCGCATCCTTGAGAGGAAGCATTCACGGAGACACCTCTCTAGCAACAAAGGATCTGGATGGCACCATTTTCGTTTCCCAACCCTCAGCATAAACAAAGCTACCTGCAGAAAGCAGGACACCACTACCATTGGCTGCCCAACTTGCTTTCACCAAACCCCACCCCTCTGCATTCCAGTGGAACTGCCCTTCTCAATCACATTACGTCGATCCCAGCATGAGAAAACCAGCACAAAACCCTGCCCACACCACATTTCTCAAGAAGAGTGTTCCAGGGCCTCAGCTGTAGTGAATGAGGTGACAGGTGTATTTCACAAGCAGACCAGAGCACACCTAGTTAGACGTGTCACATTCAGGGGGGCGCCTGGGTGTTTCAGTCAGATAGGTGTCTGACTTCGGCTCAGGTCATGATCTCGCGGTTAGTGGGTTTGAGCCCCTTGCCGGGCTCTGTGCTGACAACTCAGAGTCTGGAGCCTGCTTCGGATTCTTTGTCTCCCTCTCTCTCTGTCTCTCCCCTGTTTGCATTCTATCTCTCTCTGAAGAATAAATAAACATTAAAAAAATAAAAAAATTAAAAATACTTGCCACATCCAAGCCAGGGACCAAACACTGCCACAATAGGCAAGTAGAGCCTCAGCCGACTACTGGCCTGAGGGATAGAGCAGCCAGAACACAAGAGCAGAGTGCACATACCACATACCAGAGACTCCCTGATGCACCAGTCCCTTGGCACTTTTCCTTTTTTAATTTTTTAATGTTTTTTATTTATTTTTTTGAGTCAGAGAGAGAGTGTGTGAGCAGGGAAGGGTCAGAGAGAGAGGGAGATACAGAATCTGAAGATAGGCTCCAGGCTCTGAGCTAGCTGTCAGCACAAAGCCCAATGCGGGGCTTGAACCCACAAACCGAGCCAAAGTTGGATGCTTAACTGACTGAGCCACACAGGCGCCCCTATAACCTCTTGTTCATAAGACCATTTGCCATAAGCTGGCTCCTCCGGGTCCAGGAGTCCCTGAAGGATGGACAGTGTCAGCAAGGAGGGATGAGAGAGTCATGAGAATCTATCTGGTCATCAGGCAGGCATCTCTGCTTTGGCTAGGGCTTAACTTTATTTCATAATTGTTTGGGGGATGACACGGAAGTGGCATTTACCTTAGACAATGATTTCTGATGACAAATTTCTTTGATATGTAAGAATTTCCCAGAACATAGATTTGTAGAAGACTCCTGCATAACCTCTATCAATAGCGATTGAGGTAGATGATTTAGATGCTTATCCTATGGGGAAGGAAGGCATCTTTAGCATACAAGACAATGTTTTTAGCATAAAAAGTGTGAAGTTAGTTCTTTGTGAACAGGAGTCAATAGCTTGTCTGTTCAAGGAGAAGTATTAAGAAAAACAGGTCTTTCAGGAAACACAATGCCTGCTCCCATAATCACAAGAAAAAGTTCCTGAATAGGTTCCTTTACAGGGTGCAATCAGCATATTCAAGGCCAAAATAAGTCACTCCAAATACCGATCCCAAGATGCCTTGGGGGTCTGTGCTCCACACAGAAACAAATAGGTCAGGGTTGATATCTGTCCTTAACTCTAAATTAAGCTCTGTTTCTCAGGGCCAGGCTCAATTGTAACTCTTGTGTTCTTAGCCCCCTTTATTATCTAAGTCTTGGATCTGCAAGGCTCATAGGAAGAGCATTTTGACAATCATCCACAGTGCTTTCATCTAAAGTCTCTTTTGAAAAGGCAAGAATATGCTTTTCTTTATGAGCAATCTGTGTGGGGAATATCGGTCTGATCTGGAATATTGTGAGGCTTGGTCAATACCTGCAGGCTCATTTCCAACATGAGCCAGTAGTAGCAGAAGGAGATACCAGTTTTCGTTTCCCATGGAAGGAGCTGTGCAAATGCTGCCATTTCCTCACGTGACTGTCATGCAGCAAGGCCGGTGTGGCTCTCATCAGTCATTACTTTCAGGCACATGAGACATAACTGGCTTTTCTAATAAAGAGAAGAAGGCAGAGACTTAGACAATATGCAATGTGAAGACAGAGGAATTTATTCAGAATGAAAGAAGTAGATAAGGCCATAACTATGATCTAAGTGAAACAGATGTATGTAACATGCCTAATGGACAATTTCAAGCAACAATCATGAGGATACTCACTGGGCTTGAGAAAAGAATAGAAGATATCAGTGAGACCTGTATCACAGAGAGAAAAGAGTTAAAACAGAATCAGTAGAAATGAAGAGTGCAATAAACTAGATTAGAAACATGCTTGATGCAATAAACAACAGGCTGAGAGAAGCAGAGGAATGGATTAATTACCTAGAAGACAAAGTAGTGGAGACATTAAAGTCCAACAAAAGAAAGAAGATTTATGCAGAATAAGAATAGACAGTGAACCCAGTGATTCCATCAAACATTATAAATTTCATACTATAGGAGTCCCAAGAGAAGAGAGAGGAAAGGGGGCAAAAAATTTATTTGAAGAAGTAACAGCTGAAAACTTCCTTAATCTGGGGAAGGCAAGAGAGATCCAAATCCGGGAGGCACAGAATATTCCCATAAAATCAACAAGAGCAGGCAACACCAAGGCATATTTTAGTTAAATTTGCAAAATGTAGTGATAAAAGAAAATATCTTAAAAGCAGCTAGACAAAAGAAGTCATTAACTTGCAAGGGAAAACCCATAATGCTGGCAATTTTTCAACAGAAGGTTGGCAGTCCAGAAGGGAGTAGCATGGTATATTCACAGTTCTGAATGGGGAAAATTAGCAACCAAGAATACTCTATCCAGTGAACCTATTATTCAGAATAGAGGGAGAAATAAAGAATTTCTCAAACAAAAGCTAAAAAGGTCCATGAGCACTAAACCATACCTGAAACGAATATTAAAACGGACTCCTTGAATGGAGAGAAGAGAACAAATAACGGTAAGAAACACAAAAGTAATAAAAAATGAATATTTCTGTAAAAACCAGTCAAGGTACTCACACACATGAAAAGGACATAAAATATAATAATGTATACCTAACATGTGGAGAGGACAGAAGAATGGATTCAAACATGAATAACCATCAACTTAATATAGATTGTTACTTACAGAAGAGTTTATATACAAACCAATAATAACCATATACCAAAATTCACTGACAAACATGCAAAGAAAAAAAGAAAGCAATCAAAATATTTCACTAAAGAAAATCAGCAAAACATGAAAGAAAGAAAAAAATCAGAAAAAAATGTCTAGAATCAACCGCAAAACAAGTAAAAAATGGCAATAAATACATGTCTATCACTAATCATTTTGAATGTAAATGAAATAAATGTTCCAATCAAAACATATATGATGTCAATATGGACAAAAGCAAAACCCTCTATCTGCTCCTTACAAAAGACTCATTTTAGACTCAAAGATAACCGTAGATTTAAAATGAGGGATGCAGAAATATTTATCATACAAATGGATGTCAAAAGAAAGCCAGAACAGCAATACTTATATTGGACAAATTAGCCTTTACAAGAAAGACTGTAAATAAATAAATGAAAGAAAGACTATAACAAGACACAAAGAAGGGCACTATATAGTAATAAAGGGGACAATCCAACAAGAGGAAATAACTGTTGTAAATATTTATGCACTCAACATCAGAACACCAAGGTACATAGAACATTTAATAAAAAACATAAAGAAACTAATTGATAATAATACAATAATAGTAAAGAACTTTAACACCCCACTTACATTAATGGACAGACCATCTAAACAGAACATCAACAAAGAAACAATGGCTTTGAATCACACCCTTAACCAGATGGGATTCACATATATATTCAGAACATTTCATCCTAAAACAGCAGAAAATACATGCTCTTCAAGGGCACATAGAACATTATCCAGAATAAACCATATAATAGTTCTCAAAACAGAGATGAACAAATACAAAAGAATGATGTCATACCATGCACATTTTCTGGCCACAATATGAAAGTATAAGTCAAACACAAGAAAAAAATCTGAAAAAATACAAATACATGGAGGTTAAACAACATGCTGCCATAAAATGAATGGGTCAACCAGGAAATCAATGAAGAAAAAATACATGGAAATAAATGAAAATGAAAACATAACAGTCCAAAACCTTTGGGACGAAGTGAAAGTGGTCACGAGAGGGACAAATATAGTAATACAGGCCTAGAAGAAGCTAGAAACATCTCATATCAACAACATAACCTTACATCTAAAGGTGCTAGTAAAAGAACAATACATGGAGTCCAAAGCCAGCAACAGGAAGAAAATAATAAGTATTACAGCAGGAATAAATGATATAGAAACTAAAAAACAATAGAACAAATCAATGAAACCAGAAGCTGTTGTTTTTGAAGAAAAATAATAAAGTTGATAAACCTTTAGCCTGAACTATCAAAATGAGAAAAGACCCACAAATGATAGATGAGAAATAACAACCAACACCACAGAATTACAAAAAATTGTAAGAGAATATTATGGAAAGCTATATGCCAACAATTGGACAACCTAAAAGAAACAGATAAATCCCTAGAACCTACCAAAACTGAAGCAGCAAGAAATAGTTTGTACAGACCAATTACCAACAAAGAAATTGAATCAGTAATCAAAAAATTTCCAGCAAACACAAGTCCAAGGCCAGATGGCTTCACAGGTGATTTCTATCAAACATTTAAAGAAGTGTTAATACCTATTCTTCTCAAACCACCCTCAAAAATATCAAAGGAAAGATAACTTCCAAAGTCATTCAGTAGGGCCAAAATTACTCTGATTCCAAAACCAAGTAAAGACATCATTAAGAAAGAGAACTACAGGCCAATATCCCTGCTGAATATATATGCAAAATTTCTCAACAAAATACTAATAAACTAAGTCCAAGAATACATTAAAAAAATTATTCATCACAATCAAGTGGAATTTATTCTTAGGTGGCAGGGGTGGTTCAATATTCATAAATCAATCAACATGATATATCATATTAATAAAAGAAAGGATAAGAAACATGATCATTTCAACAGATGCAGAAAAAAGCATTTGACAGTTTACAACATCCATTGATGATAAAAATCTTCTACAAAGTAGTGATAGAGGGAACATATCTCAACATAATAAGGGCCATATATGACAAACAGACAGTTAATGTCATCCTCAGTGGGGAGAAACAGACCTTTTTCTCTATGGTGAGGAATAAGATAGGGATATAAACTCTCACTACTTTTACCGAACATAGTACTGGAAATCCTAGCATCATCAATCAGACAACAAAAAGAAATACAAGTCATCCCAAATCGGTAAGGAAGAAGTAAAGCTTTCACTATTTGTAGATGACATGATACTGTATATAGAGAACCCAAAAGACTCCATCAAAAAACTGCTAGAACTGACAACTGAATTCAGTAAAGTCATAAGATACAAACTCAACATATAGAAATTGGTTGCATTTCTATACACCAATAATGAAGCAGGAGAAATAGATATCAAGAAATCAATCCCATTTATAATTACACCAAAAACAATTATACCTAGGAATAAACCTAACCAGAGGTAAAAGATCTCCACTTCAAAACTATAGTACACTTTTGATGAAATTGAAAATGACACGAAGAAATGGAAAAACATTCCATGCCTATGGATTGATAGAACAAATATGGCTAAAATGTCTACACTACCCAAAACAATCTACATATTTAATGCAATTCCTATCAAAATACCACCATTTTTTTTCACAGAGACAGAACAATCTTAAAATTTTAATGGAACCACAAAAGACCCCAAATAGTAAAAGTAATCTTGAAAAATAAAAGCAGGGTCTTCTGCATGGCTCAGTTGGGTAAGAATCTGACTCTTGGTTTGGCTCAGGTAGAGCCCTGTGTCCAGCTCTGCGCTGACAGCATGGAGCCTGCCTGGGATTCTCTGCCCTCTCACCTCTCAAATAAATAAACATTAAAACACATAGAAAAAGTTGGGAGCCTGGGTGGTTCAGTCTGTTAAGCATCCTACTTCAACTTGGGTCATGATCTCATGGTCCAGAGGTTCAAGCCCTTCATCAGGCTCTGTGCTAATAGCTCAGAGCCTGGAGCCTGCTTAGAATTCTGTGTCTCCCTCGCTCTCCTCCCTTGATCACACTTTCTCTCTCTGTCTCTCAAAAATAAATAAATGTTTAAAATATTTTTTAAAAAATAAAATTAAAAAACAAAGCAAAACAAAGCAAAGCTAGAAGCACACAATTCTGAACTTTAAGCTCTATTACAAAGCTGTAGTGATCAAGAGAGTGTGGTACTGACATAAAAATAGACACATAGATCAAAGGAACAGACTAAAAAATCCCAAAAATTGGACCCAGAACTTTATAGTCAACTAATCATTGATAAAGCAGGAAAAAATATCCAATGGAAAAAAAGACAGTCTCTTCAACATGTGGTGTTAGGAATATATGACAGCAATATGCATAAGAATGAAACTAGGCCTCTTTCTTAACACATACATAAGTTTAAAATGTCTGAAAGACCTAAATTTGAGCCCAGTAACCATAAAAATTCTAGGAAAGTGCAGAGGGAGTAACTTCTCTGACATAACGCATAGCAACTTTTTTCTAGATATGTTTTGTGAGGCAAGGAAAACAAAAGCAAAAGTAAATCGTTGGGACCATATCAAAATAAAAAGCTTCCTCACAGCAAAGGAAACATCAACCAAACTCAAAGGCTATATATAGAATGGGAAAAGACATTTACAAATAACATATCTAATAAAGAATTAGGGTTTAAAATATATAAAGTACTTTTAAAGCTCAACACTAAAAAACAAATAATCCAATTAAATAATGGGCAGAAGTCATGAATTTTTCCAAAAAAGACATGCAGATGGCCAAAAGACAAATGAAAAGATGCTCAACATCACTCATCATCAGGGAAAGACAATCAAAACCACAATGATATACCGTCTAACACTGGTCAGAGTGACTAAATAAAGAAACAACAGGTGTTGGTGAAGACGTGGAGGGCAAGGAAGACTTCTGCACTGTGGGTAGGATTGCAAACTGGTGTAGCCACTCTGGAAAATAATATGGAGGTGCCTCAAAATATTAAAAATAGAACCCCTCTATCATCCTGAAATCACATGACTAGATATTTATCCAAGGAATACAACAATACTATTTTTGTTTTCGTTATTTTCATTCACATCGTTCTCTGGACTGCGATCAATAGTATTTTTATTTAAATGAAAATCTAACCATGTTCCTACCCACACTATGTCCTCTCAGTGGCACCCGTCCTGTCCTTACCTTTCATTTTCCCAAACTTGTATTTTCTAACATGACAATATTAAAATGTTGAAAAACCCTGAGTTCTCTCCCTTTCTCCCTTAACCTTTTCTTTTATCATTGCCCTCACCACTCAGTTAACACCGGCAAGTATGTTCCCATCCTCACCGCATTCACTTGTGCTTTCTTCAGAGTAAAGCTGTACCTTTGCTGTTCTCACCCCCTCAAATGCTCATCTTCCTCACTACATTTTGTAGTGTAGTATCTTTTGTTATTCTTTAAAGCTCAAAAGGACGTCATTCTATCAGGATATTGTGCTTGATATACTAAATATGCTTAGATGCCTCTCTTTTATTTCAAGATTTATTTATTTTTTGTTTATTATTTTTTATTTTGGATAGAGAAAGGTTTGCATAAGCAGGGGAAGGGCAGAGAAAGAGGGAGACAGAGAATCTCAAGCGAGCTCTGTACTGTCAAGCACAGAGCCCATTACAGGGCTCAAACTCACAAATCATGACCCCATGTAACATGTAACATGACCCCAGTCGAAACAAAGAGTCTGGCACTTAACTGACAGCCACTCAGGTGCTCCAAGATTTATTTTTATCTTTCATTTTCTGTAGTTTGAAAATTGTAATTATATATATAAATTTGGCATTTAACCTGCTGCTGAGCTTTCTGGATCTGTGGTCTTCTGTCTGACATCAACTTGGCAGGAATTTAGTCTGTTCCTTTCTCTTTGTCCTCTTTTCTGGTATTCCTGTTACCTATATGTCACACTTTTTGGAGTAATCCCACAGTTTTTGGATATTCTGTTTCATATTTTTTCAGTATTTTTTCTTATTACTTTTCAGTTTTAGAAGTTTCAATTGATATATGGAGTTTAGAGATTTTTTCATGTTACATCAGTCTGTTAAAGAGCCCATCAAAGGCATTCTTCATTGTATTGTAAGTTTTTTAGTCTCTAGAATTTCTTGCTTATTCTCTCTTAAAATTTCCATCTTTCTGATTACATCAGTCTTCTATTATTTCATGTTGTCTATTTCTTCCACCAGAAAGGTTAGCATATTTATCATAATTATGTTTAACTCCTGGTCTGATCATTTCAATAGTCATGTCATATCTAACTCCAGCTTTGACACTTGCTCTCTTTCTTTAAATTTGTTTTGATGTTTTAGTATGCCTTGAATTTTTTTTTGAAAGCCAGATGTAACGGGGTAAAAGCCTACCAATGCTGTTTCCCATGGAGTTTTCTGCTTGTGGGTCTCTACTCTGGTAAGTTGTGATTCTCTGCATCTACCTGTCTTTCAATTTGGGTGGCAGCAATTTGTCCTGTAACCTCATTTGTCTGACAGGCTTAAGAAGAGTTGTTGATTTTCAATTTGTTCGGTTGTTAAATTTTTTTTCCCTTTTTTTGGACAAAGTGACGATTTCAGAATTCCTTACATGCTATACCAGAAACAAAAAGTGACAGCTTTTTCAGTGTCTGTTTTGCCTATCTCAATAAATGCATTTATGTGATCGTGTTTATTAGAAAGCTGTATGTTACTCTAAAAGTTTTCTATATCAATTTTTAGTACAAAGTGTGTTTATTGTTCTCTTTTCCTACTGAATAGCATGTAAGTATTTTGAGAGTGGTTATTACATTGTTATTCAACTTTCTGACACTAGAAATTAAGTCAATGTTTGAGTGTTAAATGGTTTTGGAAGTGGATTACAAATACGTGATAATTATAATATTATTTTTATATGTTATTAAGCTTAATGTAGGCTTAGATTTTTGTTAATTTATTTCATACCTTTTTTTAAAAAAGTTTTTAATGTTTATTTTTGAGAGAGAGAGAGACAGACAGACAGACCATGATCATGGGAGGGGCCGAGAGCAAGGGAGACACAGAATCTGAAGCAAACTCCAGGCTTTTGAGCTGTCCGCACAGAGCTTGATGTTGGGCTCAAGCCCATGAACCGTGAGATCATGACCTGGGCCAAAGTTGGACGCTCAAACTACTGAGCCACCCAGGTGCCCCTATTTCATACTTTTTTAATGAATAAGTGTTATTCAGTCAAGACAGGATAGGCTAATTTACATTACACAATCAAGAAATCCCCAAATCTCAAAACCTTCAACCAATTAAGTTCTTCTTGTTTATATTCATTGATGATTGTCAGAAGGCTTTGATATATTTGGATTTTGCTGAGACTCAACAGAGTGACAGAACCAAATATCTGGCATATCACTGATGAATAATGCACCAGCTTATAAGGATTCTTCCTAGAATTAGCACACTTGATAGTTACTCATATTTCCCTCACCAAAGGAACCATACATGACCATACTTAACTATAAAAGGAGCAAGAATTTGTCAACCGCCCATGTATTGGGAAGGAAAAATATACCTTTGCTTTTTCCAGTTTTTAAAATTTATGTATTAACATGTATCTTCTAAACAGGCTCTTCATAATAACTTTCCCCTAGGCTTTTCTACTATGAACATCAAGACTCATTTTTTAAAAACATTTTCAGACATTTCTTGTTACTAATTAATTTTCTTATTTTAAATATTTTTCTGCGTATTGTGTGATGGTGAGAAATATTGAAAAATTCTTCAATTACCTTTTGAGTATGTACTGTTTTTAACCTAAGTCTGATAAAATAACAGCTGTCCTCAATAATTTGATTAAAAGTAGTTTCAAAATAATTGATAGGACATAGAGGTAATACGCTGTCATAGAAAAGAACATTGCAAAAGAAGTCAGTAATGGAAATGAAGCTTTGCACCTAATAATGGAGGGCCCTTGGGCACGTTATTTAACCTTTTAGGATGACATATTATGATCTTTATAATAAGACAGTTGAATTAAATGCTATCTATGGTTCCTTAGCTCTAAAATTCTGATTTATGAGAATTGGTAATGAAGACATATTATATAGTTGCAACCTCTTCCTACCTGCTCTGTTTATAAATTGCCCAGACATTGACTTCTCAGTATTCCCAAGCCTGCTGTGTAACTTTTAACTTTACTCTGACTAATCAGGAAGATGAAACTAAGATGGATTAGCACAGTAGTGCATTTTCCTGGTCTACGTTTGCCAGGAAACACAATATCATAAAGTATTAACTTTTCACATATTATTATTAAAAATTCACTGATTAGGAGAATGTGCATTAAGTAGGTATTTTAGGAATATATTTCTACAAATATTTTTAAAATAATTCCCACTAATTTTAGGTGGTTTTAAGTTTTTGCTTGTATTAAGAATTTATTTTACTAAATGTGTGAGTTTGATGATCGTGAGATGTGTATATATGCAATTTTTAAAAAATATTTTACATTTCAATCTTATATCAATAAAAAAAAACTAAAGGAACCTGAAGACTGATTCCGGCACTGGAAATTAAAAGAAGTGATTGAAAAGTATTTTTTTTTTTAGTTTTTCCTTAGGTAATACAATGAGTATAATCAATCAGAAGCAAATTGAGAGTCATATTACTATTATTATCACTTATGACTGAAGTGTGAAAAGCATATACCAAAGTTTAATTTTAAGATATTCCTCACAATTTCCATATAAAGATGTATTTTTAAAGTAATTTTGTTTTAGAATCAATTCCCAGGTTAATGTTTTTTGTTATCTTGCCTTATTGATACATCTTTACGTTATACATCTTTACATTAAATACTCTTATATTTTAAAAATCTTAATATATGCTTTATTCTTCAATGTCCATAAGACTATGTATTTGGAATTTTATATTTTCCTAGGTAATATCCTTTCACATTTGTTACATTAAGAATTTAACTAGTTTTCCTTCCAGAGATTCCATCTGTTCTGTTAATTTCTCTTCCTTTACTTCCATATCCTCTGTATTTCATCACGTTCAAAGATCATTAATTTAAAAAATAATTTAATAGGACTTGGTGGTAAATATGAAAATCTATGACCCAGGATTTAATACAGTGTCTTCATTAGTTTGCTTGTTTTGCTTGTAGGATTACTTATGTTATTGCTTTGCTAAAAGTACACCATTTAATATTTAAAATAAATTTTCAATGATATTTTGATATAGGCTAAGTTCTGAAATCATATTAAACTGGAGATATTCTATACTTTCTAGTCTGGAGTACTGGAGTGAATATTCCTTCTTTGTATTCTCAGTGTAGCTTTTTAGTCACTTAGAATTTAAGTTGTATATTATTTTACTCTCTTCTATGAAAAGGTCTTTTAGGCCTATTATGATCATCAAATCTCAGTAAAAGAAAAAAAAAACAAATTAAACGCTGGAAAGTCTCGGAAGGTAAGAATTATAAGAATTGTGACCTTTTCATTTTCAGAATGTGTATTCTGGGAGATTATGTTGATTATTGAATACATTTAAACGTAATGGGCAACAGAAGAATTAAAAATGTAAATAAAATCCAAAAGATAGAGGAGAAAATTATGAAAAATAAAGGACTAATGCAACTACATTAAAATACTGAATATATTTATTAATTAAAGCTATTCAGTAGTAAAGTGTGCTTAGACACAAACAAGAAGTACTGAAAAAGAGCAGTACATACTTATTTTGTTGTCTGATGTTACATTAACTCTTCTGTTCTCTGTTACATTATAGTCTACAGGGACTTCATTATTTATATTCTGCAGAACATCATACTTGTTAACTGCAGTGACAATGCCGTGCTGTTTGACTTGGTGGTCAGGAATCTAACGGTCGCTCTGTGTATTTTGCAAGATGCGTGCTGGAAAGAGGGCAGGACAGAAACCATATGAGCATTCCGGTATCTGTCATACTAAAAATTTTGAAGTTTTTAAAAGATGTAATGACCTGGCATATGTTGGAACACCCCTCTATGATAAAGAATAAGAAGAGGCAAAGCCCTTCTTGAGCCATTTGACTTGGAATCTTCACATGTTGCTTTAGGTAACTGCTCCATCCCATTCATGAGGCTGAAAGTTTCATTCTGGACCCAGAGCAGAAGAGCTCTTTAGAACAGGTCCACGCTATGAGGTGTATAGTAATCTGCCATAAAGCTTTGGTTATATGACCCACTAGATCCACTAACAATGGACTTATAAAAATGCCATGGGGAGTCTTTGGTGACACCAACAGGGAAGTTAGTTATAGAATTCCCACCTTGATTGAGTGTATCCCACAGAAATTAAACTTGCTTTTTGGAGCATAAAGTGTTTTTAGTAAATCGTTGCTGCCACTCTCCTGTTGATCTGAGGTACACTCCTTTCTGTCATATATCAGCCCAGACCTGGATGACTTTTCCTCTTTTGTTCTGTAGCACAGCTGAAGGGAAGGTGGGAGCTCTTGAAGAAACTCTACCAGAAAAAAAAAAAAATGAGTACCAAAGTGGCAAGAAACAAAAAAAGTAACATGTATTTCCTGGTCTAGACTGTTTTCTGTTTTACTTTACTAAATAACTGCCATAGCAATAATCTTCTTTGTTAAATTTTGGCCCAACAATTTTATACTTCTCTCTAAGCCATACATCTGTTTTTCTAGATCCACTTTCCAGTGTGAGTATAAATCTCTTCTCTACGTGATTGGCACCATCTAGGAGATAACCAGCACTAGTAGAAAACTCACATACCTGTGCGCTGGCGCCCTAAGTATGTGATCATATTAAACTACTAGCCAATAAGCCCAGCAGTCATACCATAGGCAGTACTAAAAAGTATCATAGAGTTGTTTCTATTGTAGGACTACAGATACCTGCTGAGTTTAGTTCAGCATTTGTACCTGAATTAAAATTTTGTTTCTTTCAATTTATATTTTCCTTGAGTCGTCTATAACTTTTACCCACATAAATCAAAATGATGTTATTTCAAAAGATGGTTTAAATGATTCTCTTGTGGGTAAATCACACTGTGAACATTATATTTATAGTCAACATGAGTCTGTTGATATACTGCAGAAAAATAGCTCAAATGTTGTTTTTTGATCAAATATAATTTTGATGATAAAGGGCCTATGACCCTAATTAGTCAGAAAGCCGTTTGAGTCCACTCTTCTAGTTATTAACACTTCATGAGAGCCTACAATGTCCCAGGCTTTATGCTAGGTATTTTAAACACATTATTAAATTTAATCCTCATTTTGTAAGGTGAGTATTATGCCCAATTACACACACAAAAAAAAGGAATTGGAGGTTAGGAAAGTGAAGCAAACTGCCTACATTTATGTATCTGGTAAAAATTATGGTCGTTATGTCTATGCAATTGGAATAAACAGTTTTTCAAATTTTATTCTTTCCTGAGGACTTTTTTTTTCCTGTCTAGAGATAATATAACCCTACTAGAATTTGGCATGTGTTGAGCAATAAAAAACATCCAAAAAATTATTTTTTTTTGCTTAAATCACAGGCTTTTCTGACACAAAATTAATACTCAATTTCACTCCTTTTAAAATTTTTACTCCCAGAAAACTATTATTAAAATAGGATAATTTGCTTGAAGAAAATATGATTCTTGAAGGAGGAGGCAAGATGGCAGAGAAGTGGGGAGCTCCATGCATTTCACTCGTCCACATCTCTCAAGCCCACATCTCTCAAAAGGAGAAGGCCTGTAGCCATAGGAACCCTTAAAGAATCCAGGAGTTTGAGAGGAAAAGGAGACAGTCCACTGAGAAAACAATCTTATAGCTTAAGCACGAACTGGGGAAGATAAAATCGGGCTGGGATAGGAGACACAGAGAGGGGAGGGAGCCCCCTTTGCAGGGAGCCGCGGTGAGTCCAGGGGATAAGAAAGAGCAGCTGAAACTGCTCAAGGAACTGTCCCTGTCCTGGAGAAGAGACAAACCTCGGCTTGGGACAGAGAGTGATCCGGTTTCCAGCTGTGGAGCTGACGTTTAGCTGGACACCCCGTCACAGGTGACACCAGGAAAACTGCTCCTCTGCTTGCCAGCTCCACCCGGAGGGGAAGGAACGCCCCTGAAGCCTCTCCCCTGCTCTTCTAGCGCTGCTCGTCCCCAGTAGGGAGGCAACTGGCATGAAACTGCTCAGAGGGACTTGGCATGCAGGTTTATTTCTGGCGGTATCCATGGGGCCGGTGACTAAGATCTAGAAATAAGGAGTGGCTTGGACATAGAGCACAGCCCACCTTGGCTGTGTCAGTGACACAGGGAGATTGAACCCAAAAGAGTGAGTTGTAACACTTGGTTCGTGAAGGGACAGGGCGTTGCCATTTTTCTCCCCAAAACCACTAAGGCGGGACCTCAGGGAACAGCCCAGAGGACCAGTGGAGACTAAGACCCGCCCACACCAACCAACCCATCCCCGCTAGAGAGCTGCTTTTTTCTTTTTTCTTTTCTTTTTCTTTTTTTTTTTTTACCAGAGCCCTGGGCAAGACCAACATGGATGCACTGCTGTGATTAATTCTAGATAACTCTTTCCATTCAGATATATTCTCCCTTTTCTCATTCCCATCCCTCCCCTCTGCTGGACTGGGCACTCCGGTCATCGCTTTGCTTAAACAGTCACATTTCATCCATTCCCTGCATGTATATTCTACACCTCACAACTACCTTTCTCTCTCTGGACTAATCAGACTTTATAGTTTCTTTGAGTAACATTATCTTCCTTTCTTTCTCCTCGCGTCTTACCATATTCTCCTCTTTCTCACTCTGAATTAAGCCTCTTAGTCTCTCTGTCTGGTCATCATCCAATTTTGCTTCCTCCCCACCCTGTCATTTCTTTCTTTGTATATGCTCTTCCATCAGCACTGCATACACCATGGTCTTTATTCGTAGCTCGTTTTATGCTTTTAGACTGTCATTTGTCTTTTTTTCTTTCTTCTTTTATCTTTTCTTTTATTATTATTTTTTCCTCCTTCCTCTTTTTTCCATTTTTCCCTTCTTTTTTTTCCCTTTCGGTTTGCATGTTTGTTGGATTTGTCTGTGCGTTTGCATGACTTTATTCCCTGTGTGTTTGTCTGTCTGTTTTCTTTTCCAGGTCTACCTCAAGAAACAAGCTAAAGTATACATGGCAGAAAGTCCCAAATACCACTACGAGTAGGGAGATAAAATAACCAAAGTCATAACAAAAGAGACCAAGAGACACCATTCAAAGAACACTTCCTGAATGGACAGGCCCTGGACAGTCAAACAGCCTTATTTAATGCAGCAGTACACACAGGTGCAGAGTGCATAACAAGTTTTTAAAACTAACAAGACACAAAAAGTTAGCCAATATGACTAAACAGAAGAATTCTCCTCCAAAGAAATCCCAGGAGGAGATGACAGCTAAAGAACTGCTCAAAGCAGATATAAGCAACATAACTGAATAATAATTTAGAACAATAGTCATAAAATTAATCTCTGGGCTTGAAAAAGGGATGGAAGACATAACAGAAACTATTGCTACAAAGACTATGGAGCTTAAGAATAGTTGTGATGAATTTAAAAATGCTGTAAATGAGATGCATAATAAAATGAAGGTGTCCAATGCACAGACTGAAGAGGCAGAAAGGAGAATAGGTGAATTAGAAGACACAATTATAGAAAAAGAGGAAGCTGAAAAAAAGAGAGATTAACTGATCCAGGAACATGAAAGGAGAGTTCCAGAGCTGAGTGATACAATCAGATGGAACAATATCCATAGCATAGGAATTCCAGAAGAGGAAGAGAGAGGGAAAGGCGCTGAAGGAGTCCTTGATCAAATTACAGTTGAGAACTTCCTCAATCTGGGGAAGGAAACAGACATTGAAATCCAAAAGGCACAGAGAACACCCTCTGACAATCATGACAAAATCATGAATGAAAATGGACTTATTACAACCAACCCCTCAGAAAACAAGCAATTATCATGGAATGCTATGAAAAATTATATGCCAACAAACTGGACAACTTAGAAGAAATGGACAAATTCCTAAACACACACACACACACACATACACACACACACACACACACTACCAAAATTCACACGGGAAAAGATAGAAAATCTGAACCATAACTAGTAAAGAAATTGAATCAGTTATCAAAAATCGCCCACCAAATAAGAGTCCTGGGCCAGATGGCTTCACTGGGGAATCCTACCAGACATTTAAAACAGAATTAATACCCATTCTTCTCAAGCTATTCCAAAAAATAGAAATTGAAGGAAAACTTCTGGGACTCATTCTACAAAGCCAGCATCACTTTGATTCTCAAGCCTGACAGACACCCAGGAAAAAAAAAAAAAAAGAACTACAGGCCAATATCCTTGATGAATACGGATGCAAAAATTCTCAGCAAGATACTTGCAAATCGAATGCAATAGCACATAAAAATAATTATCCATCATGATCAAGCGAGATTCATTCCTGGGTTACAGGGCTGGCTCAATATTCACAAATCAATCAATGTGATACATCACATTAACAAAAGAAAAGATAAAAACCATATGATCCTGTAGATAGATGCAGAAAAAGCATTTGACAAATACAGCATCCCTTCTTAATAAAGACCCTCGAGAAAGTCGGGATAGAAGGAACTTCTTAAACATTATAAAAGCCATCTATGAGAAGCCTTCAGCTAACATCATCCTCAATGGGGAAAAACTGAGAGCTTTTCCCCTGAAAACAGGAACAGGACAGGGATGTCCACTCTCACCACTGTGCATCAGAATTGGCAGAGAAGAAGTCAAACTTTCACTTTTCGCAGACAACCTGATACCCTACATAGAAAACCCAACATTTGTTATACTATTGACTGATTATTTTTCCTTTCATTTATTTCTTTCACTATATTTTAGGATCAGATAACTTAATTGCAATTTTCTTCAAAATGCATCTCTGTAAATATACTTCTACAGCCATTTCAGGAAGTCAATTATTTGGAGATGCTGAATATCTATTGATAAAATATAATCACTTAGATCAGCTAAATCAAATAGGTTTTATAATATACAAGCTTCTGATGGAAATGTTATAACACAATCTGGTATTCACTCAAAAAAATTTGTGTTAAATTTCATATTCATACCCACATTCATTCAGCAATAAGTTCTAGCACTGCATATACTTGAGATGATTAAGAGCATAGGTCTATCCTTAAAGAATAATGTCTTTGTCAGAGCTAGGCATAGGAGTAGTTATTGAACCTCTTGACTTCCACAATAACAGAATTTCTTTGTCAAATTGTACATTGGTCAATTTACAAACAGCATTACATAGAAATAGTCAGTGATTGATATCTTTGTGTTTCTTGACAATATTAAAACACAGATCCAATATCATAAGTAAGGGTTACCTATAACAAATGTTATGAGAAACAATAAGTTATATTCATCATCATGTGCTAGTTTACACTCAAGCATCAGTAAACAACTCTTTGTGGAGTTTAAGTGAATAGCCACTTGACTCTGCAGAAATAGTTCTTAAACTGAAAATCTCAATACAATGTAATACTTTCGTCAGACCATCAGAGAAATGATTTAGAAATGCTTGTTTTGAATAAGGAAAACATGACATCCATTTAGTATTCAAAACCATGCTTCAAATCCTAGCTGTGAGTTTAGAGGAGGGAATAATAAATTATATGTAGCTTGTGTGATACAAAATAGAGCAAGAAGTATAGAAATTGTGACCCATGAAATTGGGATTGGAAATTCTCTTTTTAATTTGTATCTGAATGTGGATGCCAGTATACTTGTGTTTATTTCCCGTGGATCTCACAATCAAACCACTGTTATCATATTATAGCACAATTTACATTTATATTTTAATGCCTATATAAAAAGCACTAAAAAATATTCAGGGATTAACACAATTCTAAAATGAAGACACATCGGGGCGCCCGGGTGGCTTAGTCGGTTAAGCGTCCGACTTTCGCTCAGGTCATGATCTCACGGTTCGTGGGTTCGAGCCCCGCGTCGGGCTCTGTGCTGACTGCCAGCTCATAGCCTGGAGCCTGTTTCAGAGTCTGTCACTCCCTCTCTCTCTGACTCTCCCCTGCTCATGCTGTCTCTCTCTCTCCTAGAAATAAATAAAACATAAAAAATAAAATAAAATGAAGACACAATCTAAATTTCTTTAGATAAATAATTACTTTCAGATCATCAGTCTTTGATAGACTGATGTTATGTTTACTAAGTTAATATAATAAAAATGAGTAGTTACTAATAATATAAACTAATAATAAAAGCCCTAGTTTTGAAACATGATTCCTCTATCTTATATGCAAACAACTCCATATAACTAATTTTCTTATCTACAAAATAAAAAAAATAGTCATCATGATCTTGATTTAATGAAATTATATTTAACATTAACTATTATTCTAAGGAAAGGACTTTGTAGGCAACTAATAACATTGACATTTAATATCTTTGTCAAATAATCCCTTTATCAAATGCACCTCCTTTCTTTTCTGACTCTGAATAAAGAGCTTCTACATAGTGCTTGACTTTGGTGAAAATGAACTTTGTGAATAAGAGTTATTTTTACTGTTAATTTTTACATTTAACTTCTATTCTATTACAAGAAATGTTAACCAGGTTTCTTTTCAGATAAAACATAGCAATTTGTGTTTTATCTGGCATATATTGTTTTATGGAAAGAGTATGATTTGTAGATGAAAGGTCCGGGTTTAGACATCATCTGCATAACTTTTAGTTATGTGACAGTGAACAAATCATTTATTACTCTTACTTTTCGTCTCATTATATAAAGTTCTGGGGTAGAATATAAAATGTACTAAAGTGAATATATTCACAGTTAAGTGGGATTTTGAACAAAAATTCTTTTTGCATTTGATCTGGTTTCTCAGTCTTAAAAATCACCAAGATCAGTTGATGTCAGGTAATATGAACTGTTTTGGCTAGTTCTGATCTTCTGTCTAATGAATTCCCTAACATATCTCTTGTTGGAAGGAATAATTCCCATGAAAGATCTACCTGTACATACTTATCTACAAAAGAACAGTGTTTCTAACATCTATTTTGCTATTAATCACTCTGGACTAACATTACAGATATTACTAAACATAAGTGATCTGTTACTCTAAACACAAAGGAAGAGTATTAGTCTTTATATTATACTAGTAGTTATATTAGTAGCTATTTTTACAAGTAGCTTAGATTAGTGGTTATTCATTTGTGCCTTTGACAAATAATTCATTTACAACCAAAATATATTTTAGTCTACAATAAATGCAAAACTTAGTTCCCACAAATTTGGTCACTAAAGAAATTTTGCATATATATAGAACTACCGCATTATACAAGTTAATATCTTAGAACGTTATTTGTTTCTTATACCACACTTTTTTTTCTCCAAATATGTTTCTGGTGACTAACATGTCTACAAAATGTCATACAGAAATAAATCTCATGATTCTATAAGGCAAGTAATTATGCAGTCACCAGTTTATGTTTTCTGGTTCTGAAATTAACAATGTCTGATGCTTCCTTTTAGAAATGTAAACACATTGGGGCTCCTGGGTGGCTCAGTCGGTTAGGTGTCCAACTTCAGCTCAGGTCATAATCTCATGGTTCGTAGTTCTAGTCCTGCAATGGGCTCTGTGCCTGAAGCTTATTCAGATTCTCTGTCTCCCTCTCTCTCTGCCCCTCCCGCACTCATGCTTTGTCTTTCTCTCTCTCAAAAGAAATGAATAAACATTACAAAAATTAGAAACGTATATACATTAATCCCCCAAATATAATAGTTGTAAGTGAAACAGAAGTAGCGGAGTATATTTGGGTCTAGTATATTATCAAGAAGCAGAACATCTTTTTGAGTACACTTTATTTTTATGTGACTAATTTGAATTATTGCCCTGGATTTTTAATTGAAAACACAAGGGAAAGCATGGAAACATTAAGATACTTAAAATTTCACCTAAGTAATCACTCTTCTTGCTGCCCTTTGAAGCACAGCTGTTAGAGTTCCCATTCTATTTTATATCTGTTACAGTAAAATTTGCTTTTTATTTAATTTGAGACTGTTTCTGTTCCATAGAACCCAATCTAGTTCCAATAATGATATTTGTAAATCTGAAATGAAAGAAAAATACCTAAAATCAAGAATCTGTTTAACTCATTTGGCCAGAAATTCTGGCAAAATCTGTTAACTCAAACTAACATAGGCTACTTACAGACTTCATTACTCCCTTTAGAATGAATATTCATATATTTTACTAAAACATAATAATATAGAGCTGACCTGACTCCAGTACAGTAGATAAGACAAAATGTAAAATTCTGAAATACATTAATCTGCAAAATTTTTTATATGCTTAGTTCAATAATTTCAAGACTTATTATACATCTTCACTTCTTATATCCATTGCCAAAATAGTTGGATTTGATAGATTTCATTCCATTGCAATATTAAATTAAGGCTTTTAAAAAGCACACAAAAACAAATATTTGTAACCATATTTTCTTCATTTTTATTTATTTAATAATCAGGGATCCCATTCTAAGCCATGACTGATTCTTCAATTCATTTAATGCAACATAAATATTTAAAAGTCCCCTAGAGGTTCTACAATATTTGATACAGTTACATACACACAAAAATATTATTTCCTAAGTGCCTAGTTGTACACTTACCAAAGCAATCAGGAAACAATTCATGAATATTATATGATATATTCCTAAATTGTGTACAATGAAGTTCTAAAAACTATTGGGCAAAGGATATGAATTATGCAATAGATTTTGGTATCAGTAGTAAACGTATACTGAAACAGAACTGACTCAACCTGCTGACATAAGAATGAGTTTTATGAGATGTCATCCAGGTAGTATATTGTGACATACTTAAAATTCATGAACTGTTTCCTCCATCTTATCCAAGTTGATATCAGAAGGATATGACAATACAACACATGCGATATAAAATTCTTCATAAAACATTACAACATAATGTATATGGCTTGAGGCTGTTTCCTTATTCTGCTTAGAGTCATTAGAATGTTTATATTTTATTTGAAGCCACAAGTGTTCTTAATGCCTAATATTTAAATGTTTTCATCTATAAACTGTGCATTGTCTATCTCAACTTTCAAGTATTCAGATAAGACTTCACAAATAAAGCATAAAGAAATTTTATTTACAGAACTTGTGAACTGGAGGTGAGTCATATGAATACAAAAATTAGTAAAAGTTAAAGAATATGGGGGTTATGGGTAATTTTAGTCTGAATATAGTACTTAAAGCATTTTTAGGAAGTCAAGACTAGCTAAACTATCTGTACACAACTGAATTTTAAAGCAAATACATAAATATACATTTATTGATGTTACCTTGATCACATACATACAAACACAAAAAAAACACATAGGCTGTCATTGAAAAAGTAAAGGTTTTCAGATTCTACGAAATAAACACTTTCTGGAAGCATGTTCACAAATGGGCTTACATGCAATAAATTTTCTACACAAACAGAATTGTATATTATTTATTAGAAAACATTTCAGGTAATAACACCAATGAAAAAAGCAGTTGAAACTGGCAAAACGGCAAGTTCTAATGCAAAGCATGATGAGTGTTTTGCTCTCCCAAGTAAAATTGAGTACTACCATTGCACTTGCATTCTTGGGCTCCTTCATTCCTGTTTTTCTCATCATGGTTGGCTGATGCATTGCTACCCACTGGGACAATACCACTAATGCTGTTGCTGCAATTGCTGCTGCAATGGCATCAAAAGTCTTCTTGAGGCTATTATGCCAGGTATAAAAGCAAGACACAAGTTCAATCTGGACCCCTGAAGAGCCTGTCTCCGAGGTCTTGTCAGCTGTAATCTTTCTGAAAGCTCCTGTTCATCAGGTCTAGCCTAGAGCAAATAGCAAATCCCAATAGGTAGTCTGTTCAAGAGAATAGAAAAATCAGTGGAATTAGATGGTTTTATGGCAAGTCAATCAATGAACGAAGTAATTTTCCCATTTTTATCTAGTTTTTAAACATTTTACTTGGCTAGTTCATAGGCACAACCTCTGAAAGTTTTTTGAAAAGTCAGTGCTTCTATGCTCTACCACTTACTTTTTTTGTACTATGCTTGGAAATTATTGTCTTTAAATAACACATAACTTCTGAAGACAAGGGAAATACATTTTAACCAATGAAATCAAATCTGTATTATAGTTCAGTACAAATAAACAAATTCCACTTGGATCACATATGTTTCCTATAATAAAAAAGTATTTCCAATTTTGTTGGCATCTTATAAAATCTTGCCTGTAATGTATATTGACATATACTTGCCTTTGTTGATATATGTGACAAAGATTGACCCAAAAATCTATTGACAAGCTATTTCATCTGAACCAATTTAATTTAGTTTTACAGATATACTTTGCAGGAAAAAAATTATTTGCAAGCACATGTTAATAAATGTATCATTTTTATTAAATAGATTTACTTCTCATGTCTTAGTGATCTAAATATTGTTAGTTTATAATTATTACTATTAGTAAGATAATAGTAACAATAAAACTGATAATCCTTTGAACCACACATTTATGAGATAAAATCTAATTAAATATAAATATATATATTTATTAATATGCTTTTTGACAATTATTTTTGGAAACTCTTTCATTTCTAAGTTTAGAAGATAAAAATATCCTCTAAGTAAGAGGAAAAATACTACCAGTGTTCACAACTTCTCAATATCTCTTTATTGCTTAGAGTTTGTCATAACCAGTAAGTATAACTGTTAACATCAAACAATCTTCAACATTGTTTTCACTTGGAGAAATAACCACTTTTTTAAACAGGAAGGGATAACACAAAATCCTAGATGTCCAATCCAAGAAGACACTCACAATGAATTCCCATAAAAACTGCCATCCTTGGAATGGCCCATGTTGTGGATGGATACTAGAAGCACACCCTGATCACTTTATGGACTGCTTTTCAGGTCTAGATTTTGTAAGTAGTAAAAAATGTGAATCTAAGTATTTCAGATAATGTGACACAAGTTCATATGCATATGTTATGAAATAAATTCAAATTTTTATATCATTAAAATGTTTTTTATCACATATTGTTTTCTTTTTTAAATTGTTTATTTTTGAGAGAGAGAGAAAGAGAGAGAGAGAACAAAAGGAGGGGGATCGGAGAGAGAAAGAGACATAGAATCCAAAGCAGTCTCCAGGCTCTGAGCTGCCATTGCAGAGCCTGAAGTGGGGCTCAGAATCACCAACAACGAGATCATGACCTGAGCTGATTTTGGACGCTTAACCAACTAAGCCACCCATGCGCCCCAATAACATATTATTTTATTTTCTAACCCTTTACTTTTGCCTTTATTTTTTACCTTTTTTCTCCTTTTTAAATACATATTTATGGGGGCACCTGGGTGGCTCAGTCGTTTAAGAGTCAGACTTCGGCTCAGGTCATGATCTCACGGTTTGTGGGTTTAAGCCCCGCGTCAGGCTCTGTGCTGAGAGCTAGCTCAGAGCCTGGAGCCTGCTTCAGATTCTGTATCTCTCTCTCTCTCTCTTACCCTCCCTTGCTCACTCTGTCTCTCTCTCTCTCAGAAATAAAACAAAACATTAAAAAATAAAAAAATAAATACATACATATTTATGCGTATAAATGCACAAGCACACTATTTTACCATGCTATAGATTGGGCTTACATGTAGAATTTGTGTGACTTATTAATGACTTGAATAAAAACAAGTGTTATCACTAGTAAAACAAAGCCATATAACATCTGTCTTAACTAATTTTTTTTTAACAATTGGACTAACTAATTATTTGCAAGAATGTTCTGAAACACAACTGATAACTTGCTAGCTAGTAAAATATATAGATTCACAAACATGACAATTTCTTTCTGAATTAAAAAGTGCAGATTTCTTTTTATGTTAGCATCTTATGTCAAGAAGGGATAAATCACCTCTTCTAATACCTGTTATGGATAATGGAAATTTTAAGTTATTTAAATATGTTAAATTATGATATTCAATTAAGAACACCATCTTAACCTGAAATTCTTGATTCTTCCATAAATAGTAATTCTAAAAAGAAAGAACTACAAACAGAAAGATAAATTATTTGATGTTTTCACTGACACCATAATAGGGTTCAGTTCTAAACTGAATATCAGAACATTGTGGAACCATTACTTTCTGCTTAAGTCCTTTGAAAATTTTAGAAAAACTAAATCTCATATAACTTTTAGTTTTTTTCCCTTCTTAGATATGTTATGTTATGTCATGAAATAATCTGTAACATAATGACACATATTATTGATATTAATAAGAAATAAGAGAAAGATGGTTTCTATATAATATCAAACAAGCTAGCCTAATGTTTCTTTTATTTAAATTTGAAGACAACAGCAATCCATAATTATCTTTTTTATATCTGTGCTAAGAATGATTGTGTACCAGTATACTGAACCTGAAATATGTCATTAAAGGCGTAGAACACTTTTAAAAAATATAACAATTATAGTTTTAATGATTGATTAAATCATGAGGAAAGTATTGAGAATTGTTATATAAAGTACTCCCTCAACCTCTGAAACATTAAACTTTACTCAATAATGCTTTGCCATTTACAAAATAGAATTAAAATGTTGTATTCAGATATGGGTTTTTTGGTTCTTTCATGCTTTTATTGATATTGTCTCAACCAAAAATTTGTCAAAGTATTGCTCTATATAGCAGACAAGATATATGGAATAACCAAACTAGAATATAAAAAAATCTTAAATGGGACACCAGAAGTCTAACGATAAAAAATTAAGTACAATTTGGGTATTCTTAATTTTCTTAAAAAAATTTGGGGAGATGGAGGGACAGAGAGAGGAAGAGAAAGAGAGATTGAGAAAGAACAAGAAAGAGAGACTAGACAAAGTATAACATATTTTATTTGTGTATTTATGTATTTATTTATTTATTTTGAGAATGGGAGAGAGAGTGACAGACAGAGACAGAGAGAGCAAGAGAGAGAGAGAGGGGTGGTGAGAAAAGGAGAGAGAGAGAGAGAGATCGAGAGAGAGAGAGAGAGAGAGAGAATCCCAAACAGGCTCCATGCTCTCAGCCTGGAGCCTGAGACAGGGCTCAATCCTACTAACAGTGAGAACATGGCCTGAACTGAAGGCAAGAGTCAGACACTTAATTGACTGAGCTACTCAGGCACCCCTGAAATAATATATCTTAGATGTATGATTGATATGGTAGGGGGGAAAAATTCTTAGACATGGAAAGTGGCAGGAAAACTGAAAATGACTATGCCAAAGAAAAGAGTGACTCCAGAGTCTGGAAATGTCATCTGTCAGTATTAGTTAATCTAGATATTTGGTTTTATTGGTGATAGGTCGGAAAGAGATTCCCACATAACCCCCCTACCCTCGGAAAGTTTCATCTTCAGTATGAAATTAGGAAATTTAAACACAAGCTGAGAATTTGTAACATAAACATAATTGCATTTTCTTTCTTTTTTTTTTAAATTCTTTTATTTTTTAGAGATAGACAAAGCATGAGTGGGGGAGGGGTAGAGAGAGAGGGAGATACAGAATCGGAAGCAGGCTCCAGCCTCTGAGCTGTTAGCACAGAGCCCTAAGCAGGGCTCGAAACCACGGACTGTGAGATTATGACCTGAGCTGAAGTTGGACGCTTAGCTGACTGAGCCACCCAGGCGCCCCCATAATTCCATTTTCAATTGGCTTGAGGGTGGAATTTGCACAAGTGTGTTGTTGAGGCTGAAAGGCACAAATAGTAACAACAAAATATTTGCTTTAAAGTCATCTAAAGCTATTGTTGCTCACAACTAGCAGGAACAATAAAAAGTTATCTATTAAAATATGTCATAATAAGATCCCTTAAAGAATTCCAAGACTTTGGGCACCTGGGTTACTCAGTCAGTTAAGTGTCCAGCTCTTAGTATCATCTCAGGTCATAATCTCACAGTTCATGAGTTTGAGCCTCACGTTGGGTTCCACTCTGACAACATTGAACGTGCTTGGGAATTCTCTTTCCCTCTCTCTTTACCCTCACTGGTTTGCTCTCTCTCTCTATCTCTTTCACTCTCTATCTCTCTCAAAAAAAATAATAAACATAATTTTTAAAAAAAAATTCAAGACTTAATATACCATCAAACATGAGTAAATAACAAGGAAACAAGAAAAAATGCCATGAATGACAGCAACAACAAAATATTTTGGCAATATAGTCTAGAAACATGCTTTCCTACATGTTCTCCTGATTAACAATATAGGTGCTGATGCAGGACTATTAATAGGGAAAAATGGCCTTTCAAATAGACACTCAAGCAGTTGGATTTCCATAGGGAAAAATAAACTTTGGCTTATTTCTTTCACCATGCATAAAAATTCAATTTCAGATTGAAAGAGCCTTAAATGTAAAAAGTAAAATAATAGATATATTTAGAAAGTAATATAGGAAAGTATTTTCTGTACATGAAATTAGGAAAAATTTCTCAAATGTGACACAAAAGTGTCTAAGCATAAAAAAGTATGGACAATTTGGACATTATAAAAAGTTTCAAAAATCTACTTGGAGAGAAGAGGCAGAGTGGAAAGGAGAGACAAATAGTTGAGAGAGAGAAACAGAGAGAGAGAATTGAAATGCAAATATAGGGGCACCTCGGCAGCTCAGTTGGTTAAGCATCTGACTTCATCTCATTTCATGATCTCATGGTTCATTTCAAGTCCTACATGGGGTTCTGTGCTGACATCTCAGAGCCTGGAACTTTCCTCAGATTCTGTGTGTGTGTCTCTCTCTGCCCCTCCCCTGCTCACACTCTGTCTCTCTCTCTCTAAAATAAATAAACATTAAAAATATTTTTTAAAACTGCAAATATAAAATCACATTGAGATTATACTACAGATCCAATGAATTTGTTTATAAATAGCAAAATGAATATCTAAGATAATATTAAAATGGAATGGATATAACTATTCGTTAGCACTCTTGTCATCAGATATGTTTCCTGTAAATAGAACAAGGTCATTTTTCTGATAGATATTCACCTTAAGAATGGAAACCATGAAGAATTCCTGGCATAAATGCTACCAGTATTTGTAACAGCTCTGGATATGTTTTTGTAATGAGATACAATTTCACTTAATATATATTAGCACCATCTCCCACAGATTTTACCATACTGTATGCAGGCTTTTATTGATGGTTTTAGCTACCAATAAGAAGGACTATATACAATGAAGGGTAAGTTCCCTTCTTGACACTGAAAAATAAAAATTTGGTCAACAGGTACAGATAATATTCCAAAAAAGGTGAAGTGATAACATGTTCCTACCAAATCATTAAAAATTATCAGTGATAACTGAATAGCTAAATAAAAGTGATAACTGAATAGCTAAATAATCATATTTAAAGGATAAAAAGTGTGCCTGGAGAGGTAAGCTCAGAAAACGAACTAATAGATTCCTAAATATATGGTTGGATTTAAATAAAAAATATGAAGTGCTGTGTGCCTGATCTTCATGCTTCCTTAAATTACCCATTGTTTTCCAATGTATCCCAATTGCTTGTTCAATTGTGCACCTTCTACTTGAATACAAACCCCAATGCTGAGCTATCTGTTTTTTCTTGTGCTTGATTCACAATTTTAGCTTGACTTTTAAGCTCAGATACACCTCCCACTAAGCTACATTTTAAACTATTCATCCTACTCATTATTTCCACAGACATTTTTTAATGAGAAAAAAGAAAATGCGTTAACATTTTGATCTAAAGTACTGAGAAAAGCCACCAGTGTAAAACCATAGTCAACAATATAAACCTGCTTAGGAATTGAAGGAAAGCAGAATAACATGTAAGGAAGAAGGAGAAGCTGATGAGGCCATAGTGGCCACTCTAAGGTTATTATTCTTCGATTCAAAGATAAATGGGAGTATATTGTGATTTTCATCAGAAAGGGATGAAATGGAATCTTCCGATTTATAATTTGATAAACTATATTTGCTGCAGTATGGTTGTCCATTGGAGGAAAGCTAGAAGAGAAGAAAGAAATTAAGATAAGAGGCTATTGCAGTGTCAAAAGATGAAGGTTAATTTGAAAAGGATAGTGCGATGAAAATCTTGAGTAGAAAGAGAGCAACTTAATTGACCGAAATTAAAATCAAGAGGGCTGTGGTTCAATTTAAAATAATGAGAGTAGGAGACATTAAAGCAAAGTCTTATATTTTAACTTATTATGTAACAGAATGGAGGTGATACCATTTATCAAGAGAGGCAAAAAGAAAAAGGAAAATTGCTGGGTTTGGAAAGGATAATTCGATTAAAACTTTGAATATATTCATTAGATTTGAGAGATTTTTGAACTAGTAAGATGAAGATTTATAGAGAAAATTGGTTTTTTTCAATCTGTAGGTAAATATTAACTGAAAAATGCTCATTGTTTTTAGCCAAATGGAAGTCTTTTAAGACATTAATAAGAGTTGATTCAAGGAAATGTCAACACAAAACCCAGATTATATTGTTCTAAGGAGTGAAAGACAAGGGAGCAAAAGGAGCTTGAATATGAAAAATCCTTTATAGGAAGGAAGCACTATGATGGACTACTGGACGTATATTATTGATGTTATTGTCTAGATGCAGTTTAAATTGCTATAACAGGGGAATGGCATTTCAATACATAAAACAAAAGGAATAATGACTGGAAAGGGTTTCCTCTGACTGAAATAAGAGTCAGAACTGAAAATTCAATAAAACTTTTAACGTCACAATATACAGAAAAGAATTTACACTGTAAGAACAGCAGCAAGTACAGAGTGGGATGAGATATATTTAGGTCTGTATCTGGTAACATACACAGTACGAGTTTCTGTTAGAATGGTGTAATTCTTGCCTCCTCTGGGAGACAGGACTCTGTCTCGGTATCTTGAGTGATCCACGATTGAGAGCTGAAAGAACAGGTCTGGTAAGTAGAATACCTTGCTGTTTGCACTCTTTTATATATCCTTCTCTGCCACTGTGACCTCTGGCCAGTTCTGGGATGATCAGTGACAAAGGCTGGCTTTGAAAATGGAGTCATTTTGTCTGTTTGGTCGCTCCTGTCTTTCCCACGGTAAACACTTTCTGATGGAAATACAGGACACAAATATCTTCACTGTGTGTGCGCACCTTCCACCCACATGCCTTTAACTCAAACCTCTTATTTCTCATTTTCTGTCTTTTTTTTCCCCCAAGCACCTGGGCAGCAGGTCAGGTCATTTGCCACCTAGAAGCAGTCTTCTAAACATTTTAAATATATTGACTATTTTAGGGGTGCCTGGGTGGCTTAGTGGGTTAAGCGTCTGACTTTCGCTTAGGTCATGATCTCGCGGTTCGTGGGTTCGGGTCCCGCGTAGGGCTCTGTGCTGACTGCCAGCTCAGAGCCTGGAGCCTGTTTCAGTCTGTGACTCCCTCTCTCTCTGACCCTCCCCTGTTCACGCTGTCTCTCTCTCCTAGAAATAAATAAAACATTTAAAAATATGTATATTGACTATTTTAAGGATCATTGAAACCTTATAATGTAGGCATTAGCATTATTTTCCCTTTCTTAATAATAAGGAAAAAGTGTTATTTGCCCAGTCATACTGTAAGTAAGTGATAGAGCCGGGATATGAACCTAGGTGATATCACTCCTGTGACCCCATGCTTATGAGCTTTAGGTAGATTTAGCTGTCTTCATTGAAGAAATCTGGACAAATGTGTGTCGGACCCTAGCCAGGTTACTCATTCCACCCTTATTGTGCAAGAATCCAGGAACGTTTAAGGAAAACAAACAAGTGTGGAGAAAAATTCCTTAGCTCAACATTTGATTTTCTGTTTCCAGTTGAGTTTAACTGTTCTCGGATTAGCTAATAGACTACTTCTATAGATATGACTGAGAGTTATTATCGATAGAGACAGCCTACATGGCCTCAAAATATGGATAAAAGCAATTTTGACCCTGGCTCTCATGATACAGAAGTCACAGAGGCAAAGTAAATGAGTTCTTAAATTACTCTAGTCCAATTCTGTACAAGGCTGTGATGGAATTACATTTTCAAGTGAAAAGGATTTTACATGTAATTATTACTCATTCTTATTCATGACCAACTTGCCCCATCATGATTAATTTGCAAATAAATGATACACAATTAAATGGATGTACAGTGTTCTAATTGCTGAGTGCATTTGCCTATAAATAAAGTGTTTTTCCAGGGTGTTTATTTCCTTTTCTTCTTCTGCAACCCTATGCAGTAAAAATTGTGACCTTAACATTTCTTAATCTCAGTGTAATATTGGAGTGAAGTAGAAGAGGTGGTCTTTTCCCACACATCTTTCAGCTCAAAGAGCATAGACATTCAGAGTCTGAATCCATATTCACAAAAATTATTCAGAAGTTATATACCATATTACCACAATCTAAGGAATTAGATTCATTTGATTAAGTTATCCATTTCTTTGGCTTTTATTTTCTTACTTTCTTAACAAGTACAGAAAAAAAAATGCATGGAGAAATAGGTAAAATTAAAGAAGAAAAATGTTCTTTTTTCTGAAATATGTATCAGTTGGGGGCTGTATCTATTAGCTATCTTTAGAAATTATGCTTTAGTTTTAGTGTTTCTGACCAAATTTTTTGATAATAAGGAAAATTTTCATATACACAAAAGGCTTAGAGTTAACAAAAAACTTAGAGTTAAACTGATCCAATTTAGGTTGTCTGGTAGATTATACTTTCACTGAGTGGCATTTTAATCTAATTTAACAAACAGTGGCATGCCTGGTTCTAGTAGGAAATGGAATTTGAAAGTTATATGGCCATGATTCTCTATTTGCAAGGACAGATAATACAAAATATAAAGTGATAGTCTCAGAATGTGATTTTGATGTGCTATTCACACTTGCAAAAGGGAAAAAGTGCATTGAATGATTATGTTAAATTTCATGGAGTACGATACATTTAACTTCATCTGTACTTCGTAAAATCTTCAAAATGCAGGCCGAAGCCTTCAAATGAAAAGAATAGACCATGAAAAGTTACAGATATGTCAAAGTGGGGAAAATAGTTAAAAACCACAAATAAAGTTAGCTCGATTAAAGGAAAATGCATAAAATGGGAGGTGTCTTTATTCTGATTCTTCAGTTTCTCACATCTATTTTGTTTCTAAAATATTACTCTTGTCCAGTCATATGCTAACATTGTCCTCCCCAGTGATCTGCTCTAAGCCCACGTATCTGGCAACATTAGCAACGTTTGACTCAATCATTCTTTTCCCTAAGCGTCATGTTCATTTGGCTTTTGTAGTATCATAATTCTCCACACCTATCTACTCCACTGGCATTTCTGTCTCAGTCTTCTGGTACTTATTATTCTTATTCCTGAACTCTCACTGTGGCCAGGACTGGTGTTTGTCCAAAGGCCTTCTCTTTCTCTATTGTTCGTTCTTCTTGCTAAGTGATATCATCTGATGTCATGTTTTTAATTACTGTCTCTACACTGATAACTCCAATTTGTACCACCAATTCAATCATCCTATCCAAATAACATACTTGAATAATTTCTTAAACATTAAATAGGCAGTACAAGATTAACGTCCCCATCTCCAAATTTGAATCCCACTCCCCTAACTGACTTTTGCTGGGGTTTTTCGGGTACCATATAATAGCAAATAGATACATTCATTTGCTCAGGGGTTTAAAAAAGTATTCATTTCCTTTTTTTCCCCATCAAAAATCAAATTGGTTAGCAAATTCTTTTAAAATATCTAAAATCCAACACATTTGAGACATTCTCTGTACTTCTCTAGTGCAAGTTATCATTTTCTACTAGTCGGCTTGTTTCAATAACCTCACTGCAATCTATTCTCTACACAGCAAATATAATACTTTCAGAATTAAAGTCTGGGTTACCAATTTTTTTATGGAGGAGTAATATATATTGACTCTCTTGCAGATAGAAAATATAATTAGTAAACAAATACAGATAAAAACCAAAATAAACACATACTACCAGAGGGCTCTGGAAAGTGAACAAAATAGGCAGGTTTCAGAGAGGAGATGATGCACAAATAGCACAGGGTGAGTTTCTGATTTTTCTGGCTGTGCCACCCACAGACTCTCTGGACTCTGGTTTAACATGTCACAGGAATGAGTCAAGACTACCAGTGCTCCTAGACAGGCTTGAAGGGGAAGTTCATAAAAAGGGGAGAGCCAGAGAAAGGTAAACATTATATGGAACATTATACAAGGTAAACACTATACAAAATGTTTGTATAAACTTTACTCAGGTCTCAGGCTGTCTACCTGTCTACCCAGGTCTCAGGCTGACATCTGAACCATGCCTTTGAATAGTACACTAAACTAAGATTTGAGCTTCTACTCATGGTAGCCAAAGAGAGTTTGCACCTTAAGTGTAGTAATGTTAATTGTCTGGTAAAATGGATATATCAACAGTCTTCAAAGTAATATAATAGAATCAATAATCCACATGGTGATACATTTGTATTGTCCCTCGTATAGTTCAAAACATACAAAGAAACGAAAAGGTGCTCAGAGGAAAAGATGATCAATATAGTTTAACCTGTGATGGAGCAGATATTGGAATTATAAAACAAAGACTTTTTAAAAATTTTACTTAAATCCAAGTTAGTTAACATATAGTGTATCAACTTTTTCAGAAGTAAAATTTAGTAATTTATTACATAAAACACCTAGTGCTCTTCCCAAGAAGTGTCATCCTTAATGCCCATTGCCTATTTAGCCCTTTAAAGCAACTATTATAAATTTGGTCAATAAGGTAAAGGCATTTACTCTTAGTGTAACTAAAAAGATAGAAAATCTGAGAAATAGAAATTATTGAAAAGGACCAAATGGAAATTATAAAACTATAAAATTAATGTCTTAAATGAAAAAAAAAAAATCCCCTGGGTGAAATGGCAGAAAGAAGTTAAACAAGAAGAGTCCGTGACCTTGAAAATAATCTATGGAAATTCATTGAGGAAAATTGATGAATAAAATTAATAAAGAAGGGTGCCTGAATGCCTCAGTTGGTTAAGCATCTGACTCTTGATTTCAATTCAAGTCATGATCTCATGGTTAGTGAGTTTGGGAGTGAGGGTGGGGTGGGAGCTCTGCACGGACAACACTGAGCCTGCTTTGGATTTTTTCTCTCCCCCTTTCTCTAACCCTCACTGCTCAAACTCACGCTGTCTCTCTCTCTCTCAAATAAATAACTAAATACATAAATAAATATTCTTTAAATTTTTTATTTAAAAAAATAAAATAGAAAAAAGTAGACAAATAATAAACAAATTTCCATGGTTTTAGAGACCAGTATAGAAGGTCTATCATGTGAGTAACTGAATCCCCCAAAAATAAAAAAAAGAAACTGAGGTGAAAAATAATAGTTGAAAATTACTTTAAATACTGGAAGACCAACTTTATAAATTCAAGAATTTCAGCAGAACTCAAATGAGTTAAATTTCAAGAAAACCTCTGGGCACAACATAGTCAAACTACTAAGAACCAAATATCAAGAGAAAATTTTGTAAGCACATTTACTCCTTAATATCATGTAATGGTTAAGGTATCACAATGTAATGGTTAAGCTCCCTAGCATGAAAGTCAGAGTGAATATGCTCAAGTTTTGTCTCTACCACTTAACCAGTCAGGCTGTGGCCAAAAATACATGTGTTATTTTTTCAGGCCAAACTATAGACAACTACAAAGGGTTTACCTAACAGGCCTTGCAGCAGAGGTTGGGATGGGATGACTCCATTTCCTACCCCATCCCCCTCCACCCAATACATAACCAGTACAGTGCACCCTCTGGAGGGAGTTGCCAGCAGGATTCAAACCCTATGCCCAAGGATGCTCTTCTACATTTTGCATTCTGGGCACCTTCATGGTTAGATTTCTTTATCTTAACGATTTCAGCCAAGATCTTCTTTAAACAACTCGGGTGAGGTCTCTTTATGTGCTATGGGGATGGGTAGGAGTGGGAATCTTAAGAGATTTTCCTCCAAATCTCTGTACCCAGTATTTTTCCATTTCTAGTTCTCTCTCTTTTTCTTCTTGCTGGCTCCTGGGTCCATAACACTAGGCAGAATCCTTTTGTTAAGAACTTTCTTGGCAATGGGTTTCAGGTCTGTGCTGATTCATCTGATTCTCTACTGGTGCTCTGTTCCATGTGGGAAAACGGAACAGAAGAAGTTGGTGCTTTCTCTGGTTTGGCCTCTTGTTTACACTATAACAGAACTAAAGCCCTGATTCTTACTTCTATTTTGACATGTTGCATTAATCTGCTACCCTGACACCTGGCAGCCTAACTGTCTAGCTCAAAGGAATTCCAGACAAGTTGGTTCAGTGAGCAAGGTAGTTGATTAAGCACAATGTCATTGGAAGGAGTGAAAAGCTTGAATATCTTGTGGAGCACCTTTGTGATTCTATTGGATCCCACATGGGTGCTACTTGATCATTTGTAAGAGTCTGAGGGTCCCTAGTGCTCTTTACCAATGGATCTCAGAAAATACTAGAATAGCCATGGGCACTTTGCCAGTCATGTCATTTGGTCACAAGGAGTGCTAGCAGCAGCAGCACAACATTCCTGGAGTATGCTAGCATGCTACTGATAAGAGTTTGTTTTGTTTTGTTTTGTTTTGTTTTGTTTCCTTCCAAAGGGGATGTCTTTCTGTCTAGACCTCTAACTTTCAAAAATAAATCACACTAGAGGTTAAGTTCCTGTCCTTTTTCCACAGGAAGAACAGGAGGCCTTGTGCCAAGGTTAAAGTTAAATAGGGAGATGAAAGAAAATTGTGCTTCTTGGATCTTTTAGATCATCCTGTATAGATGACAAAATAACGCTTTCTGGTTTGGGAGCTGAAACCACCACCACCTGAACCCTTAGCCAAGCCTGACTGTGGGTGAGTCTCCATGGGTTCCTACAAACTTCTACATGTATAGCCCTCATTGCTGAATGTATCATTGCTATTGATGTGCCCGTGTATACTTCCGATAGCATTTACCCCTACATTTTTCTCCTATTAACTGTAAAGAAATGGACACATTATATTTAAGATCACTAATGCTATAATCTCTAAAGAAAAACAATTAAAATTACATTTTAAATTTGAAGTCAGGAGATTTTAGGATTAATATTGCTTCAAGATAACCATTCATGTTATGTGCACACAATATTTGGTTCTTCAATAACTCAACATGTATTTATTGATCACCTATAATGTTTTACGTATGGTATTGCAGACTCAATCTCTCCTATCACAGAGATTAATTTTGAAAATAAACATTAAGAAAAGTAGCTCCAAATAAATAATTAAGTAAAATTTGAAAGATGTCATGAAAGAACATTGGGGATAACAAGATATAATATATCTGAGAGCCTAATATACTTGGTTACTACTTAATTTATTTATAAAACCAAGCTAGGACAATTAGATTCCACTCACTTTGATAGATATTATGGTTAAAATAGTGAACATATTCAATATATAGCTGCTTACTGAGCTTAGCATATTACATTTAGTAACTAGACAAAGAAACAAAATATGTAGTAAATGCTAAGAACTTCATGATGTTATGAACATAAAATAAGTATGCAAAAATAAGGAAAAGAGAGAATATGTGGTGAAGAAGCAATGAGAAAGTAGAGGTTTAAATAAATACAAGCATCTTCTAAGTCAAGTGGAGGTAAAGCAAATAAAAAGAGTCTGAGATAGTGACTGACAGTGACTGGCATATCAAGTGTAAGGTGAGTCATGTGACAGAGCAGAGAAGTCAGGGAGAATACAGGGAGGAATGGGTAGAATAAAAGGCTGGTTGAATTAGTTAGGGCTCAGATGTATAAATCCGTTTAGTTCATATTCTACATTTTAGTCTTTATTCTCAGAATGATGTGAAGCCCATTGATGGTTAGGACCCAAAATGAAAGATTTGGTTTTGTGTTTGGAAAACTGCACACTGGTTGCCATGTAGAAGACGGTTTGGAGAAGGACCATGGTAGTGCAGGATGGCTAACTGTGAACCCAAGTGTGAGTCTGGAGAAAAGGTCTACATCTATCCTGGACATATAAATATGTAAAGATTCTGTACTATAGATGGCAAGTAATCAGGTGCATGTATCATATTGTCTATGGAAGAAGTATAGAATAAGAATAAAATAAAGCAAATCTATCACCAAAGCTTCAAGGACAAATGCTGTATGAACGTGTGTGAATGTGTGGCAATAGCATGCACGTATGTATATGTTAGGCTGTGCATTCAAACAGCAAAAAGAAACTCAGAAAAACATAGATATGCATTAAACTTTGAAATTTATGGCTAAAATAACTCTGTCTTATACACTGTAAGATTTTTCCTAACTACAACATGGGGCTCCTGAACCCAAACAGCAAAAACAACAGCCACAACAATTGACAATAGGCAGGTTTTGACTTCTGAAAATACCAGTAGTAACACAGATAGTGGGTTAGACAAGATTTTGAATCACCGGCACTGCTTCTGGTTTAAAAACACAGTTTCTGTCTCAGCAAATCAGGCAGCCATTATTTCTATGGGGAGTACAAGTTTTGTTACAAGCCTAAAGTCATTTCCATCCACACTTCCATTTCTGACCAATCTCAAATTCTACCTTTGCTTTAAAAACTATTGTAAATATTCAATTAGCTTTGTAACGTTGTGCCTCAAAGATATGTATCAGTAGCCCATTGAGACCAGGGGTAGTAGCACATCATTAGGACAGTAAAAAGGCTGAATACACTGAATAATGGGCTCTGCAGTTTTTAACGCATCACTTCTAGTAAACGTTAAAATAAACACTGCCTGAAATTAACAAAAGACAAATCTTCTTCTCATAGTTAAATACATTTGACAGTGAGAAAGCATGTTTTCAGGCTAGAAAGTAGAATCACCCCAGACAAATGTCTAGTAGATGCCAACATTTGATCAAAGAGTTCTTACACCACGTTACAATTAATTTAAAGTCTAAAGCAGAAATCTCGTCACTACCCATGTGTGACATGAGAAGTTCAAAGAGAAAACATAAACTCCATGTTGGCAAATAAGCCTATAAAAACCTTAGCAAGTTTAAAGTTGAATTAACATATAAGCACACACATAAAACATTACAGGGTTAATAGAAAAATAAAACATTTTACTACATAAAAGAGTGGACACTTTCTGTTAGGATTCAAATAAGAAATTATATGAAATTATTTATCATAGAACACTAAAAAAGGCATAAAGTTCCTGTTTATACATTATTAACCAAATATAAGAAAATAAATATGAACTAGAGGCTGAGAAGAAAAAGGAGGGAAATAGCCATAAAATAAATGGAAGGATTATAAATTATAAAACACATAAGAATTGGCAAAAACTCAAAAAATATTCAAGGAAAAGCAGATACACAAAAGTTTTAAAAAGCATTTGAAACCCTGCTCTTCAAATATTGAGCATACTCTCATTACCGTTAGTATTCCAGAGTGTGACTACAATATGATTATGAAATGCATAATATAATGAGAAAATTACTGCCAATAAAGAATGTTTTGCTGAAACTCTTTCTAAAGAATAAAGTTAAATTAAAAATGTTTCCGGGAAATGTAATCTGATAGAGTTTACCACAAATAGGTCCACTCTAAATGATGTTGATAAGGGGGTTTCCTGATAAGAAGAAAAATAATTCCAGAAGAAAGTCTGAGAAGCAAAAAATTTTGGTCATTAAAAAATCACATTTTATAAAACACTTATAATTTTATAGGTGAATATAAACAGATACACACCATATAAAATGAAAAATATAATGTACAAATGATTGGATAAAAAGGAGAGGAAGCTTAAATATCATAAAATAACATGTTAGGAGGGCAAGATGGCAGAGAAGTAAGGAGCTCCGTGCTTACACTCGCGCCCTTACATCACACAGAAAAGACCTGAAGCCATTGGAAACCTTGCAAAACNGGCCATAGAGGGACCAGGTTTTCCTCACTCCAGCGGGCTCCGGCTATGCGCACCCTGCAGGCAAGCCCCCACCCCTGCGCACCAGCCGGTCCCAGAAAAGGAAGCAGCAATTCTGACTCCACCCCCAGAGCTCCGCAGGGGGCCTGGAATTGCCCGAGGNTAACATGTTAGTCAGTAAGGAAGTAATCAGTTATCTTTTAATCACTTAAAACCAGTAATAGACTGAATAATTTCTAAATAAGTGGAAAATAAAAAATGAACAAACATATAACAATCCAAACAAAGGCAAAAAGAGAGAAAGATGAACAATGAGAGCCTAGAAATAGTAGTACATAAATTCAACTGACAAAATCATAGTTTAAAAAAAACATAATTATTTGGAAATTAAAGATACTTCTAAATAAGTCATGCATCAAAAAATCATAAAATATTGAAAAATTTTAGAGCTAAACAATTATAAGCTATTCCATATTTAACTGGAAAGAATGAAACTAAAATAGTACTTAGAAATACATAGCATTTAATGGTTATATCCCGAAAGAGGAGAGGCTAATATTTACTTATGTCTACCACTTAGATGTTTAAAAAAAAACATAAAAACAAACAATAAATAGAAAAAAGAAAAAGTAATGAATAGGAGTACAAGACAGTAGATTTATTATTTTGAATATAAAAATATAGAGGAGACCATCAAAGCAAACACATTTTCTTTGAAATAGGCCATAAAAATTGGTAAATATCTGGCAATCTTGATCTAAATATGAGAAAATACATAAATAATATTAGTTGGGAGGAGAAAAGTTCTAGAATGTACAATTTGTAAAAACCTACCAGACAGAAAATTAACAATCTGCAGTATTGTATAATTATTAAAAATAATTAACCAATAGTTTAAAATTTTCCCAGGTTTAACAGAATTGACTCTTCACAGTTGAGTTCTCTGTAGTATTCTATCCGATTTAATAGCATNGCATTTTTGGTTTCCCAGTATATATGAAAGTTATATTGATACTGTATTTTAAATTAGTAGTCCACCATTATTATTAGCCTATTAAGTGTACAATTGTCTTATGCCAAAAAAAAAAAAGAAATAACCAAAAAACAAAACAAAACCAACAAAACCAATGTACCTACCTAGCTAAAAGTACTTTACAGTTAAAGAAAAAGCCAGCAATCATCTGAGTTTTTGCTAGTGGTAAGTTTTGCCTTGATGTTGATGGCTACTCACTGATGAGGGTGCTACTTGTTGAAGGTTGGGGTGCCTGTGGTAATTTCTTAAAATAAGACAACACTGAAATTTGACACATCAATTGACTCTTCACAGTTGAGTTCTCTGTAGTATTCTATCCGATTTAATAGCATTTGATTTACTGTACAATTTCTTTCAAAATTGGAGTCAGTCTTCTCAAACCATACCTCTGCTTATTGACTAAGATTACGTAATATTCCAAATGCCCTGTTGCCATTTCAATAACCTTCACAACACCTTCACCAGGAGTAGATTTCATCACCAGTTTATTTGCTTATCCATTTAGAAACAACTCCTCATCTAATAAAATTTTATCATAACATTGCAACAACAAAGTTTTATCTTTAGGATCTGCTTCTAATTTCAGTTCTCTTGCCATTGCCACCACATCTGTAGTTACTTCCACCACTGAGGTCTTGAACCCCTCAGTGTCACCCATGAGGGTTTAAATCAACTTCCAAACTCCTGTGAATGTTGATATTTTGACCTCTTCCCATGAATCTCAAATGTTATTAATGATATATAAAATATGTGAACCTGGGGCCCTTAGGTGGCTCAGTTAGGTAAGCCACCAACTCTTGGCTTTGGCTCAGGTCATGATCTCATGGTTCATAGGTTCAAATCCTGCATCAGGCTCCATGCTGATTGTGTGGAGCCTGCTTGGGAATCTCTCTCTCTTCTCTCTGCCTCTCTCTCTCTCTCAAAATAAATAAATAATGAAATGAATAAACTTAAAAATAAATAAAATACTTGAATCTTTTCCAGAATTCTTTAAATTTACTTTGCTCAGATCTGTTACAGGAGTTACTATGGCACCTATATTATAGCTATATATAAAACAGAAATGTGTTTCTTAAATAATAGGTCTTAAAAGTTCAAAATGATCCATGGGCCGCAAATGAAGGTTGTGTTAATAGGTATGAAAACAACATCTACCTTGTTGTCCATTTCCGTCAGAGATCTTGGGTGACCATGAACATTGTCAATGAGCAATAATATTTTGATTTTTCAAACAGAATGTGATGTGGAAAATTCCTGTGTCCTGGAAAGTTTCATTCCTGCTTGCAGTGCTGCTGAATGCTCAGGAAGCAAATGTCAAGGAGAGGAAAAGCGGATGCTGTTCTCAGGCCCAGAGCATAGACACTGGCACTGCCTGCTTGAGACAAGATTGGGACTTGAGCTAACAACTCAAAGTGAATTTCCACGCGTTACCACTGTTGAAAACGTGAACTTTGGTGACACTGCAGCTAGACCTTGCCCCTCTTGGGCTTCCTCTCCAGAACTAATCACCAAGTTCCAGTCCTGCAATAGATCCAAACCTTTGAAATTTTCTTTATCTTCTACTCACTGACTTCAATTCATTGCCGGGAAAAGCCACCCATTCCTCACTTTATCCACCCGAAAGTCCCTTTTTTTGGTTTGTTTCTGTCCCTTCATCAACCCCAACATTGTTGGCTTTTTTCTCCATTCTCCATAATGCCTCAAAACCTAAATGATTAGCCTTGACAAATTTAAGTTGCACTTTTCTCCAAAGCAAGAAATTTAATTTTAGTTGGAAACCCTTCCCAAGAGATGAAAAAAACATATATCAGAATGTCATTCTTTTAATATAAAAATATGAAAAGTTGAGTTTCCATATTTAAAAAAACCCAAAACCTTAGTCATGTCTTGTAAATATGGTTTCATGCACATTAATTCCTTACAATACACACAGTCTGAAACAACTTCTTGCCATTTGAATAAAGCATTTTTTCTCTACAACATGAGTCACATTATGTTTTATAAATTGGAAGGTTCTAATCTGTTAGTACCCTTTAAGCATTTTCTGGTGACAACTTATTTCCCACCAGATGAGTACACAATACAAAACTAGCTCTTTTACTTTTTTTAAGATAATTATGTATAAACTACAAACACACGGAGAGTAGAGCAATTTCCACAAAAGAATAGAGGAGTTTTTAATGTGAATTGTCATGGAAAACCAAAGAGCAAGTGTTTATTTTATTCACCACTAAGAACATTTAAATAAACCCAAAGCCTGTCTATGAGGCCTGGGTTGTTTGATTCAAGAGTTTTAAAAGTTTGGGGATATTTCATGCTTTGAATTGACTGAATTATTCCATTAACACACTATTATAAAATGTGAAAATGAAACATTTCTAATAACCTTTGCAAAGAAAGTATTTGGACTGCCTAATATTTAATTTCCTAGGTCCCAAATAAACTATTTAAGATCAAGAAAATGTCTGAATATATACATGCAACTATTTATTAAAGCTATAAACTTGTTTCTAGATAGTGCATACTGAGTATTTAGAGAATTACTCTTTTCTTATTTTGGTTATATATACACCAATATCTCCTTTATTGAAATAACTTCTTAACATAGTTCTCTATATATACCTATGGGATTTTTGGTTATCCATACTTAGATAATAGAAATCTCATGTTTTTAAAAAATAGAGTCCCATTTTTAGGGTAAGTTGCCTATGCATATATGTCCACCTATTGGTTGACTGAACTTCTTTATCTCTGGAATCAAATAGTAAGGTAGGTAGTAATGTATTTCACATAATTTCCAAGGAATAAAATAGCTTTTAAATTTCATTGAATCTTTCCACATGAACATAATCTTTAATAGATTATTTAAAGCATCTTTTAGAAAATATTTATATAACCACTAGTTTTAAACTACAGGTATTTGCTGTTATTTTCAGTTTAATGTATTAAAAATCATTTCCCCTAGTAACAGAGTTACATTTTATCATTTTAGTCATATTAAGTGAAGATATTTATTTAAATGTGTGTTCAAGAAAATGAGAAGTAAGATATTTTCCAACCGAGAATAGATTCCATAGAATTGCAAGAAAAAGAGTTAGACAGGTACAGATAAAAAGCAAAACTGCTGAAGGCGTTGTGCTTCAAGTAGACAGAGCAGCAAGATCTTGATGGCGGCTATCCATGAATTTTAAAGGAAGTGAACAAGAAAACCAGTGAACCTTTAACTGACATTTTTTAAAGTTCACTAGACTTGGGAGAGATTCTAGAGGATTTGAAAGCAGCAAACATGACTATGTTATTTCAAAAGGGTCAAGATAGAAGCAAAAAAAAATATTATGAGAGCAGCAAGTTGAGAAAAGGCGAACTAAAGCTGCATACTGAAAGAATATTTGAAAAAAATATTTTTATTTAAGATAAATCAATACAAATACACTCGGTGGACAATGGGCTTAATTGATATAAATACCACACATAAGAAAAAGTAGGTTTAAATTTGAGGTCAATGTTGATGTTGAAACAAACCTTGAATATTCACAAGCTCAGAAGAAAAGGAAAGGAAAATGTTCTAGTATTTGAAATGTTTTGAGTGGGTAAAAAAAAAGAAAGAAGGAAAGAAAACATGCTTTAAATTTAGAAAACATTGATTTAAGATAGCACCTAATCTACAAACAATTAAGTTGTAAAGTGAAAAATCTCACTCAAATGGGTTAACATAAAGGAGGATGTATGTGAATGTAACAGAGGATCCTGTGGGACCCAATTTTAGGAACATCTTTACACAGCCGTGTGCAATGACTGTCCGGGTATATTTTCTTTATTAAATTACCCTCCCTCTTCTCCCTCTGACTTCTCCCTTCTCTCTGTCAGCTCTTGATCTTTAAGGTCTTTAGCTTTATTCTCTTACAGAGTAAAATAGATTTGGTTTTCAGAGCCAAGTTCTGGCCATGACTCATCATGAACTTCTCTTAAGTCCAATGGCTGCCACTATCTATCTTAGCCACAGGCTTCTTAATTTAAGTTTTAGAGAAAAATCAGTTGGTTTAGGTTGGGTGAGGTGCCCTGACCTTAGTCAGTAAGCTATGCTCAGAAATCTCCAGGGGGACCTGGGTGCCTCAGTCAGTTAAGGGTCCCACTTCCTCTTGGGTCATGATCTCATGGCTTGTGGGTTTGAGCCCTGCATCAGGCTCTGTGCTGACAGCTCAGAGCCTAAGACTGCTTCGGATGCTGTGTCTCCCTTTCTCTCTGTCCCTTTCCCACTCATGCCCTCTCTCTCTCTCTTTCTCAAATATAAATAAACATTAAAAAATTAAAAAAAAAAAGAAATCTCCAGGTGACCTTGCCTGCTAGCACTATACCTTAATCAGAGCCTGCTGTAATACACTTCCAATAAAAGCTGGTATGTTCAATTTTCTGGGTTATCAATTTGGAAGACCTTGTTTAAAGATTTTGGAGATTTTGTTCAACACAGGATGGTGATTATAAGGATGTAAGTCCTAAACATTGTGTTCGAAAGTAAGAGTATGTCTATATACTGTACCATGTGTAACAAAATAATTGCTGCAGTTATTACTGGTTCTTATTCTGGTTTTAATTTTTGTCCAATAAGCAAGAGATGGCCATTGACAAATTAATAGAAAAGTAATGACTAACAAATGAGATTGGTATTTTAGAAGGTTTCCTGTTATTAATAATATATTTTAAAATTAACATAATAAATGTTTTAGAAGAAGAGAACAAGATAGTTATAAGCTTTTCCACATTCTAGTTGCAATATTACTGTGTTCTTAAGTAAGGAGTGGGCAACTGGTTTGGCAAGGAGGCATCGGTCATAAAAGAGATGTAGGATTTATGGAACTAAAGGGACCTAGCAAAAAAATGATGTAGAAAGGGAAGAGTAGGATAGGACTCATATATCTAACATGGGTGTCTTTGGAGTGAAACTGCAAATCACTACCATCCTGAACACCGAAGAAGTAGAATGTTCAGTGTGTCACTGGCTGGGGAAGAAGGCTGGGGAGTGGCAGTCTTTGGAGTTTTGCCAGGATACAGGGGACAGATGAAACAAAGTAAGGCAAGAGCAGTGCGTGCTGAACGCAGCACACACTGAACACAGTAACTGCTCAGCCGAGGCAAAAGAACAAGACATGCTGTAGACAGCAGAAGTGTTTTTCCTTCCTAGATGAAATGCTTAGGTTGGTTACTAAGGACTGTGGAGGCCATCCTTACCCCTTACTTCGCCCTGTGCATTCTTCCTGAGTTCGCTAGCAGGTATGCATAGGTGGTCACGTAGAGTCATGGTATATTTCACATGATTTATTAACTTATTTTTCTGCTTTTAATTCCACATATTATTGTTCACTCCCCAACAATAGGAGAGAGCTACCCAGGCAGGGGCGCACCCGGCCCTCTCTTGCGTAAGGGAGCTTTTCTTGGTGCAGTCCCTCTGGGTCCCATTTGGACTCTGAGTTAATCCTCTCTGTCTCCTTCCCACTGGGCAGCAAGCAGCACCACAGAGTTTTGTTCAAACAATGGAAACTGTCATTTTTAAAGAAAAATATGAAATTATTGGAATATTAGTGAGTAGGTTACAAGACCCATGAGGTCTACAGGACTAGGTTCAGAAAATTGGCAGAAGCCTTGGAATGTCAGACAGTGAGAGTTCCTATGGCACTGTGTCTTGAGGGACAGATGCGAGTACGTGCCTCTGTGGGCATGCCTACCGGTAGCCTCTGGTACAGTCGCAGCCTCCTGTACCATTAAGAATCTCTAATTTTTAACCTGCAAGTCCCTGCTATTCCCTATGCAGTCAAGTCTCAGATGAGAGGTAGCTAAGCAGCAAACCCACATCAGCTGTTGCAGCGTAGCAGGAATCTCCCACACAGAGTCGTGACGCCAACGCTTTTCTTTCCAGAAACCAACTGTATTTTTGCCGGTGTGGCTCAGTTGGGTTGGTACAGCAATAACTTAGGCCCAAACCCCTCATGAGGATGAGGTAGTTTTTTAATACATTTTCTACTTCTTTTCCCCCCATATTTGGTAACACGCAAACATGCAATCTGATTACGTGGTCTCAGGTTATAAGGGCGTGAGGGATGTTACCTATGCCTATAACCAGGATGCCTTGAGTTTTTTAATTTTTGTTTCTGGTTTTGTTTTTCATTCCTTAGGGAGGGAACCCCACCACAGTAGTTTGGGAGCCGTGAAGAAAAGGTTTATGTTTTCCTTCCTAGAAAACAAAATCTTGCCCTGCCGCCCAAGAAAACAGCTAGGATTTTCTGCTTAAATAAAGAGTGCTTTCAGATGTTAGTTGGCTGAAGATAAAATGATAAATAAAATGACATATGTCCTCAATGGAGAGTCAATGAGGTAAGAAACCTCTGAGGAAGATTCCACCTACAAAGTTGCTTGTAGAGAAATTTTGGAGCCTCAAATAGAGATTCAGGTTGGATTTTTTTGTTTTGTTTTGATTTTTGCTTGTTTTCAGCATACGGAATTGTTAAAACTGTAGCAATAGCTGTGATCATTTAGGAAGTAAATCTAGAGTAGGAAGAGGAAAGACGGCAGAATATTAAGAATCGGTGATATTTAAACATAAGAAAAGACAGTGCAGCCTATAAAACAGAATACAAATAGTCAACAAAACAGGAAAAGAAGTTAGAATGAGGGGCGTTCACAACATTTGAAAAGAAATGAGTTTCAGAGGAAAGATTATACAACCATGTTAAATGGAGTAACCACGTAACCATGGAGTTACATATCAACTAGTAAATGAAGTTAATATTAGGAGATCCTTGATGACTGTTAATTCCATGAAAGCTCAAAATAGAAGCCAGTCATTTTTGATTAAAAACGTAGGAGAAAAGAATGAATCAAAGGCACTCAGCATGGAGAATATATTCAAAAATGTGTTATTGTTAGAAAAAAGAGAATGGTGCATGGGTTTTGTTGCGTTGTTACTCCTGTGAATGTTTATTTAAGAGTCATATTAATATAATGAAGGGTGAGTAGTAAGGAGGTTGCAGGTCTGGGGGTTGAAGTATTGGAAGAGAGGAAATTTTGGAAGAATTCCAGAACTGACACGTAATAATGAAAGACTGTCATTCCTTACATCATTTTATCTCTTTTGTTTTCTCTCCTCAACTTGAAATATTCATACAAACACACACAAAGAACAAGAGGAGGAGGAGGATCAAAAGACAAGTAGGGAAAGTGCACTATAACAAAAATTTTTTTAAAAGAAGAAAATGTTTTAAAAACTAAATCACTGCGGAGAAACACAGACAGAATGTATAAGGTATTCTGCACAGCTACCTACATTTTTTTTTCTTTTCTTGAAAGACAAATCCTTTTTTTTAGACAGGCTAAATATTTTGTAATAATGCTTTTAGATAAGGAATCCACTGATGTCTTCTCAGGCAGAAATTTCTATATAAAGCCTAGGTAATTAGGGCCTCAGGTTATGTATGAGCATCTAATGGCCCAATTAGTCCTTCAGGGAAGCCAGTTTTATTGTTCCATTGTTTCCTCTGTAGTGTTTCCAATTTTAATGTAGTTTCCCTATTTAGAAAACTTGCTTTGTACTTTGACTCCACTTGAAAATTAAGGAACTTTTGGTCTAATTTATATATATAATTTATATGTACATAAAGAGTATCTTTCGTTCTCTCTCTCTCTCTCTCTCTCTCTCTCTCTCTCTCCTCATACACTCAAACAAGATCGGTATAGTTGACCTTGGACAAAGACCCTCTCTGACTAAACTTCAAACTCCTCTGAACCCCGTTCTCAACGCGGCCCCTCCTTGCCAGACTATCCAAATCAGGCACAGCCTAGTTTTAGTAAGAATCCTGCTAAATCAGTTTAGAGCAAATCTCCTACCTTTGATACTGGTTATTTTTGATATCTAATCAAATGCTGCGTCTTCCTCCATTAGCCCACCTTCAGCAAGAATTTTGTTTGGTCAGTCTAGCAAGAATTCCTTCAGCCTTCGGTGTCTCCTCTTAGTAATTTCCCACTCACCAACCCCCCAACCCTGTTCCTTGGTTATAAATTCCCACTTTTCTTCATCACTCAGAATGGAGCCCAGTCCTATAACAAGGTCTCTTCCCCCTATTGCAATAGTTTCTGAATAAAATCTGTGTTTGCCTCTTTAACTACTGCCCACCTCTAGTTTTCTTTAACACCTCTTTTAGTTGTAACATAAAGTGAGGCTTACTCGTATACTAAACAAATGCTTATATAGGCTTATTGTTTTACNAATTTAACTTTTCCCAACTGTCGCTTAATAATAATTACGTTATTCAATAAATTTTATTCAGACATGTTATAAATTTGCTTCCAAAATATATATCCCTTTCCCTGATCTTTTTATTTATTTTTATTTTTTAAAAAAAAGTTTAGTGTTTATTTATTATTGAGAAACAAAGACAGACAGACCATGAGGAAGGGAGGGGAGAGAGAAGGTGAGACACGGAATGTGAAGCACACTCCAGGCTCTGAGCTGTCGGCACAGAGACCAATGCAGAGCTTAAACCCAACAAACTACTAGATCATGATTTGGACTGAAGTTGGACGCTTAACCAACTGAGCCACCCAGGTGCCCTCCTGATCTTTTTATTTATAATGATCCTCTACCCCTTTAATGGATGTTATATGATTGATTTTGACCTTAAATAGTTCTAGCTTTGGTAAGATTTGAAAATTAAAATATTCTTGCTTATATTTCATAAAAACATAGTCATTTAGGGCCATCTCTTATTATCATATTAAAAAATATGTTTTATAATATGTACATTTTCTAATAATAAAGGAAGTAATATAGAGTAGTGTTAGAATGCTTATTAAATTGTCATGATAATTACAGGGGTGTTATTCTCCACCCATTCATTTTATATATTATCACCATTCTTCCTTACATTCCATAGTTTGAAATGCCCTTCAGTGTATTCATATTTATTTGAACTAAAATACAAAGAAATGCATGAGCACTTTTACCATCTTGAATGTGTTTTATTAGCAAGTGCTATCCAAACGTCTAACATGATAGCTAAAATTGTAAATGACCTACAACATGTCAAATATTCCTTTCTCCAATGTAAGTTCATACAAATTAGATAAATTACAATGAATCTGTGATTTATCTTGGTAAGTTACTTTATTACAAATATGTTGTCGTGTGGTATAAAGACCCCACAGATGCTTTGGACTACTCAACTTGTTTTGTATTCTAGAAACATATCCAGACTGATCTAGCTTCTATTCCCAGTGATTCTTTGCATGTTTCTTGTGGCAGTATCTTTCCACGAGTCAAAGGGGCTCTATTTTATTTCTGTTTGGACCAATACTGCTGCCCTCTTTTAGATCGGGTTCATTTCATTCAAATGACTACTAGAGTTAAAAGGGAATTGCCAGTTTAGTAATCTCCTCCTCTGCCCACTCCCTGCCAGCTCCCCCCAGGTCAGCCTTTGATTGGATCAGAAATTTATGCATTTTTGCACAAGTCTAATCAGAATGCATGCAGAAAAACTCCACCACACAATGGAGATGACTGCAAAAGCCCCAGAGTTTATGTAAATAAGGGGGTGTTTGAGGGAGCCAATCTGGGACTCAAAAAGCTTGATTTGAGTGTGCCCAAGAATAGCTATCGCAAAGTATCCCTAGTTTGCATTTTAGCAGATGAGCTCTCTTTGCCGATTTTTGCATCCGAGTTAGTTCAGCTCTTCAAAGGAAAACAAAAGCATTCCAGAACACACTTTTTTTTTTCAAAGCACAACCAAGGACTGCCAGCTAATTAAATTAATTCACATTTTTTAAAAGCTTTATCTTTACATGTAGAAAATAAATGTAAGCTCGTTCTTTATCAAGTGTTAATTCAATCATCATTAAAGTCACTGAAAAGACAAGCACCTGGATGGCTCAGTTGGTGAAGCATCGGACTCTTGGTTTCAGCTCAGGTTATGTCCTCACAATTAGTGGGTTCAAGCTCTACATCTGGCTCTGTGCTGACAGTGCAGAGCCTTCTTGGAATTCTCTCTCTCTCTCTCTGCCTCTCCCCTGCACATGCTCTCACTTTCTCTCTCTCTCTTTGTCCCTCCCCTGCACATGCTCTCACTTTCTCTCTCTCTCACACACAATAAACAAATAAACTTAAAAAAAAGTCATTCAAAATAATCCACTTCTTATCCACTCCTTTCTTTGATGTACCTTAGTCAGTCAATTGTATTAGATGTTAATATATACAATCTCACTTCTGTTTATTTTGTAGTATTTCTATATAAAGCATTAGGTGAAATAAAGAAAGTGGTTTTCTCAGTTCTTATTTTGACTCAACCAAAACCAAGTAAAACTGCATGTATTTCAAGGAGAATTTTTTAAAAATTGTCTCAAAACCATCATATTATTCTAAATTACTGGGTACTTTGGATGTACTCAATATGAATTTTGTTATAGCATAAAAACATTTGCTGGTCAATGCTCTCCCAAATCTCTTTCTCTCCCCACCCCCTCACAAGGAGTGGTGATATTTGAAGACATATATGTCATCATCATTGCAGCTCTGTAAGAAGATCATCAGAGGTGGTTTTCTCCCTCTGCTTCCCTGCCAATAATTGTGAACAACTTATGGTAAGCTGAAAAATGCCACACATACCCCAAAGATATGTCTGTGCCCTAATCCCTGGAACCTGTCAGTGTGACTGTAGTGGAAAAAAAAAAAGATATTTGCAGATATGTTTAAATTAAGGATCTTGAGATGAGAAAATCATCCAAGATTATCACGGTAGTCCCTGACTGTGATCATAAGTGTCCTTATTAAGAGACAGCCAGAGGGAAATCAGACACACACACAGAGGAGAAGGTGATGTGAAGACAAAAGTATGACTGGAGCGATGAGGCCACCAGCCAAGGGATGTCAAGGGGAGGCTAGCAGCCATCAGAAGCTAGAATAGACAGGAATGGATTCTCTCTTAGAGCCTCCGGAGATAGCACAGCCCTTTGACAGCCTGATTTTGGAATCCTGGCTTCTGGCATCTTGAAGGAACAAATTCTGTTGTTTTAAGCCACCAAGGTTTTGGTCATTTGTGAGACTAACTGTGAGGCTTGAGTTTTCCTGAGTAGGAAATAAGGAGCAAAGTGTCCAAAATAAAGCTCTTGGTCTGAGTTATTCAGAGCAATTTTAGGAAAACAAGATTCCTTGTATCACACTATTCAGTTACCATATTGATCTGAATTGGAGTCTGAGACAAACACACCAACTAATAACATATGTATCATGGCATTTACTATCTTTATTCTGCATATATTTCCCATAATATCTTATAAGTTGGGGTGATTAGCCCAATGCTATATTTAGAAATTGTTTTGTCTGGTCAATTATTAAGTAAAAATATTGAATCATAAATAAGTAAAATTTTTTACTATTTCAAAATAAAATTCTGAAATTGGAATTTACAGTAAATTATTTATTTGTACTAAATTATTATTATAATTTCTGTAGGTATTATTATTCTAGCCAGGAAAGACAATTTTGTTTTGTTTTCTTTTTCAAAATTCTGCTTGTAATCTAGCTTGTCAGTTTAAACTAGAAAGAAAAAAAACAGACAAAAAGCCCATTTCAAAAGAGACTCTCTGGTATGTGATAAAGCATTATTTTATGTGCCACACCAACATTATAAATTATAAAGGTGAAGCAGGGTGATTGTCTAAGAGACCACCAAACTCTGAATAGAAGCGAGGCAAGATTTTATTTACTGCCAGGCCAAATCTGATCTCCTGATCTCACGGAGAAATGCAGAGAATGGCCCCTAACAAAGGTAGCAATGAGCCTGTATGGACTTCAGCGAGGCAGAATACTCGTTATTTAGTTAACCAATTACATTGTGACACTCAGGTGTTAGTTTTGGCAGAGACCTATCAATTTTAAGCCTTTTGTCTTGAAATGACCAACCGTAATTAGACATTTGAGAAGCCGTGGCGTAGTGACTATGTGGCAGTCCACCAGGGTAGAGGTGACATGGTGTTTGTAACCTTGTGTACCAGAGTGTGGGTGTGGTCAACCAGAACAGGGAAGTACAAGCTTGTTAAGCGGATTTACAGAAGCAGAAATAGTATGTTAGTATTTAACCATACTTGAGGTTAACCTACAACAAAAGGTAAAGCAAACTCTTAAAGAACCAGTGCCAGAACAAAAACATAAAGCGAAAGAGAGAGAAAGAGAGAAAGAGAGAGAGAGAGATCTTAGACGTATAGCAAGTCAGCCTACTGATATATCTAAGGGCTCTGAAGTAGTTAGTACTTGATTCAAGGCGGAAGTAGAGTTTTCCACTCTTCATCTTCAAGTAAAGACAAATGGGCTTTCATAACGGACCTTGCTCTGACAATGGGAATAAATGACTCTGATACCTGAGCACTCTCAAGGAGACCCAGAGATTCAATATGCAAAGTCTTTCATTTTATCATTGAAAGTGCAGCCTTGGATTATTACTGACAGCCAAGATGCAGTTAAAGTAAAGGTCATGCAGACTATTGACAATAATAAATTTTAAGATTTGGTATCTTTTTTTCTGAGACCTTCTTCAAGTCATTTATCAAAAAAAAAAAGATAAAGAAAAGGAAAAAAAAGAAGTATTCTGTCTTAGTGCAGTTTAAAACAACATATCATTTTCTAGAGCATTTATGAATAAATACCAAAACTGTAGTTTTTAAAATTGGGTTAATACAACTATTCTCAAAATTCCTAAGTAAGAATAGCTAATCCTATAAAGACTGGTAGCATAATGTAACTGAGGTTATTAAAGCTCCATATTTGGATAAATTTTCACAATAAATAATAGAAAATTTTTTATTGTATCCACCTGAGATTAATAGACCCTCATTTTTAAAAATAATTGCCTATTTTAATGATTTAAAGTTTATCTTGAATTGCCTCAAAAATGGAGTCAAAAATATTCCTTTGAAACACACTAATGGGTGGGCTCAGTCGGTTAAGCGACCGACTCTTGATTTCAGCTCATGTCATGATCTCACCATTCGTGGATTCCTGCCCTGTACTTGGCTCTGCGCTGACAGCCGAGAGTTCCCCAGGCTCCTTTTCCCTCCCCTACTCATTCTCATATGTGTGCATGGGCTTGCTTCCCCCCACCTCAAAATAAATTTAAAAACTTAAACAAACACTATTAAACTGTAGTTGAGGTATTCACATTTAAACTGCATGAAGAAGAAAACTATTTATTTTCCCTTTTATAAAAATTTGTCTTCTTATAGTAATATGCATCTATTCACAAAATCATTTATATCTAAAATTGTAATGCAAGGTAAGTTTTATTTTTGAACTTTATTTTTATGGATAAAAACTTCTTTCTCCCTCATTTAGATTGCCCTTGACTCTTTCCTTTTAATTTACTAGGTTCCTATATTCTCCATTCTTACAATGTATATATTTTCTGATTTGCTGCAATATTGGACAAGTCCACTTGGTTTAAAGCTTAATCATTTATTTGAAAACATATGTTGGAGAAACTAAAACTTTCTGATTATGTATGCAATGAATATAACAAATGACAATATTTTATTAAAACTTTCCAATTGTATAAACAGAGACTCAAACATGTGGAACTACTTGATTCAAAACACGTAATCCTTCCTCTAAAAAAGTTGACTATTCTTTATAACATAATGGGATTAACATAAGGGATGACAGAGGAAATCATAGACATTGCCAAAATTAGAGATAGAGTGCTCTTAACAAGCTATATCTAAAAACATAACCAAATATGGATACCATCAACTCCCCCTAAGGTTTTTCTGATTGTATGAGTTCCTCCAATGCACAATGACTGGCACGCACACAGGAAAAATTGTCAAAATTGTTTATCCGTGGGCTCTGAGTTGTGACCATGAGAATTACGTAGCAGCAGGAGAAGGAACTAGAGAGCCTCAACCATCGCATTGTTCTAGTTCTTATTCTTTCAGCCTAACCACAAAGGCGGAACATAAAGGAAAACTTTCCAAGAAGAGACCCATTCCTAGCAGGGATGCAGATTAGCAAGGATAATCTCTGTTCCTTACTTTGGCAAAGGCCTTTCAGTGGAGGAGGAGTAGATCCAAATGCATCTTTACTGTATAAATTACAAGTATACACAGCAGCTAGGTAATGTTTCCTGGAAGCATAGATCTTCAGAGCTCAGGCGACGCGCATGATATGCCACGGCGACCTAACATGTTCATCTTAGCAATCCATTGCCATTTAGATTTAGACAGTGACAGAAAACAGTTTACTATTCAGTGTACTTTAACAAACATATATTAATCTACAACTACAGGGTGGCCACACAGTGTCATTTTCTTTGGTGACATCAGATGTGGAAGGAAGAGACTTCAAAGCAAAAATTGCAAAGGGACACGTACCTAGATCTCTTCAGCTTACGGTATGCTTATATTATGAATATATGCATTTTACATAATTTCAGAAGTATATTATGGCAATGGAAATTTTAAAGTGTTCTGTATTAATAATTAGGGCTAATATTTTTTATGTTTATTCATTTCTGAGGGGTGGGGAAGGGGCAGAGAGAGAGGGAGACACAGAATCTGAAGCAGACTCCAGGCTCTGAGCTGTCAGCACAGAGCCCAACGTGGGGCTTAAACTCACAGACTGCAAGATCATGACCTGTACCAAAGTTGGATGTTTAACTAACTGAATCACCCAGGAGCCCCAATTATGGCTAATATTAAAAAGCAAAAGATTGCACTGATAAAAAAATCTTCCTACTAAATGCTGTTTTATAGGGACACCTGGGGTGGCTCAATCAGTTGTATGTGACTTTGGCTCAGGTCTTGATTTCATGGTAAATGAGTTTGAACCCCACATCAGGCTCTGTGCTGTTAGCCACCAGTCAGATCCTCTGTCTGTCTGTCTGTCCCTTTCCCATTTGTGCTCTCTCTCTCTCTGTCTCTCTCTGTCTCAAAATAAATAAGTGAAATTTTTCTTTATATATAAAAATCTATTATATAATAGATCCTAGTACCTGGTATAATTCCACTATTGATTGACTAACAATTTAATGACTCCTTAAAAAAAGTCCACAAATAGAGAAAAATATAATACAGACAATAAAAAGATATTTTCTTAATAATAATATTAATAATAAATCGGTTTTAAGCACTTATATACCAAGCATCATCTCAGCTCTTTACATGCACTAAATAAATTATTTAACCATTTCCAAAACCTAGACACTAAGTAACCATTAATTTCAACCTTAAATAAGAAAACTTAGAGGCACACAGTAAACCTGGCCAAATTTACAGAGATGTGAGGGGCAGAGCTAAGATTCATAAAGTGGCAATTTGAATCCTAGGCCAAGACACTTAGATTTACCTGTAAATTTGTTGAAATGTCTTGGAGTTTAGAAACTTAACTCTTGAATACAGTGTCACTTAATCAATTAAAGTACAGTATTTAAGTAGAAAAATTGACATTTCAAAATGACTGATGAGTAGAATGTTTATGATGATGTTGGATGCATGCACAATCAAGGCTGAAACAGTGTTTGGAACCAACTGTTAAAGTGTCTTTTGCCTTCCAACCTACTAATTTTGCTGAAGTCAGCCCCTGTGAGCATCTGTTTCCTCAATACTGGAATGAGAAGCTAAATACCTCCTCATAGCCTTGTTATGAGGATCAAACTTCAAGCAGCGCCTGGTAAATAACTTTTCTGTAAATATGATTGTTATTTTCATTAACGTTAAAATTTGCAGATTACAGTTGAAATAACTTATTATTTATGGCACCATATGAACATTGTTCCTAAAATACAACTCATGAGGCTACAAACCTCCACATCTTATCATTATAACTTTTATTTCATTCTACTATAAACGTTCTTGCGTTGTTGGACATTCCACTTAAAGGAGATTTGTCCCTATTTAAAAGCTGAAGCTTCCTTCAGGTTATGTACATTACATAAACAAGGCTCACACTCTTTGGTTTTCAAATGTATTAGGTTTCAAGCTCTAGTAAATCGATTGGACCCCCACTTTCCTGATGACAATACTATTATACTAGTACAATTAATATGTTAGAATAATACACACACAAATTTATTTTGATTCATAATAGCCTGATACAACAGAATGTTCTAGTTCCAGATGTCTAGTTTTAAAAATAAATGTTAATGCAGCTACTCGTTTTACATGTCCATGTCGAGTATTCAGAAAAATTCTATTTGATTTATTCAATAATTATGTATTGAATACTTAGAATATAACAAACTTTGGTTTCTTTTTTTTTTTTAAATGTAATGTCTATTTTTGAGGGAGAGACAGACAGAGTGTGAGCAGGGGAGGGGCAGAGAGAGAGGGAGGCACAGTATCTGAAGCAGGTTCCAGGCTCTGAGCTGTCGGCACAGAGCCTGACACAGGGGTTGACCCACAAAATGTGAGATCATGATCGAACTGAAAACAGACAACTAACTTACAGAGCCACCTAGGCACCGCTGGGTTTTTTTTTTTTCCCCATAGAGTGTTCATCCTTTATCATTATATGAGCAATGAGTAATTTGCCTACTCTCTCTGTTCTGAGCCCTGATGTGGATAACTGTGGAGAGTGACTGTATGTCCATAAGAACTGTTTGTTTGTTTGTTTGTTATGCTCCTTGGGTCTCCTGGAAACCAGCCCTGATTATTTCCAAAAGTAGGTGTTTTGGAAGCCAGTCCCTTCATTAGGAATCTTACATGTTGGGATGAGTCCAAACTCTTTGTTCCTTAAGATCAGAAATAAGGGTTTCCTCTCAAATGTATGGCATTATGTGGGGTAGAGTTAGCCTTTCATATCCATTTTGATGTGTGTGTTTTCTAATTGTAGGAGTCAGTCAACAAGTTTCTGGATCTCTTGCAGAGGAAATCGATCCACATGTAGCTATATATCTGCATTCATGAGAGGGAGGGATCAGGAGCCTCCTAGGTCACCGTCTTTGTCAACTCCCCAGCCCCCCCGCCCCCAAGACCATACATTTGAATAATAAGTGAAACAGAAAAATTCTCTTCCATTATCAGGTTGTTGCAGATGAAATGACACAAAGACAAGACACACACAAAAGACAGACACAGACACAACTCTGGCCGGAGGAACAATTCTACGCAAGCCCCCCTTGCGGTTTATTTTATACCCCCGTACTGGATACAAACTGAAATCTACAAGATGCATTCCTTTACCAAATAAGGGCAAGTAGCCAAACACATTCCAAGCACAGGGGAGAGCAAAGGGAGGAAGCGACCACAACATGTTTACTAAGAGGCCTGCCCACAATTCCAGCCTCCTCCTTATTTCTAAGGAGGGCATGTTCCCTCGTGTGCGAGCAGATCATTAACCTTGTATATTGTGTGCAGGCCTCTTGGCAGAATATCCTGTTTGCAGGCATGATCTGCCCAAGGAGAGAGTCCCGTTTGAGGCACATCCCTGCATCTCTAACCATGCTTTCTCGTGGTCACTGTCAGGCTCCCACACAGGTATATTTAGATTTTTATATAATGTGCACTACATTGAGAATTTGTGTATTTGATTATCTTTTCTACAGTTACATTATTTTTAGAAAAGTGAAGTTGAGATTGAAAATTTAAGAACTTCTAGTGTTGTTTATTTACAAAATGACCACTACTATAAACATTTTTCCTTCAAAATAGTAGAGAAAAAGTGTTGAAACAAAACAGCTGTCAGTGGATGAGACCTGCTATGGGGGATCTGCTGCTCCACATTTTTTAATCCAATAATTGCGCACTCACTCTGAGTTTTAAATGTGAGGAAATAATTTTCAAGTTCTTTGGAAATGCAGAAGGCAATTATGTTACTCTATGCTAAGCTGTATTTCTTGAGACAAAAAAAAAAGAGGAAGAAGAAGAAGAAGAAGAAGAANATTAATTCTCCCAACTTCTTGATCTGTTGATATTTTGTTCAGTAATACCTCTAGCACTATCTTTTCAAAAATCTCAGCAGCTTAATCCATTTTGTCAAGCTACAGAAGGCTCATTTTCATGTTCAGATGTTACTAAACATGGAATAAGTGCATCCTAAATTATTGACTGAAAGATGTGATACAAGGCAAGCATTTCCTAATAATGAGGAAATTAAACAGGAAAAAAAAGTGGCTCTGGGAAGCAGGTCTTGCATCTGTCTCAAGCTTCACAATCCAAACGGAGAATGCATGATACTTCAGAATTCCCGAATTTACAGTGTAACCAAAAAAGTAACGTTATATTGCTCCATGATTTGTCTGTTGTTGAGATGTTGATGCTTCATGCCTCTGTCAACAGGAATAAATCTTGTTTATTGGCTCTTGGTTGTTGGTTGGTAGGTTGATCAGTTTGCTGTTATTTTGTTGTTTGTGTTGTTGTCATCGTAGGTATTTTCCATATTCGTGACTGTCTTCATATTTTTTAAATGTTTATTTGTTTTTGAGAGTCAGAGAGAGAGACAGGGCTTGAGCAGGGGAGAGGCAGAGAGAGAGGGAAACAGAGAATCTGAAGCAGGCTCTAGGCTCTGAACTGTCAGCACACAGCTAGACGTGGGGCTTGAACTTCAAACGCGAGATTATGACTTGAGCTGAAGTCTGATGCTTTACCAACTGAGCCACCTATTCTCCTATATAATGAAATCATGTGTGTGTGACTTAATTCCCCAGAGGACACTCATGTAAGATTTTAATTCAGAAGTGAACATTGTGATGAAACAGGTTTTCTCAGACATTCACTTTTACTGGTATGGCGAAAAGCAAGCTATCAGCCCTCAATGGCGGCGGGCATCATTGCAGCGACCACAAGTTCTCCAAGTTCTCAGTGATAGCAAACCTGATTCCAGCAGAGGGATTATGTCAATGCTAGCAGTACATAGCAGGAGTAGCAAAACATTGATTTTTCCTAACTTCTGAGCAGTTCTGAAGCCCACCTAATACTATTTAATAAAGCAATTTACTGCTTACACTACCTATATTCGATTTGTGGATTTTACATTTTTTCTAAGAACCCTGGTGATTTTTTTTTTTTNCATGATCTGCCCAAGGAGAGAGTCCCGTTTGAGGCACATCCCCGCATCTCTAACCATGCTTTCTCGTGGTCACTGTCAGGCTCCCACACAGGTATATTTAGATTTTTATATAATGTGCACTACATTGAGAATTTGTGTATTTGATTATCTTTTCTACAGTTACATTATTTTTAGAAAAGTGAAGTTGAGATTGAAAATTTAAGAACTTCTAGTGTTGTTTATTTACAAAATGACCACTACTATAAACATTTTTCCTTCAAAATAGTAGAGAAAAAGTGTTGAAACAAAACAGCTGTCAGTGGATGAGACCTGCTATGGGGGATCTGCTGCTCCACATTTTTTAATCCAATAATTGCGCACTCACTCTGAGTTTTAAATGTGAGGAAATAATTTTCAAGTTCTTTGGAAATGCAGAAGGCAATTATGTTACTCTATGCTAAGCTGTATTTCTTGAGACAAAAAAAAAAGAGGAAGAAGAAGAAGAAGAAGAAGAAGAAGAAGAAGAAGAAAAAGAAGAAGAAGAAGAAGAAGAAATTTAAAAAAAACATTTGTTCATTAATTCTCCCAACTTCTGGATCTGTTGATATTTTGTTCAGTAATACCTCTAGCACTATCTTTTCAAAAATCTCAGCAGCTTAATCCATTTTGTCAAGCTACAGAAGGCTCATTTTCATGTTCAGATGTTACTAAACATGGAATAAGTGCATCCTAAATTATTGACTGAAAGATGTGATACAAGGCAAGCATTTCCTAATAATGAGGAAATTAAACAGGAAAAAAAAGTGGCTCTGGGAAGCAGGTCTTGCATCTGTCTCAAGCTTCACAATCCAAACGGAGAATGCATGATACTTCAGAATTCCCGAATTTACAGTGTAACCAAAAAAGTAACGTTATATTGCTCCATGATTTGTCTGTTGTTGAGATGTTGATGCTTCATGCCTCTGTCAACAGGAATAAATCTTGTTTATTGGCTCTTGGTTGTTGGTTGGTAGGTTGATCAGTTTGCTGTTATTTTGTTGTTTGTGTTGTTGTCATCGTAGGTATTTTCCATATTCGTGACTGTCTTCATATTTTTTAAATGTTTATTTGTTTTTGAGAGTCAGAGAGAGAGACAGGGCTTGAGCAGGGGAGAGGCAGAGAGAGAGGGAAACAGAGAATCTGAAGCAGGCTCTAGGCTCTGAATTGTCAGCACACAGCTAGACGTGGGGCTTGAACTTCAAACGCGAGATTATGACTTGAGCTGAAGTCTGATGCTTTACCAACTGAGCCACCTATTCTCCTATATAATGAAATCATGTGTGTGTGACTTAATTCCCCAGAGGACACTCATGTAAGATTTTAATTCAGAAGTGAACATTGTGATGAAACAGGTTTTCTCAGACATTCACTTTTACTGGTATGGCGAAAAGCAAGCTATCAGCCCTCAATGGCGGCGGGCATCATTGCAGCGACCACAAGTTCTCCAAGTTCTCAGTGATAGCAAACCTGATTCCAGCAGAGGGATTATGTCAATGCTAGCAGTACATAGCAGGAGTAGCAAAACATTGATTTTTCCTAACTTCTGAGCAGTTCTGAAGCCCACCTAATACTATTTAATAAAGCAATTTACTGCTTACACTACCTATATTCGATTTGTGGATTTTACATTTTTTCTAAGAACCCTGGTGATTTTTTTTTTTTGGATGTATGCTTGTTTTTAAAAATAAGAGAAATTGAGAAGAATATTCTCTGAGTTGTATGTATGGGATTGTCAATATACATGAAAATTAAATTTCTAGGATATAAAGTATAGAGGACATGATTGTCTGCTCTCAAAATTTTGCAAGCATTAATTACTTTACTTTTAGCATTTTTGCTGTCCCCAGTTGATAAAGACATGAACCAACAAAAATGTAAGCACAAGGTGACTCTTACCACTTGCACTCTCATTAATTTTGCTGTTGAGTAGAGCATGACTTTAAACTTAAATACTTGCACATCATTTCCAAATAAGTAAGTTTACAGCTATGTTTTGTATAATAATTTTCCTAACATTTTCAGATTTCTGTCAAGGACATTTCTTGTTCTTCCATTGGATCTCTATTGTCTGTCCTCAGGTATATATTGTTCTTTCCATGTTTTTTCACCTCTTTATATTTTTTCTCTTTATTCTAGTAAAGAATCTGAAATTGGCTACCAGCATCATCGATATGTTTTTCCATATCATAGCATCATACTATAGCCGTATCTAATATGAACGTTTTTCTGCTGATTGAAATAGGACCTAAATTTTTTGTTGTCATATTTCTTGATATACCTTCCTACCAATAGACATTCCATCTTCTACTGAAGTATTTATATTAATTGACATAATGAGATCACTCAGCTACAAATATACAATGTCTCATACAATGAGAACATGCAAATGCTATAGTATGTCTACCTCAAAACAATTATGTCTCATTTAAGACATATATAATGAAAAAAACAGCATTCAGAGTATAAGTTTTAACAGACAAATGCACTGAACAATTTTGTTAGAAGTTCTCTAATGATCCTGAGAAACTACCTTCTCTGCCCAAAAAGCCCATCAGAGTCTAACAAGAGGTCCTGATCTATGTTCATTGTGAAGATACATCAGAAGCATCATAATCTCTGTCTCTGTTTCAGAGACACACAATAAATCACATACCTTCAAATGTGTCTGCATGAAGTAACTTGCATTAGGATCAAATTTTGAGGGAGGAGAAGTATTTTACGCCATTTTCCCTCATATTCTGATTGTCTTTGTGAATAGCCTTCTATTTTAAAGCCTGGATGGCATTAGCACCTAACTAAATCAGTGGGGCATAGTTAGAAAAGACAGAAATCCCAGGGAATGCTGAAATGTATGGGTTTTCTCCATGATCCAAGGCTTTGCAGGAGATAATTACACATATCAATGCATCTGTCTTTCTGTCGTTCTTTTCCCCTCATTCTCCTCTTTAACTTCTGTGTTTTGGCTTTTAACCAGGTGTTCTAGGCTTCTCATTCCCATTTCACAGATGTCAGTACTTTTTGTATCTGACTATACATGGACGCTAAACTGTCTAACATACTGTCTACTGTTCTTAGAGTAGATCATATCAATGAGGCTCTTTGTCTAAATTTTCAGAATTCATTCATTCTCTTTCGCTATTTAATTCAGTAAATATTTGACACACACCTATCAGGTCTCAGGCACTCCAGTAATTGCAGAAAATAGAACAGTGAACAAAACATAAACAAATCCTACTCTCACTGGGCATATAATCTAGTCAGCAAAGCCACCAGTAGCAGAGAGATAAATAAAGAAGTCATAGTTCAGAGGTAACAAGCACTATGAAGAAAATAATACAGGAAAATAGGAACTTGAAGGATTCAGTTTGTGTGTGTGTGTGTGTGTGTGTCTGTGTGTAGGGGAGGGGCACCTTACATTGCCATTATCTTGAATATTTTTATTTATGTTTCCTTATTATTGGAAGGAGGAAGGTATCCAAATCCAGTTAACTGTGTCAGATAATTGCATAAAGTTAAAGATCATAGTATGGATATTTCCTAACCCAATTTCCAATGTTCATTTGCCGTTTATATACTGAGTGTTTTCATCCATTGACATGGACCCACACTTATCTACATTAATCTTGTAAAATACTCATAACAGGTGGAGAATAAATACAGAGAAAAGCCTATTAGAGCTTCTCCGTGTTTCCCCTCCTCAATTAGTGCTCTACTCAGATGATTCACATTCTCAGCTTTCAAGTCATTTCCAGTCATTCATTTTCTTCCCTGTCCCAAATTTTTATTTGTGTATATATAGGGTTTTTTTTTTAAATTATCATATCTTAAGTGACTAAAGAATAAGACAGTAGTAGAGGTCAGGGTGGGGGCCATGGGAAACTCTAACACAGCCTAAAATTTAGCATGCAGTAGTAGAAGGATGGCTATTCAGTTTTCTGCTTGGTTGAGATTTTGTTTCTGATCCAGGGATTAGAAAAAGAGGGAAGAAATAAAGGTCTTTCTATCTACTTTCTGGCAGGCAGGCACACTAGCAGCATCATACTGATTGTATATTTAATCCACTCTCCTTGGCCTTGTAGTTAATGGAAATTCCTCTCATATTCTGACAATAAGTTGACAGTGAGTCCCAGTTCACAGTGTTGTGCAATTTCATCTTTTTAAAGTCTCTTCCTAACAAGTTTAGAGAAAAGGTGGAGGAGGCTATTTCAAGGACTGCTAGCCAGATGACATTTTCAACTGGAAATGAAAGTATAGGTTTTTGAGTCTTCAGTATGTCTGTGAATTCTATATAAGAAATAATTTGTTCAACAATGAAACAGATGTGCTACATACTGACCTCATAGAGAAAGTAGGAGAGTTAACTCTAAATAAATAGGATATGTAGCTTACTAAATTTGCATTGTGATCTCCATTACTTTTTTTCTTTACCATTTGTATCATTTATCAACTATTTCTCATTCACTCTTCAGTTCAATTACATATAAAAAATATAGAAAAGTTATTGAATAAAAGAGCAGTTACTTGACATCTTCAATATTATTGTATTTCTCCAAAAAATTATAGACTGGAATAATTGGATCTTTGTATGATATTGAAATGTGAAAATCAGATACAAATTATTTATTTTGTTTCCTACGTTCACAAGGACCTTTTCTTGAAATGTTTTCAATCCAGTTATGGATATGAATGGATATCAGTAGAGAAACAACTGCTTCCGGCCACCATACACAGAAATAAATAAAACAGATAAATACTGTTTATGTGCAACTTACCTTATTCCCTTTTGTATGCCTTTGCTAAATTTTCGTGCATTCTTCAAGTTTTGTGTTCAATGCTACTTTTCCTGAACTGTCTATTAGTTCTTGATTATAAGCTCTTTGAAAATTGAACCCATATCGATATCCCCTTAAAGCTCCCAATCTGGTTATTAAATATGTGCTTATTTAATAGAAACATATTTAACCACATAGATATGACTTTCAGAGAAAATGACATTTCTTGAGTGTCCTTTTATTTACCTCTCAGGAAAAATTCGTTTTTCTAAAACATTTGCTTAAAATAACTATTTATAATTATTAGATAAGAAATATCTGTATCTCAAGTTATTTATTGTTATTGAATATTAGATTTTCATACGTGTAGTTTAAAATACTGCAAAACTTTGTCAAGTGAGTCAATGAGTTTATGAATTCTAATGAATCTGAGAATTATATGAATAATTCATAAGTACATTCAAAATACACATACACTCATACACACACACACACACACACACACACACACACCTAACCTTCAGATTAGCTGATGATAATAGCAGTGTCCAAAACAAATGTTTAAGTCTGTGGAACTTATAAATTTATGGAACTCAGTACCATGTTAATATAAAACGTGAGAAAGATGCTAATAGAAAGAATCAACATTATATGAGTCTAACTTTATTTCACATTTTTTAAATTAAATTACAGAAAAAGCTATTATTCATAATTGAGTATATATTTCCATAATGCCTCAGTTTCGGTGTGTGTGGATTAGCCTTTTTCATTTTAACAATTTTTTTTGGTAAAATGAATAATTTTGTTTTTATTTTTGCTCTGAGGAAGAGATGTATGGTCAAACTCCATGAAACTTGGGCTCAATTACCAAACCAAGTTTGCATTATTTTATTTTACTGTTTGTTTTACTTTTATCTTGACTAAAAGTCTTCACTGTTGTATTTTATGCATTTTTTAAAAGTTTATTAATTTATTTTGAGAGAGAAAAGGAGGGGGCAGAGATGGAATCTCAACCAGGCTGTGCACTGACAGCAGAAATGGGGCTTGAACCCATGAACAATGAGATCTTGAACTGATCCAAAACCAATGGGGCGCCTGGGTGGCTTGGTCGGTTAAGCATCTGACTTTCGCTTAGGTCATGATCTTGTGGTTCGTTGGTTCGAGCCCCGCGTCGGGCTCTGTGCTGACTGCCAGCTCAGAGCCTGGAGCCTGTTCCAGAGTCTGTGACTCCCTCTCTCTCTGACCCTTCCCTGCTCACTCTGTCTCTCTCTCTCTCTCTCTCTCTCCTAGAAATAAATAAAACATTAAAAAAATTTTTTAAAAACAAAAACAAAATCAAGAGTCAGATGCTTAACAGACTGAGCCACCCAGGCACCCCTGTATTTTATATGTTTTTAAGCTGTCTTCTATCCACTTAGGAAGAAGACAAGAAGTCAATCATTAAATAAATAGGGAAAAATATAAAATATGAAATTCAGATAATCATTTTTAAATGAACTAATTCTTTACAAAACTGCATTACTTGACAAGGGTAGAATTAATAAGCATAAGAGTTACATTCCCCAAAGGTATTCAGAGTTAAATACAAAAAGAATCATATCACTAACACATACCTGCCCATATAACTAAAAAATTCAAAATAATTCATTAGTTTTAAATTTTTATTAAAGAGAAACATTGAAGTAATACTCTTAATTGTAAATCTGAAGTTTAATAAATTACCAAGTAAAAAATTAATATCTATCCCTATGTAAATTTAGCTGAATTTGCTAGAGTAATATCTGATATAACAGTAATATCATGCTGAATAAAAGTTTCTTCTGGTAGCAGAACTTGCTTAAGTATAAATCCTATAATTTAAGGATTATATTATTATAATTAATTTTAAAAGGAAAAGGATAATAAGACGTCCCAAGAGTCATCCTGAAAACTGAGCATTATCACTTCTGTTAAGTTAGGGAATGGCCCCACTGTGACCATGGACAGTATATTGACAATATAAATAAAAGTAGTTACCGTAATATACATATGCATGAGAAGGTATTCAGGTAGAAGCTGTAGTAGAGCTTGGTAGCTGAAGGCTTCCTCACAATGCATTTAGGGTAAGCAAGGCATTGTTGATCTTCTAAGGGATAAATTAAAATTAACAAAAAAGCAAACAATAAAAAAATGATTCAATTGTATTCTTTCTGTTGTCAAGGAGATGAAAGCAGGGGAGTTAAATATCAGAACATACAGTATTATTACCAATAGCACCAGTGAAGAGTTAATAAGCAAGGACAAAAACCAGTCAAAGTTCTCCTTCTCAGAACTAATAGGATGGAGAGAGACAGATTTCAAGGAATTGGGTCATATGATTATGGAGACTGGCAAGTCTAAAGCTTGAGGGCTGAACTGCCTATACACCCAGAAGAGTTAATGTTGTAGTTCAAGTTCAAACCTGTCTGCTGGCAGAATTCCTTCTTCCTCTAGAAATGTCAGTCTTTTGTTCAGTTCAGGCCTTGAGTTGATTGAGTAAGTCCTATCCACATTATGGAAGGCAATCTGCTTTACTCAAAGTCTACTGATTTAAATGTTAATCTCATCCAAAAACATTCTCACAGAAACATCCTGAAACATGTTTGACCACATTTCTAGGCATTGCAGCCCAATAAAGTTGATACACAAAATTACCCATCATACTGGGCCAGTCCTAGACAGAATGTACCATTTACTTCAAGAATGTTTAGCCTATTTATATATTTTCCAGAAGTACAAGAAGAAATAGTTTGAAGTGAGGGAACAAAAGTGGGCCCATAGTGCTCAAATTCTAGTGACCCAGCTGATGGCGGCAAAATCCCAATTTAACTAATATGGCTGGTGAGTAGACACATTTATGGTTTTTATTACAATTATATGTCTAAGCTGATGCTATTCACCTACCACAGAAGAGCAGTTACTGTATGAGCAAATATGTGTTGTGAATAAAATCGTTTAAATTATTTGTGTGAATTTGTGTCATGGTTTCCCTTTGAATTTCATTTATGATCCAAACTCAAAACATGATCTAAAATTCTTTTGGGATCTGGGCCCTGTTAATTTCTCAAATTCATCTCTTGTCACTTCTCCCTTTTCTCTCTGTTTCAACTGCTTTTTAGAAGATAAGAATTATTTTCTAACTCAGCACTTTTAAACAAATAGCTTTTTTTGGGTGGGGGGGGGGCTAGAACACACATCAGCATTCATTACTAGGAAGGATCTCCTCATTCCAGATNTCTCTCTCCTAGAAATAAATAAAACATTAAAAAAATTTTTTAAAAACAAAAACAAAATCAAGAGTCAGATGCTTAACAGACTGAGCCACCCAGGCACCCCTGTATTTTATATGTTTTTAAGCTGTCTTCTATCCACTTAGGAAGAAGACAAGAAGTCAATCATTAAATAAATAGGGAAAAATATAAAATATGAAATTCAGATAATCATTTTTAAATGAACTAATTCTTTACAAAACTGCATTACTTGACAAGGGTAGAATTAATAAGCATAAGAGTTACATTCCCCAAAGGTATTCAGAGTTAAATACAAAAAGAATCATATCACTAACACATACCTGCCCATATAACTAAAAAATTCAAAATAATTCATTAGTTTTAAATTTTTATTAAAGAGAAACATTGAAGTAATACTCTTAATTGTAAATCTGAAGTTTAATAAATTACCAAGTAAAAAATTAATATCTATCCCTATGTAAATTTAGCTGAATTTGCTAGAGTAATATCTGATATAACAGTAATATCATGCTGAATAAAAGTTTCTTCTGGTAGCAGAACTTGCTTAAGTATAAATCCTATAATTTAAGGATTATATTATTATAATTAATTTTAAAAGGAAAAGGATAATAAGACGTCCCAAGAGTCATCCTGAAAACTGAGCATTATCACTTCTGTTAAGTTAGGGAATGGCCCCACTGTGACCATGGACAGTATATTGACAATATAAATAAAAGTAGTTACCGTAATATACATATGCATGAGAAGGTATTCAGGTAGAAGCTGTAGTAGAGCTTGGTAGCTGAAGGCTTCCTCACAATGCATTTAGGGTAAGCAAGGCATTGTTGATCTTCTAAGGGATAAATTAAAATTAACAAAAAAGCAAACAATAAAAAAATGATTCAATTGTATTCTTTCTGTTGTCAAGGAGATGAAAGCAGGGGAGTTAAATATCAGAACATACAGTATTATTACCAATAGCACCAGTGAAGAGTTAATAAGCAAGGACAAAAACCAGTCAAAGTTCTCCTTCTCAGAACTAATAGGATGGAGAGAGACAGATTTCAAGGAATTGGGTCATATGATTATGGAGACTGGCAAGTCTAAAGCTTGAGGGCTGAACTGCCTATACACCCAGAAGAGTTAATGTTGTAGTTCAAGTTCAAACCTGTCTGCTGGCAGAATTCCTTCTTCCTCTAGAAATGTCAGTCTTTTGTTCAGTTCAGGCCTTGAGTTGATTGAGTAAGTCCTATCCACATTATGGAAGGCAATCTGCTTTACTCAAAGTCTACTGATTTAAATGTTAATCTCATCCAAAAACATTCTCACAGAAACATCCTGAAACATGTTTGACCACATTTCTAGGCATTGCAGCCCAATAAAGTTGATACACAAAATTACCCATCATACTGGGCCAGTCCTAGACAGAATGTACCATTTACTTCAAGAATGTTTAGCCTATTTATATATTTTCCAGAAGTACAAGAAGAAATAGTTTGAAGTGAGGGAACAAAAGTGGGCCCATAGTGCTCAAATTCTAGTGACCCAGCTGATGGCGGCAAAATCCCAATTTAACTAATATGGCTGGTGAGTAGACACATTTATGGTTTTTATTACAATTATATGTCTAAGCTGATGCTATTCACCTACCACAGAAGAGCAGTTACTGTATGAGCAAATATGTGTTGTGAATAAAATCGTTTAAATTATTTGTGTGAATTTGTGTCATGGTTTCCCTTTGAATTTCATTTATGATCCAAACTCAAAACATGATCTAAAATTCTTTTGGGATCTGGGCCCTGTTAATTTCTCAAATTCATCTCTTGTCACTTCTCCCTTTTCTCTCTGTTTCAACTGCTTTTTAGAAGATAAGAATTATTTTCTAACTCAGCACTTTTAAACAAATAGCTTTTTTTGGGTGGGGGGGGGGCTAGAACACACATCAGCATTCATTACTAGGAAGGATCTCCTCATTCCAGATTCAGATGAAATTGGTCTTGAAAGGTCTATTGCAATTACAAGACTTGTTTAGTCTTGTTTAGTCTTCCTATCTCTCATAGCCCCCTTTTAAATCCATAGCTTTATCATAATTTTTAATATATATTTATCTGTTCATTTCTGTAATATTCTTCTGTGAGGATATCTTACTCACTGTTATATTGTCAGAACCTGGCACAATTTCTGGTAAATTACAGGAACTCAGCAATCACATTTAACTAATGTATATAGCATTGTTAAGCAACTAATACACCAAGATGTTTTATATATCAACTACTGAATCAGTTGCCAAGATTTTAGCTAAATTAACAATATCAGATGCTACAGCTACTCCTGCTAAATATTTTTCAGTACAATAATCTAACATGTGAATAATTTTTAAATTTGTATTCTATCATCCATGTACCTAATACCTGTTATAAATTTATGCCAATTTCAAATGTAATAACTAAGTCCTTTATGCACTTTCTCCACCCCCACTAGAATATGCAAATCAGGGGACTTCAGTTAAAACAATTTGATAAATTTATTCTTTGAGCCCCTTGTCACAAATAAATAGCAATAAAAAAATAAAAGATAAAAGGACATCAAATTAGGAAAATATTGGTAATCTGAAATGTATGAAATGAACAACTTCTGAAATAAAATATTTAATAACGTAAATGGTACAGATAGTCCAACTCCACTGGGTCAGACCCTGACTCAGAATAGGTAGATGTTTCAATGGAAGATAAGGAGAATAAACATATGTCATGCAGAACAAGAGACTAATACCAATTCAGTGGTGAAACTAGACTTTCAATATACAAAGGTATAATGGTTAAAACTTTTAAAAATAGAAAAAAATATATCCTCAGGTTGAAAGTCTGAGTTCTGAAGAAGAATTTAAAAATCCATAATTAGGTGCCTGATAATGAAATTGTCAAATACGAAACAGAAAATTTTTTAAAAGTACCAGAAGGGAGGAGGAGGGGCCAAGATGGTGGTGCAGCATGAAAACTCTCTGCTTCTCTCATCTCTGAAACGCAGGCAGATCAGCATCAACCATTTTTGCATACCTAGAAAATTGATCTGAGGATTAACATAACAATCTACATAACTTGAGCCACAGAATGTGGGAAGTGTGTGGTGCAGAGAGGTGAACTGGGGAAAAGAGAAGTCACAGTTGGTATAGAGCAGTATTTGTGGAAAGAAGACAGAGAAAGGGGAAAAATTAGAGGAAAAGCACTCTCCCTGAAAGTAGCTGGAGAGAAAGAGGGAGAGTGGAAGAACCAACAATTGCCTGAACAAAAAAGGTGAAAGGATAAAGGAGAGAGTTTCGATATCATTAGGACTCTATAAACAGGGCAGAGCAGCATGATACATTCAGCACCCTTATACCTGGTGGTGCTCTGGTGGGAAGGGTATTTCCTTAGGAACTGACAGTGAGGTCCAAGTGGTCCAAGAGCCACACAGGGAGAAGCGGTCCCCCTGCGACCCTGCTAGGAGGGCATTTGGTAGAGGCTGTATAGTCTCCCTACAGGCAAAAGTCCCAGCAGACCCCAGAAAACATGATTGCTAGTATTGGAACAAAAATGCCAGGGGGGGGTAAAACCTGACACGGGTTATGCGTTGTATTGTGATATACCATAATCCCTGAATCGCTGCCACTACAAGGTTCCATGAGCTTATTTGGAGCAAACCAGCATCCAGTCATAACCTCTGAGCCTCTACAGCAGTGTAATAACAGATACGTCCTGGGGACAAGCTAGCATCTGGCCATTGCTCAGCAGGACCCTCCCCCAGAGGGTCAGAGTGGGTCCAAGCTGCAGGGCCCTCAGAAGTGAGGAATTTGGAAATACAGCTGGATCTGAGATAAAGTTCAGGAGGGAGGTGCTGCTACCTGGCGGGCTGATGGCTCGGACGTGGACATGGTAGAAGCGGGTTGTGGAAGAAATCTGGAGACAACGGAAGGGCACTTGGATGCCCATCAGGGAGAGCACAGAATTATGATGCTAGAGACTAGGAAGCTGGGTGACACCATTTTTACCTCTCGTGTACGTGCACACACACTTGCATGTGTGCACACCAATCCACCCCAGTAGGCTAAGCAGTGCCACCTAGTAGAGAACAAAGCCATTACACCAAGCCAGGTCCAACTGCATCAACCAAGACCTAGAGGACTACTACAAGTCTCTCCACCTTGTGTCCAGACTATAAACTGATTCATAGTTTGATTTCAGGGGGAAACTGGATGATATTTCATTCAGATCATTCTGTTCTTTAGTCCATCTATTCAGTCTCTTTTATTTGTTTGTTATATGTTTTCTTTTTCTTTTTTATCTTTTCTGATTCTTAGGTACAGAAAGAGAAAACATTATTTTTATTTTCCATTTTATATAAAATTTAAAAAATCTTTTTACTATGTAGGCTTCTTTTTCTGGAAATATTTTTTCATTCTAATATGTCTTCTCCAATTCATTTTATTCTAATTTATTCAATATATTTTCTTAATTTTGAAAGTTTCTTTTTTTTTGTATTTTTTTCTTTTTTTCCCCTTTTTCATCTCTATTCAATCAAGCTTCTTTCAACAACCAGACTAAAATATCTAGGATCTAGCTTCTTTTATTTGATGTTTTTGTGTTGTTTTTAATCTTTTTAAATTTTCATTTTTATTTTATTAATTCTTTCTCTTCCTCCAAAATGACAAAATGAAGAATTTCACTTTGAAAAAAAGAACAGGAAGAAATGACAGCAATGGACTTAGTCAGTGCAGATATAAGCATGATGTCTGAACTTAGAATCTCAATATTAAGAATACTAGCTGGAGTTGAAAAAAACATAGAATCCCTTTCTGCAGAGACAAAAGAAGTAATATCTAGTCAGGACAAAATTAAAAACACCGTAACTAAGATGCAATATCAAATCATTGGCACAGTGGCAAGGATAGATGAAGCAGAATAGCAAATCAGGAATATAGATGACAAAATTATGGAGAATAATGAAGCAGAAATAAAGTGGGAAACTAAATCAGAAAAGCATGATATAAGAATTAGAGATCTCAGTGACTCACTAAAAAGGAATAACATCTGAATCATAGGAGTCTCAGAAAATGAAGAGAGAGAGAAAAAGGGGTAGATTTATGGGAGCAAATCATAGTGGGAAACTTTCCTAATCTGGGAAAAGACACAGATGTAAAAGTCCAAGAAGCACAGAGAACTCCCATTAGATTCAACACAAACTGACCATCAATAAGGCATATCATTGTCAAATTTACAAAATACACAGACAAGAAAAGAATTATGAAAGCAGTAAAGGGGAAAAAAGTCCTTAATCTATAAGGGAAGTCTGTTCAGGTTCACAGCAAACCTATCCACAGAAAATTGTTGGCTAGAAAGGAGTGGCAAGATGTATTCAGTGTGCTGAATTGGAAAAATATGCAGCCAATAATTCATTATCCAGCAAGGCTGTCATGCAAAATAGAAGGAGAAATAAAGACTTTCCCAGACAAATACAAACTAAAGGAATTTGTGACCACTAAATCAGCTCTGCAAGAAATTCTAAGAGGGACTCTCTGATAGAAGAAAAGATGAAACAAAACAAAACAAAATAAAAGTCAAAAGCAACAAAGACTAGAAGGTACCAAAGAACACCACCAGAAACTTCAACTCTTCAGACAACACAGTGGCATTAAATTCATATCTTTCAGTACTCTCTCTAAATGTCAATGGTCTAAATGCTCCAATAAAATGACATAGAGTAACAGAATGGATAAGAAAACAAGATCTGTCTATATGCTATTTACAAGAGACCCATTTTATACCTACAGACACTTTCAGATTGAAAGGGGATGGAGAACCATCTATCATGCTAATGGTCGCCAAAAGAAAGTCAGAGTAAGCATACCTATATTAGACAATCTAGATTTTAAAATAAAGACTATAACAAGAGATGAAGAAGGGCATTATGTCATAATTAAGGGGTCTATCCACCAAGAAAATCTAACAATTTTAAACATTTATGCCCCAATGTGGGTGACCCAATTATATAAACCATTTAATCAAACACATACAGAATGTATTGATAATAGTACTATAATAGTAGGGGACTTCAACACTCCTATATAGCAATGGGCAGATCATCTAAACAGAAAATGAACAAGGAAACAATTGCTTTGAATGACACAATGGACTGGATAGTTTTAACAGATATATTCAGAACATTTCATCCTAAAGCAGCAGAAATCACATTCTCCTTAAGTAAACATGGAACATTCTCCAGAATAGATCACACACTGGGTCACAAATCAGCCCTCAAAAAGTTCAAAAAGATCAAAATAATATTGTGCATATTTTCAGACCACAGTGCTATTAAACTCGAAATCAACCAAAGGGAAAAATTTGGAAAGACACCGAATAGTTGGAGATTAAAGAACATCCTACTAAATAATTAATGGGTTGACAATTCAGAGCCTGGAACCTGCTTCAGATTGTTTCCCTCTCTCTCTGCACCTCCCTTGCTCATGTTCTGCCTCTCTCTGTCTCTGAAAGAGAAATAAACACGTGATAACATGACAACCCAAAACCTCTGGGATGTAGCAAAATCAGACATAAGAGGGAAGTATATACCAATACAGGTCTTCCTTCAGAAGGGAGAAAGGCCTAAGATACACAATTTAACCATACAACTTAAAGAGCTGGAAAAATAACAGACAATAAAGCCCCAAAACAGTAGAAGATAGTAAATAATAAAAATAGAGTGAAAATCAGTACTATCAGAAAAAAAAATATTTAAAACAATAGACTTTGTGGGTGGCTCAGTTGGTTGAGCATCCAACTTTTGCTCAGGTCATGATCTCATGGTTTGAGCTCCACATTGAGCTCTGTGCTGAGAGCTCAGAGCCTGGGACCTGCTTTAGATTCTGTGTCTCCCTCTCTCTGTGCCCCTCCCCTGCTCTCACTCTGTCTCTGTCTATCTCTCAAAAATAATAAAATAAAATAAAATAAAATAAAATAAAGCAGATGAATGAAACCAAGAACTAGTTCTTTGAAAGAACTAAAATTAATAAACCCCTAGCCAGTTTGATGAAAAGGAAAAAGGAAAGGATCCAAATAAATAAAATAAAAAATGAAAGAGGGGAGTTCACAACTGACACTACAGAAATACAAACAATAACAAGAGAATATTATGAGCAATTATATGACAATAAATTGGGCAATCTGGAAGAAATGGACAAATTCCTAGAAGCATATAAACCACCAAAGCTGAAACAGGAAGAAATAGAGAATTTGAACAGACCCATAACCAGTAAAGAAACTGAATTAGTAATAAAAAAAATCTCCAAAAAAAAACAGGAGTCCAAGGCCAGATGGCTTTCCAGGGGAACTCTATCAAATATTTAAATAAGAGTTACCACCTATTTTCTTGAAGCTGTTCCAAAAAATAGAAATGAAAAACAACCTCCCAAACTCATTCTATGAGGTCAGAATTACCTTGATTTCCAAACCCGAAAAAGACTCTACTAAAAAGAAGAACTATAGACCAATTTCCCTGATGAACATGGATGCAAAAATTCTCAACAAGGTACTAGCCAACTGGATCCAACAGTGCATTAAAATAATTATTCACCATGATCAAGTGAGATTTATACCTGGATGTAAGCTTGGTTCAATATATGCAAAGCAATTAATGTGACATATCACATTAACAAAAGAAAGAAAAAGAACCACATGATCCTCTCAATAGATGCAGAGAACATATTTGACTAAATACAGCATCCTTTCTTGATAAAAACCCTCAAGAAAGTAGGGATAGAAGGATCATACCTCAAGATCATAAAAGCCATATATGAAAAACTGACTGCTAATATAATCCTCAATTGGTAAAAACTGAGAGCTTTCCCCCTAAGGTCAGGAACACAACAGGGATGTCCAATCTCACCACTGTTATTCAACATAATTTGGGAAGTGACAGCCTTAGCAATCAGACAACAAGAAATAAAAGGCATCCAAATCAGCAAGGAAGAAGTCAAATTTTTGCTCCTTTCATACAACATGGTACTCTGTATGGAAAACCCAAAAGATTCCAACAAAAACTGCTAGAACTGATCCATGAATTCAGCAAAGTTGTAGGATATGAAATCAATGCACAGAAGTTGGTTACTTCTATACACCAATAACGAAGCAGCAGAAAGAGAAATCAAGGAATCTATCCCATTTACAATTTCACCAAAATCGATAAAATATCTAGGAATAGACCTAACTGAAGAAGTGAAAAACCTATACACTGAAAACTATAGAAAGCTTATGAAAGAAATTGAAGAAGACACACCACACACACACACACACACACACACACACACACACAAAGGAAAAATGTTCCATGGATTGGAAGAACAAATATTGTCAAAATGTTGATACTACTGAAAGCAATGTACATACTCAATGCAATTCCTATCAAAATGATAGCAGCATTCATCACAGAGCTCGAATTAACAATCCTAAAATTTATATGGTACCAGAAAAGATCCTGAGAGCCAAAGAAATCCTGAAAAAGAACCTCAAAGCTGCAGTCATCACAATTCCAGACTTGAAGGTTTACTACAAGGCTGTAATCATCAAGACAGCATGGTACTGGCACCAAAACAGACACTTGGAGCAAAGAAACAGAATAGAGAACTCAGAAATTGACCCACAGATATATGGCCAACTAATCTTGACAAAGCAAGAAAGGATATCTAATGGAATAAAGACAATCTCTTCAGCTAATGGTGTTGGGAAACTGGACAGTGACATGTAGACAAATAAACCTGTACCTTTTTCTTACACCATATAAACTCAAGATGGATGAATGACTTAAAGGTAAGACAGTAAACCATCAAAGCCCTAAAGAAGAAAGCAGGCAAAACCTCTTTGACCTTGGCTGCAGCAAATTCTTACTCAACACATCTCCTGTGGCAAGGAAAATAAAATAAAAAATGAACTCTTGGTACCTCATCAAGATAAAAAGCTTCTGCATGGTGAAGGAAACAATCAGCAAAACTAAAACACAACCAACAAAATGGGAGACAATGTTTTCAAAATACATATTAGATAAAGGACTAGTATCCAAAATCTGTAAAGAACTTATCAAACTCAACACTCAAGAAACAAGTAACCCAGTGAAGAAATGGACAAAAGACATGAATAGACAATTTTATAAAGGAGACATCCAGATGGCTAACAGACACATGAGAAAAATGCTCGACATTACTCATTATCAAAGAAATACAAATCAAATCCCCAATGAGATACCATCCCACACCAGTCAGAATTACTAGAATTTACAATTCAGGCAATGACAGATGTGATGCTGGAGAGGATGCTAAGATAGGAGAATCCTCTCACACTCTTGATGGGAATGCAAACTGGTGCAGCCCTCTGGAAAACAGTATGGAAATTCCTCAAAAACTTAAAAATGGAATTACCCTATGATCCAGCAACTGCAGTACTAGATATTTATTCTAAGGATACAGGTATGTTGTTTTGAAGGGGCAAATGCACCCCAATGTTTATAGCAGCGCTATCAACAATAGCCAAAGTATGGAAAGAGCCCAAATGTCCATCAACAGATGAATGGATAAAGAAGTGGTATACACACACACACACACACACACACACACACACACTGGGACATTACTCAGCAAGCAGAAAGAATGAAATCTTGTCATTTGCAACAACATGGATGGAAGTAGAGTGTATTATGCTAAGTGAAATTAGTCAGAGCAAGACAAATATCATATGAATTCACTGATATGTGGAATTTAAGATATAAAACAGATGAACAGAAGGGAAGGGAAGCAAAAATAATATAAAAGCAGGGAGGAAGACAAAACATAAGAAACTCTTAAATATAGAGAACAAACTGAGGGTTGCTGGAGGGTTTGTGGGTTAGGGGATGGGCTAAATGGACCAAGGACATTAAGGAGGACACTTACTGAGATGAGCACTGGGTGTTATATGTAAAGGATGGATCACTGAAATCTACTCCTAAAATAATTTTTACACTATATATGCTAACTAACTTGGATGTCAATTTGAAAAAAAGAAAAGTAGGGGTGTTAAATGATTGATTTTATGTATTGTACATTTTACCACAATTTTTAAAAATCTGTTGTATTTTTCTTTGAAAGTGTATTAAATCAATAGATTTTCAGAAAAATTGACATATTTATAAAACTGGGGGGAAGAAAAGACTGAAACTGATTAAACAGAGGATACACTAGTAGCTTCCAAGTGCTGAGGCAGGGGGCAAAGAGAAGGTGTAGTATAATGGTTATAAAATTTCATTTGTGCTAGATGAAGAAGTTCTAGAGTCTGAGGTAAAACATAGTCCCTCTAGTTAACAATATAGTAGTATGTGCTTCAAAAGGTTGTTGATGTTATGTTAAGTGCTTTTACCACAAAACAAAACAAAGGATACAGGCCACTTTGGGAGGTGTTGGATGGGTTTATGATTGTGATATGGTGATGGTATCATGGGTGTTGGCATATGTCCAGATTCATCAAATTGCATGCATTAAATATGTGCAGATCTTTTTATATGTTATATCTAAATAAAGCTGTTAAAAACAAAAATAATGAATGAATGAATGAATGAATGAATGAACAAATAGATGGCACCAGAGGAAAAAGATAAGTGATAGAGGCCTTTTTCTCCCCTTTTTTTCTAATAACAATAACAATAAGAAGAAAGCTGAAAGGAATATTTCATTCAATGTGCTTAAGGAATACATAATAATGATTCAGTATTAACTTTTATACAGGAGTTTTGGATAAGTTTTTTAATTTTTGTTTCTTTTTTTTAGGTTTTTAAAATGTTTATTTACTTTTGAGAGAGAGAGAGAGAGAGAGAGACAGAGTGTGAGTGGAGGAGGGGAAGAGAGACAAAGAAGTGCAGAATCTGAAGCAGGCTCCAGGCTCTGAACTGTCAGCACAGAGCCAGACACGGGGCCTGAACCCACAGACTGGAGATCATGACCAGAGCCAAAGTCAGATGCCTAACTGACTGAGCCACCCAGGTGCCCCAAGGGCTTTGTTTCTATCAAGACAGACAGAATATCTGGTCAAAATTCATAGATGTAATATATAAAAATTACTATCATATATGTCTTAAAAATAGCTGAAACTTCATAAAATAAAAAATAAGAAGTAAAACCTCCAAAGTAAACAGGAAGTTCAAACAAAAGAGTTAGGAGCCAAAGTTATAAGGGGGGGTTAATGTGCCAGCCTCCCTTGGAGGGAGGGAGGGAAGGCCTTAGGCTGGCCTTCCAACAGTGACTTGGGACAGGAGACAAGGCTTTGAGGCCTCACATATTGTGAAGTGGAACCAAGAGTCACCATATCCAGTGTGACTCTTGAAGAGCCAGTGTAAAAAATAAAGAAAAATCTGGCCACCCGATTCAAAGAACCCTTTAAGAACAGATTTACAATTTCTAAGAAATTCATAAGTTATGAGAAATTATTGTGAAGTTCAAAAGTTTACAAATAAACAGAATTGAAAAGATCTAATATCAAATCTTATAGAACATTTTATGCTTACAGAAACTGGTTATGCTGTATTTGAAATTATACTTTATGTTGTATTGCTTTTTAAAAAAAATACTTGTTTTTGAAAGAGCATAAGGGGGAGAGGGGCAGAAAAATGGGAACAGAGGATCCCAAGCAAGCTCTGCACTGACAAGCCTGATGCAGGTCTAGAACTGGCAAACTGTGAGATCATGACCTAGGCCAAAGTCAGACACTCAACTGACTGAGCCACCCAGGTGCCCCTATGTTATAATACTTTTAAGAAAATCAATAATATCAGTATATCAAGCAAGAAACTAGGATAAAATAAACATGAAGAGAGTGGAAAAGATAAAATAATTGAGAGAAGAAAAAATTTATGGGGTGCCTAGGTAGCTCAGTCAGTTAAGTATCCAACTTCAGCTCATGTCATGATCTCACGGTTTGTGGGTTCGAGCCCCCTGTCAGGCTTTGTGCTGACAGCCAGCTCAGAGCCTGGAGCCTGTTTCAGATTCTGTGTCTCCCTCTTTCTCTGACCTTCCCCTGCTCATGCTCTCTCAATCTCTCTCTCTCTCTCTCTCAGGAAAAAAAAAAGAGAAGAAAAAATTTGCAAAACAAAAAATTAAAAATAATCCAACATAGGTGTCAAGAAAAGATAAAATGTGTTGTAAAAAGTTTAAAGAGCAATGTAAAAGAAAAGTGTATGCCAGTAAATTTTGAAACATAGATGTTAATTTCAAATAAAATTATGTCAAATTTAGTCAAGAAGAGATGAAAAACTTATCTGAACTGAAACCATGGAATTAATAGTAAAAAAAAAAATCTCTACTGAGAGTCACCAGATCAACATGGTTTAAGAAATATTTTTACGAAAACCTCATGAAACATAACACTCCTGCTTTTTTCAGTGTTTTACAAGCCAGAGGGTGGGATGGGGGGTGGGGAAGAAGCATATACCTACTTCATTTTTATGAGACATCAAAATTAGTGCCAAATTTCTACCAAAATATGTACCTTATGGAGCTAAAACACATAGGAATCTTATTTGTAAATGTATACAGAAATATCCACTAAACAAACTATATAACACCAAATGTTGAATCTTCTAATAAACACATCAGTATAATACAATTTATCAGATTATTTTTAAAAAGCTACATAATGAGGTAATGGATTCAGAAAAATAATTTATATAGACCCGTGCATGATATAAACTCTTTGTAAACTGGGAGGCAAAACTTAGTGAACTGTAAGACTTGCTTTATCACCAGGGAGTGCAGGGCATATATCTTTCCTAAAGGAAAACTTTAGAAATACTTTAAAGTTAGGAAAAAGAAAAGGATACTGAGTATCACTGCCATTACTTAATATATTACTGGCCCTAGATATTATAAGAAAACAATAAAAGTAAATGAAATAGAAGAGTTGTAATGATAGTCAATTTAAAGATGATATGATTGTGAACATATATAATCTAATGAAATCCAGAAACAATAAGAATTGATCAGAAATTTCAGCAAGGTGCCAGATATAAGATCAAGGTCCAGAAATCAATACCATTTCTATACAATAGCAACAACCAATTTTAAAATGTAATAATGAATATATCCAATTCTGCAATAACAGCAAAAAAACTTGTAAGTTACCGAGTAGTAAATTTAATAAAAGGTATTTAAGATATCTATAGAGAAAATTATGTAATGCTACTGGAGGATATGAAAGAAGACCTAAACAAACATAAAAAAGTAACACTTCCCTAGGTGGAAATAGTCTATATTTCATAGATGTTGTTCTCTGATAGTGTACCTATAAATTCAGAGAAATTGTGAGTAAAAAACAAACATTTTTAGGTGGAACTTACCAAGTTCATCTAAGAGTAAATGGCTTAGAGTTGTCAAAAAGTATGAGAAATAATGAAATGGAAGTGAAAAAAGATATGATTATTATGAATTCAGTAATTTGGATAGTGTGCAGTTTTGTAGATGATATATCAAAGGGATGTAAAGAGAACCCAGAATAGAGCATGTATATATTAAAACTTAGCATGTAAGAGAATACATAAATAAATCTCTATCTAAAATTATATAATTTCAGAAATCATTGTAGGACAACTGGCTATCACTGCAGAAAAGTAAAATTTAATTCTACCTTCTTTTAACAAACTACATAAATTTAAGTCAGACATACAAAAGATCAGAACTTAAAGCGAATTCTTTAAAGTTGCATTAAAAGTGTAGAGAAAACTCTATAATCTTAATTATAGGAAGGATTCCTTAAGAAAAATACAAAAATACAAACCACAAAATGAAAAATGTATAAATTTGACTACCATGCAATGAATATTTCTGTCCATCAAAAGATATTCTTATAAAATAAGTAATACAAGCCACAGATTTAGAGATAATTACTGCAAGGCAGAGATGAAAGTTTTCTAATCACATTAAAAAAAGAATGATAGAATACAGAAAAACAAACGACCTCAATTTTTTAAAAATGGGAGAAAGTCTTAAAAAGAACATTCACATAAGTGGAAATATGCATATAATAAATGTGAAAATGTGCTCAAACTCAGGAATAATCAGAAAAATATTTCAAACAATATTATTCCATTTCATATCCATCATATTCAAAGTTGACATGTACTTAGTTGGGAAAGATAATAAATATGAGATCTCTCATTTACTGCTGATGCAACTGTACATTATTATGTCCAATTTGGAGAGAAACTTAGCACCAACTAGTATAGTTAGAGAAGGCCATACAAAAGTTGACATCTCTACTTATAAGTATATATCTTTTAGTAAGACATTTATACTTGTACACAAAGAGAAGTATACAGAAATTTTCACTGCATCATTATTTGTAATGAAAACTTATCAGAAATACGTTATCAATCAGAGAGTGGATAAATACCTATGGGCATTTTTATGAATCACACATTTTTATGTGTGTTTTCCTTTGTACTCAGGCACATAAAATCAAGGTAATTATATCACTTTATGCTACTATCAGCATTAAGCAGTATAAGAGTTGTTTTTGTTTACTTTGATTGTATATGCTATTTCCCTTGTTTCTGATCTTCATTTTTACTATCTGTGATTGTCAGCTTCCAAGATGCTAAGTTTTTTTTAATATTTTTTATTTATTTCTGAGAGAGACAGCGTGAGCAGGGGAGGGTCAGAGAAAGAAGGAGACACAGAATCTGAAACAGGCTCCAGGCTCTGAGCTAGCTGTAAGCACAGAGGCTGATGCTGGGCTCGAACCCACAAACCGTGAGACCATGACCTGAGCCGAAGTTGGACGCTTAACCGACTGAGCCACCCAGGCGCCCCCACAGATGCTAAGTGGTAGAATATTTTGTTATGCAGCAATGTATTACTAATAATTTCCTTTTCACGTTAGACACTTATGGTGATGTGTTGGATATTGATGTTTTGTAAGAATGTATCCTTGAGTGACACATAATGCTGCATTTTGTGAATGTATTTTCAATTTACAAAAATGTGATTGTGGGGCGCCTGGGTGGCTTAGTCGGTTAAGCGTCCGACTTTCGCTTAGGTCATGATCTCACGTTNACAGGCTCCAGGCTCTGAGCTAGCTGTAAGCACAGAGGCTGATGCTGGGCTCGAACCCACAAACCGTGAGACCATGACCTGAGCCGAAGTTGGACGCTTAACCGACTGAGCCACCCAGGCGCCCCCACAGATGCTAAGTGGTAGAATATTTTGTTATGCAGCAATGTATTACTAATAATTTCCTTTTCACGTTAGACACTTATGGTGATGTGTTGGATATTGATGTTTTGTAAGAATGTATCCTTGAGTGACACATAATGCTGCATTTTGTGAATGTATTTTCAATTTACAAAAATGTGATTGTGCTAGAGATGCCATTCTGTTTTGCTTTCACATGTTTTTAATACCAATTTTTCTGAATGTATAACTGATAATGTTTTCTCTAAATGTAGAAGAGATCATACTCATTATTTTTAAATCATTGTACAGCATATTCTCTTAGAAACCTGTGACTAGTTTTCTGCAAATTATATACCCTGAAAAGGATTGTTAGGTTGCAGAATATACCTTTCATTTTCTTTTTAAGACTGGCTTCATTGCCTTTTATCTCTTCCCTATCCATATACATTTTTTTTCATTTAATTTACTGCTTTATTGAGTAATATATTGACATAAGGCAACATTTAAAATATTTTAAAAATTTAAGTTTTCACTGTGGTTAATTTCTTCAGCCTCCCGTTTCTTCTTCTCAGAAGGAAGATAATTCAATTAGCTCCTTGAAAATCCTTAGAATTATTTATACTATATACAAGCAAATTCAGATTCTTTACAGTTTTACCCAAGTAGTAACATATTAAACACTCTATTCTACACTGTATGATATTTTACTATGTAATTTATCTTGAAGTAACTTATACTTTAGAACATAAATGACTTATTTTTCTATATAAACATAGAGAATACCATCATTTGATTTTATCATAATTATTTAATTATGTCATTAGACAAATAAGTTTAATTCCCATCTTTTGAACTTTCAAATAATCCTGGGAAGAATACCTTAACCAGATAAAAATCATATTCATGTGTACAGGTTTATGAATAAAATATATGTTTAGAAGTATATTTCTAAACCAAAAGGTAAGAGTAGTTATAATTAAAACAGATATAAATTTTTAAATAGATATCTCCCTACAGCAGATAAGGATAACTATAAGTTGTTCAGTTAACAAATTTATATCACATATTCAAAGCTTGAGATCGCAAATACCACATTCTCTTCCCTTTCAGTTGTGAATTCAAACTTTTTAAGTTTGGGGGTTTTTTTGTTGTTTTGTGTGTGTGCATTAATGCAAACATTGAAACACATATATGTTATTGAAAGGCTCATATGCACATATTCAAAATTTAGAAGGAAAAAAAGGCAAATGAAAAAAGTAGGTTTAGTTCATGTAATTTTATCCAGTCATACAATAAATTTCTCCTGTGGCAGCCATACTTATAGCCACAACATGTATATACATTTGGGTATAGAGATGAATTCCTCTAGTTTGGACTTATTTGTACTTCCTTTTGCATTGCAACGTCTGGAAAGAGAAAGTTCTTGCCAAGTACTGTTTAAAAAAGAGGCATCAAATTTTTGTGTAACCATTTATATTAAGAATACGGGCTTTCCTATCTCAACCGTTAGGCTTCCAGCATACACCATCATCTATGGATCTTAACAAAGTGACGCTTTTTTGTATTTTTTACCTACTCAGAAAAACTGTGGCTAAGGGGATCTATACTACTGCTGGCGATCATATTGGAACCTGATCCAATCCAGGCAGCTGGGGTTCCCTGCACAGCACGCAATCTGGAAATATCCACTAGGGCCTTCCTATCATCTCTGTCCAGTCAATGGAAGGGAAAATAAGACACGCTTGCAGTTTCTTAAATGTATTGTCCTAGAATTTGTGAACATAACCACTGTTTGCCTTTTATTGAAGACAATTCAGTTACATGGTGACACCTAATTTCCATGGTGTCTGGAAAGTACAATTTAGTTCTAAACATATATTTATTTATTTTACGCCTGTATTTGAGCCATGTTATTTGTCTTTTATTGCTTTATTGTTTTCAAGTTGTTTACTATGAAAAGGGAGAACAGATTGAAGAGCAGACATAATCTTTGTCATGTTTTATAGTTTTTGCTTTCACATTTATATCTATAATCCACACAGAATGCACATCTAAATATGGTGAGAAGATATTTATCTTCATTTTCTTTTCCCTATAGGAAAGAGTTTTCTTAACGTAATACTACTGTTATTGACATTCCTATTTCCATATATGTATGAAAACATTTCTTTATATTTCTAATCTGTTCCTTAGGGTTTTTTAATCCCTGTGCTAATACTATACTATATCATTTTTCACATATTTATTAAGGCAACTTTGTCAATATGATTCTTCTTTTAATTTTATTTTACTCATTCATAATAGCTTTAAAGTTAGATTTCCAAATTTTACACATTCACAAATACAGTCCCTCACATCTCCCTATTAGAATCCCTTTAGGCAGTATTGATTACTTATTAAGTGTTGATCATCATGATATAGATGCATTCCATTCATATATATGACATGCCCATCAATTTCCACATAATCTTCTTTAATTTATTTTAATAAAAATTTTAAAGTTTCCCATAATTTGTATATGCTTTATTAATAGTTTGATACTTTATATCATTTTATGATATTATAATCAGTGTCTATTTCAGGAATGTATTCTAATAATGAACATTTGCTATTTAAAACATCTTTTTAAGTTTTATTTGTTTATTTTCAGAGAGACAGAGACAGCACGAGTGGGGAGGAGTAGAGAGAGAAGGAGAGAGACAATCCCAAGCTACACTGTCAGCATAAAGCCTGACGCAGGGTTTGAACTTGAGGTCATGACCTGAGCTGAAACCGAGTCAGATGCTTAACCAACTCAGCCACCCAGGTGCCCCAAACATTTGCTATTTTAAAGGAAAGAAAATAATACAATGCAATATCATATATCATACCATATCATATATCATATTATATTAATTATGTACTGTGCTCAAGATGTATAAATACCAATTTTAGAATAATGTAATGTTATCTTTGGAAGAAAGGAATTGGTGTTAGGAAAGTTTGTGAAACAATTTCCTACCATAGGTATATCTTATGTCTTTATAAAATTAAACATTTTTACTGAAATACTATATTCATTAATCATCCACATGATACTGTTTGTTTTGTGTATTTTTTACATTATTTTCAGAAAGGTGAGTGATAGTTTATTATAAGGATTTAAAGGTATATTACATAATAATAATTTAGAATGAGGTAAGTTATTATGTCCTCTGAAATTTTGTGTATGCTTCCTAGTAGGATTTGAAGGGTATAAATAAGATGACTTATGCATTTGCAGTGTCACGCATGTGAGAACTATCATTGAATACAATATAACCTTAAAGATGAAACTACCAAGTTCTAGAGTTGATTTTATAGTTGTTCCATAAACCATGCTTAATTTGTTTAATTCTCCATGACTTGACTTAGCATATTAGAGATAATGGCATGTGTGCTCCATTTCAGAGGGTTTACCTAATAATGATATAGTACAATATATACAATTTTTGTATATATTATAATATGCTGTACAAAGTAAAATTAACATACTATTTGTAGTTTACAGAGTTTAGATCAGCGAACAGTTATTTTGTGCATGTTATGTCTCAGGTACAGAATTTAAGATACCAAATAAGAAGAAAACAAAAAGAACACAATTTATAAAAGAGGTAAACAGACATTTTGACATTTTAAATCCTTCTAAAGGATTTGGGTTGAATATTCCACTAAGTACTCTATTTGTGGTTTCTGGGGCTTTAATATTACATTCCTTCTCAATGTTGATAAATGATTGTGTGGGTTTATTAATATGTGTAAGTTCTTACTAATTTTTTAAAAAGGCTTAGATACCAAAATTGTAGAAGATATTGATATTTCTAAAACTAGATGTGAAGCATTTGGTTGATTACCTCATCAATTATGCAAGACAAATTTTGTCAGATAGTGGGAAAAATCTAGAATACTAATCATTTAACTCATGTCTTATGTAATTTTTCCCACTCCCTGGTTGAGTGCCCTTTCTCTACACAGGATATTTATATAATAGCATTCAACTAGAGAGTCAAATAGTAAAGATCTGAATATCCTTACGTAGCCTCTAAATTATTTTCACAATCGTCATAATTTTCCATAAGTTATGATTCTAAATCTTTAATTTTATCAGACAGGATCATTTTTTATGTATAACAACTTCAATATTGTTACACAATAGTGAAACCTGTGCTTCAAATTTCAGAAATGAATACTTAACTAAAAACCTCATATAACCATATACGTCCCATTACAATCTCAATATTTACATGTCCAGAGTCTAAACTCATTTTAATTCTTCTTAAAAAAATATTTCATATTCAGTGCTCCTTACCATCACTCTCCAGGCACCCAGTCAGAACCCTGACAGTCCTAAGACCACCTCTCTTTCCCTTGACTCCAAATAATTTGAAATCCTGTGGGTGCTCCATTCTAAATACTTTCTTCAAGGATTTCTATTTATTTCATCACTACCACCACTGGCCTCCTGATAGCCCTCACTTGATTTCACCTACAATAACATTAATATCTTCATGGTTTCTCTGCTACTCTCCTCCGCCACTTCACTTAGTTTTTGGCATTGTTATTAAAATGAGAGTTTCCAGGGCTGCCTGGGTGGCTCAGTCAATTAACAGGCCAACTTCACCTTGGGTCATGATCTCACAGTTTGTGAGTTCAAGCCCCTCTTCAGGTTCTGTGCTGACAGCTCAGAGCCTGGAACCTTCTTCGGATTCTATGTCCTCCTCTCTCTCTGTCCCTCACTGCTCACACTCTGTCTCTGTCTCTCTCTCAAAAATAAATACATATTTTAAAAAAATCAGACTTTCCTGTGTGCATTTGATTTTGTGTTAGCCTGTCGTGATCTTTCAGACATCCCAGGAGATCTAAACATTTGGTGTTTGAGTATGGCAAACTTATCCTGAGCCACCTGACTGTCCTTATCTATACAAACTCTACCAGGGCCAGAATAGACTGCTTGCAACAGCCTGCACGTATGATTATCCAAATACTGTTTCCTTTATCTGGATCACCCTGGCCTTTCCTCTCTTAAAGAGTTCCACAAAGCCTTTTGCCATTTTTTAAAATAGAATCTCAGTTCTCTACCTCAGTAATACTTCGCCCTAAAAGACCCACAAGAGCACCAACAGGAGTCGATTTGACTCCTGGATGATGAGTCTGTCTCCAAGGATTTACCTTCTTTAGTTTCATGAACAATGCTATGAGCATAAAGAGATTTGCTAATTGCATACATTATTGAATATGTATTATTTGTATTGAATTCTATGAATTTAAATTGTATATAAAAATCATCTCTCTCTGTTCATAAGTGTATGTGTTTACATAAGGAACCAATAGTTCATTATATATAGAAGTAAAAAAGATTACTATTATGTAAATCTCATTTAGGACCCTCCTTGGATAAACTTTACAAAGCAAGCAAACAAAAGATATAATACATACAGACTCATGAGTTTCTAAGTTTCTTAAGATACATTGTTAGCTCTACATATATGGCGGGTAAACCAAGCATTTAAAACATCCAGCCTCGCTCTCATATCACAGACACTTGCTATAATACATATAAACAAACAGCAACCTGGAGTGTAGCGCGCTCATTTTCCGTGCATTCTTTCTGCACAAATGCGAGTCTGGCTCATGTTTATACTTCAGTGATTTTTGAAAGAAGATTAATGACATGAATATTTACAAAGAAAATGTCTATGTGACCAACATTTGTGCGCTGTTGAATATCAGTGTCATGGTGCTTTGCAACGGCTGCCTTTTTGCCACACAACCCTATTTTATGGAGGTGACAAGCTGTCACATGTAAGGTTTATTTCTATTACTTCTTTTGCTGCTTTAATTCACAGTCTATTTTCAGTGTCTTTTCCTTTCCTTTTCATATGTTAATTGTGAGTTGAACCAATTAACACATCTAACAAATCCTAGAATTAATTTTTCAGTTCAGATTGAGGCATATAGTTCTGCTGAAGTATATTAGTCCTTGCTAATAGTTCAGCTTCCAGTGTATATGTACATTTTGGAACAAGGTTATGCCTTTAGCTACTTATTGTGTTGCTGATTCTCTGGCTTCATTCAATGTGCAATTTTAAGAACTAGGCTTTAGTGACTCTAATTGTAAAAAGGTCTTCTTGTTAAACTCTGTATCTGAAGGCAATATCTAATATTTCCTGAAGAGTCAGATTTGCATGGAAATGCTATCGTGAGCTCATGTGGGAGAGTCTTCTTTTAGGTCATGAAACTGGAAATGCCACTAAGGAAATGTGGGAAAGGAATTTGGGGCAAAAATATATGGTTACATTCTTTAAGTGATGGTATCTGAGATGTCAGGGCTGGCAGGAATAAATAATTGCATTCATGCTTTACAAAATACAAAAATCATTTTATAACGCTATGATAAAGAAAAGCACACATGCCAAAAACCATTTAGTTTTGTAGAAAACATTTTATATTCATTTGGAAATATCAAGAGATTTTAGATTTACCTTTCAGAGATATTTTCTTCTTTTTTTAAAAGTTTGTTCATTTTGAGAGAGAGAAAGAAAGCACAGGAGCACAAGGAAGGCAGAGGCAAAGAAAGAGGGAGAAAGAGAATCCCAAGGAGGCTCCACACTGTCAGCATGGAGCCTGACATGGCCTTGAACTCCCCAACCATGAGATCATGACCTGAGAGTCTAAAGCAAGAGTTGGATGCTTAACCAACTGAGCCACCCAGGCACCTCAAGCATTCAAAACATATTTTCTTTTTTCAAAATTACAGTATAGCCTAAAGACAAAATAAGTCAAAATCTGCAGGTATTGAATTTCCCCTGCAGCAGTTTTTAGATCAGCAGGCATTTACCCACCATATATCCTACCCCATTGTGACTTTATTCATATGTGAATAAAAAAAGAATGTTTATATATTGAGATTTTAATTATATCTCAAACAATTTAAAGAGCTACAAATCTAAAAGCTTCAGTAAATGACAGCATAAGAGACAATGGCCTGTTCATTTTTATCCCAGGTCTTCCTTTTATCAGGTAAAATGCAATTATTCAAATAGCAGAAAAACCAACCCACACTGACAAATGACAAAGGAGATTGAGGTTCTTGCTTCACATCCACACAAAGAATAGCATCCACAGAGATCTCTTTTCCATCTCACACATAACTAAAAACCCCAGATTAATTTAGATTCAGTGACCCTCAGTTTCACTGACAGATTCTTACCTCTATTCTCTTGCAGCTGCACGTTCATCCCCACAGGCCAGGCTATCTTGAGGTAGTAAAATTGATAGTGCATCTTAAGATCTCCTATTTCTTTCCCACATTGTCCAGAAGAGGAAACTTCATTTAGTCCAACCATTACCTAATGTTCTGGTCTTGATTCCATTTAGAATACTTTAAGTCCAGATTTTAAACAACAGCTTTGCAAGAAGGGATGCCAATCATGGGCCCTTCTTGTAGACTGGAGATTGCTCAAACCCACTCATATCACAAGACTGAAAAACAATGGTGTAGGAATGGATGACAGATAGACAACAACGTCCATTGTCTTCCCATGATATAGAAACATTGTTTTCAATGGTAAGTCATTGTAAAAGTCTGAAATCATGGCCAAATATTTTTATTGTATATTATTTTCAAACTGCAAAAGCAATCAAAGGCCATTGCCGAAAAACAAACCACGCAGATGCAGACAAATAATCTGCATATTCCCTTCATTGCAAACTATCAAGTTAAATAATATTTTAAAATAACCTTCACAGCAGAGACATGTGACTAAAAATTATATCCAGGTAAATGTATAGTACACACCCATTTTTGTGAAAATAAAGAAAAGTGTCCTCTCTTGTTCCTTTTTGTAAATTTAGTCTATTATTTGCTATGGTTCTTTTAATGACAAGTAAAAATCACATAGGGAATATTGGGTAAAATATGAGTCCTATGTAACAAATTACTTAAAAACATATCCTCCAAAGGAAAAACATGCTCCCCTATTGGTATCACCTAAGATAAGAAGTAGAGTATTTTGATACCCCTGAAACATTCCACTTTTTTCCATCAAAAATTTGCATTAGTTTCCCTAAAGAAAACCACCAACTAGGCATAAAGTAATAATACCTTTGTCTATAAGGATTCCACCTGAATATGCATCTCTGTACATTTGTTTTTCCTGCTTTCAAATTTTTGATAAATTAATTGTATAAAAAGCATACTTTTGCCTTTTCATTCTGTAACATGTATATTTATGAGATCCACTGAAGACATATATTGCCATAGTTCATTTGTTTTCCATGCTCCACAGCATTGTATTGAAAGGCAGCTGTATCTCATTTATCCATTCCATTATTGGTAGACATTTGATTATTGTCAGTTTGGAGCTATGAATCATGCCAATTTTCATATAGTTGAGAGTTTCAGTATAGCCGTGCAAATATTTCTGTTAGATATAGGTCTAGGAGCAAAATAGGATGGACATCTTTCTAGTTTTGCTTTGAATTAATTATGTACCTAAGCAATCATTTTAGTAGGGCATATTTCTCTATAAGGATTGTTTGCTGTACATAAACCTGGTCTTAGGAGCTATAATTGTGGTGGAGAATAAAAGCATCATGTATCTTTAATTATGTGTCTTCCCAGCTTTGATTAGCAATACATAAAAAGGTAGAAAGTACAGGACTGACTCACTTCCCATGTTAACTTGTACCAGGGAGAGTTGATGCTTCCATCTGTGAACCCAAAACACATCTTGTGGACAAAAGTGATGTTAGGAAGCTACATATGACAAATTTAAGGCCCCATGGTTATTGACTGATGATAACCACATCATTATAGTTCCTCTTTAGAGTACTTTGCTAATTATGAGTACGACTCAGAGCTGAATTAAGCTGTGTATCATATGAGTCTGCAAATTTAACCCTCTCTCATGGTGCCAAAATAATAACTAACTAATATTGATGATGGTTTTATGTGAGGTAAGTTTTCTAATAACCATAACACCCCCAGAGTTTAGGAATACTATCATCTCTGTTTTATAAGTAACTTAACCAAGGCCACATAGCAATTGTGGACCTAGCTCCAAAGTCTGTGTTCTTAGCATTATATTACTGTTAGAATGCCTTACATTTTGTGATTATCTTGTGTAAGAGATAATAACCTGGGGAAATAAAATTTGTGGAAGAAGTTACAACACTGACCCTCTTCCAGATTTCTTTTTCCAATTGACATGGGCACTTCAGATGGGATGGGTTGGGTGGGAATAGTTGTTATAATTAGAATCATGATATAGATTAATATTATTTTAGTTCATTGAATAAGCTGAATATATAAATACATCATCTCAAAATTTCTATTTGTACTGTGCCTGGAATTAAAATTAATTTGTACAGACTCTAGTGGTTCACAAAATAGGTCAATATGCAAATAACTCCTTTTCATTGTTATTTTAACTTTTCACTCTAAGTGGAATACCGTGCAATTTTTTCTACTGCACATGGGAATTGTAGGATTATGTACAAACAAGAATATATTTAAAAATTCTCTAGGACTAACCTTTGTTTTCATTATTCTTCTATCTTTCTTCTTACATTTTATTTATGCCTATAGTCAGAAATTTTAATGAAAACAATTACTTTGTCCTTCTTTAGGCATAATTTCACCACTTGTCTCTTTCTCAATATCCTAACGACTTTTTTTGCTCTAGACTCATCTAGAAGATTGCTTTGCCATCATATCCATTTTTACTTGATCTTACTCAGTCTCTTTCTCTTGTAATTTGTTCTCTCTTTATTAAGACATAGCTGTCTGACAAATGGTCTTATCTATATTGTGTCCTTTATCTGGGACAGCGTCCCAAATAGTTTTAAAGTCCCAATAGCACAAATTAAAAAAAAAAAAATTCTTAACAGTGTTCATGCAGTAACTCACCCAATATTTTATTCAGATTTCTTAAACTAATTTTAAAAATATGATTTCATACCAAGATTGGCTCTTGTGTCAACTAGGGTCCTGGCAGGAAACAAAACACACTTGTAAAGTAATAGGGACTATTTTAGTAAACAAAACTTTAAAAGTTATAAACAAGATTTTAGACTACCTGGACGATGGGGTGGCTCAGTCAGTTAAACATCTGATTATTGGTTTCCTCTCAGGTCGTGATCTCACAGGGTTCGTGAGTTGGAGACCACCTTCCGGGTTCCGGACTGACAGCACAGAGCCTGCTTGGAATTCTCTCTCTCTCTCTCTCTCTCTCTCTGTCCCCCTCCCCCACTCACTCTCTCTGTTTCTCTCTCAAAATAAACAAATACAGTTAAAGGGGAAACAAGCATACCAATAAGATATCCTGAGGCTAAGAAAAATAAGGAAGAGATACTTCCCTATGAAAAGAGAGGGCAGGGATTCTTTCTTCCTACCCTTTCATCTCATTCTGGGGCTTCTCTATTTTCCAAAACACAAGCCAAAGGATAAGGGAGTTCCTTGATGCCATCCAAACAGAACAGTTTTCTGGGTCACAGAACATGACGGTGGTGGGTAGAGAATGGAGTAAGAGGAATTTGCAGTATATATCCAACATAGTTCTATTGACATACTTTTTCATATATTTCTCAAGTTGAAAATGTGTGTGCATGCATGAAGTGATCATCCTTTCCAATGTGCACCTTCTGTGAAGAATGATCCTTCATTAAAATTGAACTACTCCAGATATCATGCTACTTTGAGTATCTATTTACCATATGGAATATTTATACTCTAAAAGACAGTATTATGCCAAGACATGAACAATTTTCAAATATTACCAATTTAACACAAAGCTGTGCCAGATTGTTACCCATTTCTAATAATTATTGAAGACATTCATAACATGGTAGAAGATTTTGAGGCATTACATCACTACACCAATGTAAATACATAGTTTTAAAACTTGGAGAATATAAGTAATTCTCTCTTGTGATATATTTCTAATAACCCTTTTATTGAACAGGAAAGAATCTTCAGGACTCCCTTCTGTGCATGTCAGTGTCTGCCCTAGCTCTTGAATTTTTTTTTTTTTTTTGGTAACTGACATCATCTTTGTGAGAAATTGATACTGTTCAAGGATTTTGTTTTTGTTTTGAGTTATTTTTAAAGCTCATTGCATTTAACACCATAATCATAAGCATGAGAATGATAAATATTTATCTTATGGTTACTGTGAAATCAGTCCCCATTGCTAAACTTTAACATCAATATGGTTTTGTGAGATGTTTTTCTCACCTTGAAACTATTTAATCTCCTTCCCAAGAAATCTATATCATCATCCTCTTCATACTAATCATCATGCTAATAACTACTTGATATTAAGCATTCATTATGGTATAAGCACTATATTTAATACTTTATGTATATTTGATATTTACAATATTTCTCCAACTCAGTCCATTATGTAGGCACTAGCCACATGTGACTATTTCAATTTAAATTAGTTAAAACTAAGCAAAATTAAATTTTAATCTTACTGATCGCATTTCAAGTGCTCAATATTAGTGGACATAACAGATTTAGAACAGTTCTTCATCATATAAAATTCTATCTGGCTATTTAATAAGATAGATTTGGTAATTAACCTGAACCTTTAAGCACAGGATATCTTACTTTAGAACTACAGCCATAAATTTCATATTATACTGAACATTTCATGACAATAGAAGTCATCTCTATTATTAATAGTTGGCAATTTTTTAACAGAGTTCCTATGTATAGTAAACCACTCATGTATTAGTGATAGAAGGAATGACTAAGTGAATTAAAATAAAAAATGATAAATGACTTAAAGCTAATTACATATCTAGCATTTATATAAAAGGTAATTTCTCAATATCTAATTTATTATATGACCTTCTGTGGATTATCATGTACTTTATCCTTTCAATACAAAGATAATAATCCCATATATGTTTTGTGTTTTTCTCATAATTTGAAATTTAGTATAGTGCTCTATTTCTCCAAATTAATTTCCACATAAAGATACTGTATATGTATTATACATTTTGCACATTGGTTGACATTGTAAGATTTAATTAATCAAAATAGCAGTCAATTTAATCTGAATGCTACTTGTCTTCTGAGTAGGACAAAAATAAAAATGAAGTAAATGTTTCATTACTATTCCCATTGGATTTTACTCATGTATTTCCAATACCCATTTATTGTTATGACATTGTTTTATCAATTTACAAGTATGTAGACTTCTTACTATCTTCCCCTGACTATTCATTGTATCATCCAAATTTGAATTATGCAAACTTTTCTTTCTACTCTGTCTCTGTTGTACACTAAAAATGGCATAAATCTTTTATTTATATTCAATTCCCCTAGAGGTTCAGGTACTTTATTCATTCAATGGTGTTCAGAGAACAGTTGTGAAAATTGGGAACTTTTCCTTCAGAGCTCGTATTGAGCTCATTTGATAACTAATGTGCATCAGGGATTTTTTTTCTTTAGCTTGTGTATATTCTTCACCTTGATAGGCAGCTTTAAACAGCTGTCAGAGAGTAGTTTTCTGAAACACTCAGGAGTGCTTTATTCAGATTTGTAAAGATTAACTAAGAACAAGAAAATGTTTATAAATTATTTTAATGTGTGGGAATAAATTCCCTTTCTAGGAGCAAAATTTTAATAAAATTCTATATAATATTTCTAGCTTATGATCACTGAAAATTCTAACCATTACTAGGAGCCAGTGATCTGCTAATCTCTGCACAATGTTAATATTAATGAGAATAAACTCAGTTTATATGTTTGGATTTTATTTATTTATTTTGAGAGAGAGAGAGTGAGAGAAAGAGAGAGAGAGAGAGAGAGCTGGGTAGGGTGCAGAGAGAGAGGGAGAGAAAGAATCCCAAGCTAGACAAGCACCATCAGCACATAGCCCAACATGGTGCCCAATCTCACCATGATATTATGACCTGAGCTGAAATCAAGAGTTGTCCACTTAACCACCTGGGCCACCATATGCCCCATGTGTGGTATAAAGGCTTTTAATTAAGGTCAACATTAGGTGCTGCCATGGCATTTAATAAAATTGGGATGGTCTCAAAATTGCCTTATGTGTCAGTGTCAGCCAATCCTCATAATCTAGGGTGGAAATCCCTCCCTTAACATGAGAATGAAGAGAAAATAATTAAAACAATTTGATGTTTTGTTGAGTGCCATATATGGTAAATACTATAAAATAGTATTTGCATAGTCAGAAACAGAAGCACCATTAACTAGACCAAGTAACATGTGTGAATATTGCTGTCTTTTCTTATAGCTAATTTCTTTAACATTGCATTTGACACTGAGTCACTAAAATTACAAATATCTAAAAGACAGTGACTATAACTTGAAGTACCATAGAGTTTAAATTTTTTCCTAATGTTTATTTTTGAGAGACAGAGACAGAGCGCAAACAGGGGAGGGGCAGAGAGAGAGAAGGAGACAAAGAATCTGAAGCAGGCTCCAGGCTATGAGCTGTCAACACAGACAGCCTGACGTGGGGCTCAAACCCATGAACTGCAAAATCATGACCTGAGCCAAAGTAAGATCCTTAACGAACTGAGCCATCTAGGTGACTCAAAATAGTGTAGAATCAAATGGTAGACACAAAGAAATCAACAAGATAAGCAATGCTATGTAATCATGTTTTTGAATCTGGTTTTCTCAGTGTTCTGTGAAAATTAGAAAAGACATTGTTCCTGGAACCCAGTATACATTCAGCATAATTTTCAGAAATAAATGAAGACAAAAAAGCATCCTAGTCAAATCAGGAGTGATGAAAAAAGACTTATTCAAAAACTACCAGATACTGAAAAGGAACTCACAAACCCAAGCCAGAAAAGCAGCCTTGAGCTGACAGCCTGATAGCCCAAGAAACAGGCTTTAAGATTAAAGATAGGGGTTTTACCACATTCATTGTTTATAAGATATGTGAACTTGATCTTCAACTCAGTAAAGAACTAGATTAAGCTGAAGAGCCTGTCAGTAAACATGAAAAGTAACTTGATTTAATTGGTAATTAGGTAAATATAAAATAACCCACTATTGAGACACAAGCCCATATCCATCATATTCATATAATTCAAAATGCCTGGGTATTTTGAATATTGTATGGATGTAAGGAAAGGTGAATACTTATATATTACTGGTTGTGTCTAATCTATACTAGTCAGTAAGAGTAAATATGAAGTAAAATGTCTTGAGAAAGAGGAACATCTATAGAGAGGTGATAAGTGTCATGTTTCTTTTTCATTTATCATGGTAAGTCACATCATTTAGAATTTCACGTGCATCCAGTATAATGTATATTTAAATTATATTAGATAGGTAATTAGCTAAATTAAGAATCATAAATGGATAAATGGTCTAAGATGTTTTTTCCAAAGGTACTACTAATAACCCAAGATCAAAGTAAAATAGTAAAATGATTGGACATGTTAACTGTCTTACCTAATCAGCTCTGACATGGTACCCAGAAAGTGAATTATCAAGATTATTTTAAATATAAATATATCTATGTTATCTTTATTGCTGGACCATACCCTCTGTGTATATTTTTACTTGTCAAATTTGGAAGCATACAAATCATCAAAACTAGAAGGATTTTAGTAACATTTTTCTTTTCTATTACTTTACTTTTACTTTGTGTTTATGTGAATATTTTATAATGCATATATTCTTTTAATATGGGAGAAGAAAAGAAATGCTTGAGTATTTTGACTGGAGAGACATTAAAATAATGAATTTTTGTTATCTAAATTCAATAGGGAATCACCTGGAGATAAGAAAATAGCTCAGTGGACAAATGGGGAGAAAAATTGAAAAGCCCGTGGATCGGAGTAGTTTTTGCTTTAGTCCACCAGCCCCGACTCTTGGTATAATAGAGTAGGGAGCAGAGCATATAAAGAATTTAGGGTTTAGAATTTATATATGTTCTTGCTTCCAATATTGTTTTAAAAGTTATTTTTTTTCTTTTTGAATTTCTGTTCTAACAATTTCTGTCTTTAGCCTATAGGGAAATGAATCCAATAAATAATGGCACAATGTTTTCATTATTCCAGACCACTAGAGATGTAAACCTAAAATTTAATATTATTTGTTTTACTGCAACATAGAACCAGCTTTAAGAACTACCTAGAGAGTATGATTCATGTACAATGAACTCATATAAAAGAAAACATGATAGAAGCTTGAAAATGCTTGGGCAGAGAAGGCAGAAAAGAAAGGAATGGAAGAGACAGTAAGTAAAAAGAAAGAAAGAAATAGAGAGAAATAAAAGCTTGTTAGCAGTCTCTTATTCCAGGCAGAGGAGGATAATGCTTAATACAGGTATACAGAAATACCAGTTTGAAATTTAACCCAATATTTGGTTAACTCAGATTACGTTCTCCATTATATTTTCTTTTTCGACACATGACCCACACTTCTGGCTTTTCCCAATGTTTAGACAGTTTAACGTCAATTCAAATCGTTTTTTTTAAATGTTTATTTATTTATTTTGAGAGAGAGTACGAGAAAGGGAGGGAGAGACAGAGAGAGAGAGAGAGAGAGAGAATTCCGAGCAGGATTCACACCATCAGCACAGAGCCTGATACAGGGCTTGATCCAATGAACAGTTAGCTGAAATCAAGAGCCAGATGTCCAACTGAATGAGCCACCAAAGCATCCCTGTTGATCCAAATCTTAAAAATTCCTTTAAGCATAGGATCATTTCCTTTTTACCTTTGTATGCATTTGCATTATTACATTATTTTTATTTTTTAGATTATTTTCTAATGTATATTTATTTTGAGAGAGACAGAGGCAGAGAGCGAGCCGGGCAGGGTCAGAGAGAGAGGGAGACATAGAATCGGAAGCAGGTTCTAGCCTCTGAACTGTCAGCACAGAGCCTGTCGCGGGGCTTGAACTTGTGAACTGTGATATCATGACCTGAATNTTTTAATGTTTATTTATTTATTTTGAGAGAGAGTATGAGAAAGGGAGGGAGAGACAGAGAGAGAGAGAGAGAGAGAGAGAGAATTCCGAGCAGGATTCACACCATCAGCACAGAGCCTGATACAGGGCTTGATCCAATGAACAGTTAGCTGAAATCAAGAGCCAGATGTCCAACTGAATGAGCCACCAAAGCATCCCTGTTGATCCAAATCTTAAAAATTCCTTTAAGCATAGGATCATTTCCTTTTTACCTTTGTATGCATTTGCATTATTACATTATTTTTATTTTTTAGATTATTTTCTAATGTATATTTATTTTGAGAGAGACAGAGGCAGAGAGCGAGCCGGGCAGGGTCAGAGAGAGAGGGAGACATAGAATCGGAAGCAGGTTCTAGCCTCTGAACTGTCAGCACAGAGCCTGTCGCGGGGCTTGAACTTGTGAACTGTGATATCATGACCTGAATCAAAGTCGGACGCTTAACCAACTGAGCCACCCAGATGCCCAGACTTTTTTTTTTTTAATGAATGTTATAGGAAATAAAGAGATTAGAAACAGACAACAGACAAAAACACATCATCAGAGAGAGGGAAATGATGAAAAAAAATAGAATTCTAGGTTTTTTTCAATCAATATTTACTCTCTAATACTATAACAATGTTTTATCCCTCTCTGATTTAAATGTTAAAAAAAAAAGACAACAAAGCACAACAAAGTGTTGATACTAGAAAAAAAATTCTATGAAGGAACAGATATGATTAATTCAGGTACAATTTTATATTCTAAAGTTGTCCTAGGGGTCCCTGGGTGGTTCATTTGGTTAAACATCCAACTCTCATTTTCAGCTTTGGTCGTGATCTCATGGTTAGTGGGCTCGAGCCCTGCATCAGGCTCTATGCTGGCAGCATGGGGCCTGCTTGGGATTCTCTCTCTCTCCCTTTCTCTCTGCCTCTCCTCCACTCATGCTTCTCTTTCTCAAAATAAATAAATAAACTTAAAAAATAAAAAACAATGAAAAAATAATAAAGTTGTCCTAATCTTGTATGACTACATCTTATCTTTCTTGTATGTAGCTGTCTGCTGGTGTCTAGAAAAGATACACATTTTATTTGACTAAGTATTTTTCTCAGCATCCTTATCAACCTCCAGTCAGGACTATGTCTATACTTCCTCACAGGTGCTGACTTTGAAGAATATTCTTTAGGTAGTGGTTGAGCCTGGTTCCTTCCTTCAGTAAAAAATAATACTCTCAAAATGTTTCTTTTTTTTTAATTGAGTTTTTTCATTTTGAGATAATTATAGATTCACATGCAGTTGTAAGAAATCACACAAAGAAGTCATGTGTACTTTTTACTTGGCTTTCTATAGCAGTAACATCTTAGAAAACTACAGTACCGGGGCGCCTGGGTGGCTTAGTCGGTTAAGCGTCCGACTTTCACTTAGGTCATGATCTTGCGGTTCATGGGTTCAAGCCCCGTCGGGCTCTGTGCTGACTGCCAGCTCAGAGCCTGGATCCTGCTTCAGATTCTGTGTCTCCCTCTCTCTCTGACCCTCCCCTGCTCACGCTGTCTCTCTCTCTCTCTCTCCTAGAAATAAATAAAACATTTAAAAAAATTAAAAAAAAGAAAACTACAGTACCATATAATGACAACATCTATACACTCAAGATGAAGATTGATTCCATCACCACAAGAATCTTTCATAGAACCCTTTTATAGACATGCCCACTGCCCTCCCTTCCCCTACCATCTCCTTAGCCTCTAGCAACCACTAATCTGTTCCCCATTCCCATAATTTTGCCATTTCAAAAATGGCATAATTATAACCATGCAGTACAGTATCTGTTGGGATTGGCTTTTGTTTCTCTCAGCATAATTCACTGGAGATTGAGTCACCGATTGTGTCGGTAGTTCATTTCTTTGAATTTCTAAGTAGTAACCAATGATCTGGATGCAACACAGTTTGTTTATTAACTGTTTTGAAGGATGTCTTTCTAGGTTTGGGCTATTACAAATAAGGTTCCTAAAATATCTTTGTACACATCTTCTGGGTGACCCTAAGTTTTCAGCTTTTGTGTCTAATGCCCATGAGTTCAATTCCTCAATTATAGGGGAGTTGTAGGATAAGTTTCTTCAAGAGGCTGACAAACTGTCTTACAGGGTGACTGTGTAGTTTTATATTCCAAGAAGCAAAGTATAAGTGGTCCAGTTTTTATGCAACCTTATCAGGTTTTAGTTTTTTTCCTAATTTTTAATTTAGACTTTTTTCAAAACTGAATTATCCATTCTAGTTCCTTTGCCTTTCTATATAAATTATAATTATATAAGCTATATTCAATTAAATTATAATTGTATATTTAAATTATAATTGTAAATTTAAGAAATATATAAATATTGATGAGATTTTGATGGAAATAATGTTAAACCTCTATTATCACTTTTGGAAAATTGACATCTTTACTCTCCGGACTCTTTCTTTCCAAGAATATAGTATGCTTCTCCATTTATCTACATTTTCTGTGATTACTACAATGCTGTATAGTTTGCAGCATACAAGTCCTATATATGTTTTATTAGACTTACACAAGTATTTTACTTTTTGAATGATTGCAGATGATATTATACTTTAATTTTTGCATTCATTAATAATATACAGAGATACAATTGATATTTTTATATCCTTCTTGTATCTTACCTATCTTTATACATTTTATTTCCTTTCTTGCCTTCTTCCACCAGATATAACTTCCAGCACCATATTAAATGAGTGGTAATTAAGAGCATTCTTGCTTTGTTTCCAATTATAGGAGAAAACAGTTCATCTTTTAACATTAAGTATAATGTTAACTCTAGGTTTTTTATAGGTTTTCCTATAAAGTCAAGGAATTTCCTTTGTATTCCCATATTTCTAAAAATTTTATGATAATTGGTAAAATTTCTCTGTAATGGTTGATCTAATAATAAAATCTTTCTCCTTTTTCTGTTATTATGATAGATGATATCAATTCATTTTTAAATATTCCAACACCTTGCAATCCTAGAATAAACTCCATTTGGTCATGGTGTATATTTCTTTTTATATATTGTTGAATTTTAATTGCTAATATTTTGTTAATGAATTTTTCACCTATATACATGAAAGATAATAGTTTGTAATGAGAGTTTATGTATTTATTTTGAGAGACAGAGAGAGAGCATGTATACGTGGGGAGGGGCAGAGAGAGAGGGAGAAAGAGAATCCCCAGTAGGCTCTGCACTGTCAGCACAGAGCCGACCTGGGGCTCCATATCACAAACCGTGAGGTCAATATCTGAGCTGAAATCAAGAGTCAGACACTTAACCCACTGAGCCACCCAGGTGCCCCTATAATTTTTTTAACTGTCCTTGTATGGCTTGGCTTCATAAAATAAATTGGGAGATTTCCTTCCTCTTTTATTTTTTAGAAAAGATTGTGGAGGCAATATATTTCTTCTGTAGAGGCTTGTCTCGTGGAACAGTCTAGGTCTAGAAAATATTTTGGGCAGAGTGGGTTTTTTTTATTATAAATTCAATTTTGTTAATATAGAATTCTTCAAACTAATTTGTATTGGGTGAGTGGTGATCACTTGAGTTTATTTAAAAATCCATTTCATTTAAATTGTAAATTAATGTGTATACAGTTGTTCATAGTAATTTCTTTCTTTTAAAAAATGTTTAATTTTTATTTATTTCTGAGAGAGAGAGAGAGAGAGAGAGAGAGAGCATGAGCAGGGGAAGGTCAGAGACAGAGGGAGACACAGAATCCAAAGCAGTTACCAGGCTATGAACTGTCACACAGAGAGCCAGATGCAGGGTTCAAACGCACCAACCATGAAATCATGACCTGAGCCAAAGTGGTATGCTGAATCAACCAGCCACCTAGGTGCCCCCTTAGTATTTTCTTTGATATCTGCCATATTACTGTAGGTCTGTAGCAATGTTACTTATTTTATTTCTAATATTGGTAATTTGTATTCTTTCAATTTGTTCTTGCCAGAGATATGTCAAATTTATTGATTGCTTCAAATTACCAGCTGTTTCATTGATTTTCTTTTTTTTCATTTGTTTCTTTGTTTTATTTGAGAGAGAGAGAGAGAGAGAGAGAGAGAATCTTAAGCAGGCTCCAAGCTTAGTGTGGAGCCAGATACAGGGCTTGATACCATGATCCTGGGATCGTGATCTGAACCAAAATCAAGATTTGGATGTTCAAGCCACTGAGCCAGCATGGTGCCCCTTATTTTTCTGTTTTTAATTTCATGGATTTATAGTTTTAATTTTATTGTTTCCTCAGTGTGTCCTTCCTTTTAGTTTATTTTACTCTTATTTTACTATGTTATTAGAATGAAAACTAAAACTATTGATTTTAGACATTTTCCATTTTCAGTGTATACATTTGGTGTTATGCATTTCCTTTTCAGCAGTGATAAACTTGTCCCCCAACATTTTCAATATATTGTATTTTATTTTAATTCCGTTAAATCTATTATTATTTTTTATTTCCTTGAGTCTTCTTCTTTAGCCCATAGATTAAATAGAAGTGTGCTGTGTAGTCTCTAAGTACTTGGAGGTTTTCCTGTTATCTTTCTGTTATTGATTTTTTAATTAAATTACATTTTGGTTGGGAAACACATTATGTATGATTCCAATTATTTTAATTTGTAGAAGTTTGTTTTATGTTTTGTTTGGTCTATACTTTGTAGACGCAATAGTGTTTATTCTGCTATTGTTCAATAGAATGTTTCATGAATGTTGATTACATACTGTTGGTCGACGATGTTAAGGTTTTGTAAATTATTTTTTCAAATTTTGTCTAGTTATGCTATGCATTGTTGAGAGAGGAGTGTTGAAGTCTCCAAATATAATTGTAAGTTTTCCTATTTCACCTTTCAGTTCTTTCAGTTTTTGCTTCACATTTTTGTAGCTCTGCCCCTCATTTTTGCACTTTGAGTATTATTGTCTTCTTGGTGCAATGGCCCATTTATAATTATATAGTGTTTTCTCTGTTTCTAATAGTTTGCTTTAAAGTACACTTAATCTCAATAATATAGTGTCCTGGATTTTATTTAATTAAGGTTTGGCTAATAATCTTTTTCATTATTTCACTTTAAACACCTACTTACATTGTTATAGTTGAGGTGAGTTTCAGTCTCTGGTAATCAGCATACAGTTTGGACATGAATTTTTAAATCTTTTATTGAGGTATAATTGCCGTGTAACATCTGTTTCAGGTATGGAACATAATGATTTAGTATTTGTACATAGCAAAATGATCACCACAATAAGTCTAGTCACAATCCGTCATACTATAGAGTTAAATTTTAGGATTTACTCTCTTGGCAACTTTCAGGTATACTCTGCAATATTATTAACTATAGTCACCATCCTGTACATTACATCAGCACAGCTTATTTATTTTATCAGTAGAAGTGTGTACCTTTTGACTCCCTTCACCCATTTTCTCCAGCCCCTACCCTTGCCTCTGGCAACCACCAACCAGTTCTTTGTTGATTAATGATTTCTTATTGAAATTTGGATATTTAAGAATCTATGCTATGAGGTTGGATCTTATTTAAACCTCTATTTCAGCTGGTTTCCTCTGAACTGCTCTTGTAGTAAGATTCTGGACTCTTCACTTTGCCTCTTTAACACCCAGTGAGGGGTAATCTTTATTGTTGCTTGCTGGATAGGGGTGGTCATCCTGGCTCCTGACAGACCTCCAGTGGTACCTCACTGACCGGGAGGGACATGAATAACTCATTATTGCTCTTCATGTGGTCTCCAGGGACACCACAGAGAAGGGTGTTAGTAATCTTTTAACTGCGGGTCTACGCTGTTAATCTTTATTATTCCCTGGGACAGACCTGTTGCTACTCCAGCAGAGCAAGCAGTTTCTTTCTGTTGCAGGTTGGGGTGGAAATCTGGAGTGCCTATCCTGTCTCTACTGACACCATAAGATGTGGCATCATTACTGCATGGTGAGGACCAAAACCCTGGGTCCCAAATCTGTCTGCTCTGATACAGGTCTGGAGCTGTGATGTGTAGTGTTTGCTACAAGCTTAGCAAGCATGGAAATATAGGTTCTCCAATCAGTCTTTGCTGATGTGCGTGGGATTTGACTCAGTTTTTTTGTGATGCTTTTTGGAGTAGAGAGGTTTTCTTCTAAAACTTTGTCTTTGTCCAAGTAGGCTGCCCTTTACATGGTCCTTTGACTAGAAAGAACAGAATTTTAGGGGGCTGTTTTCACCAACGCCCATTAGTGGTACAGGGCTGTTGACTTCTCCAAGTCTGAAATACCAGGGAACTTACTGCTATGTTGTTGCTTAGATAACAGGGTCCACAGCTGATATGCCACCATCGATCCACCATAAGAATCTTCTTATGTTTGTTTTATATATAATGTTGAGAGCTTCTGGCTTTAATTAGAGAGAGATAAAAGGAAACTATGCATACCCTATTGTCCCAGAAGCATAAATCCTCTGATTTTAAATAAACATTTGTTAGGGTCAAATGCATTATACTTCCTTAGACATTCACCAAAAGAACAAAATAAATCTTTCTTTGATTTTTTTAATAGACCTAGTTTCTAGTCTTCATATTACTAACATTCTTTTAGTTGAAGTAGCCCACCTAGCTCTTCATTTTCAGTTTAGAGATGACCTAAATACCTATAGAGCCCAAAGGTTCCAGATTATATTTTATCAGTTCTAATATGTCATTGATTGTAAGATCATTGTAATCACAATTAAATGGAAATGAGTTATATATCAACTTAATGATACATCCCAATCCCAATAATAATATAAATGGAAGGTGGTCCAACGGGATAAAAAGAAAGATCTATGCTATTTTCCTTTTCAAGTTATTAATTTCCAGCAATGCATGCAGGGTGACTTTAAAATCAGCAAGCCATCAAAAAAGCAGTAATGTAGAACAACAGGTACATTTGTGATGTACCAGGATATAATCATTAAAACTTTGATTCCAAAAAATATTTAATAACACAAAGCGATGCTTAAATTAGATGAAACAAACATTAAAAAATGAAACCAACAGATAAACTCTGTTACTGTATGTTTTCCCCTCTTACAAGGGCCCAGACATTTTTTGTAAAATGTTCTGTTTCTCACTTTCATGTGAGCAATAGCTCTGAAACCACATATTATGAAAATGTAGGCTTTTAAATATAGCTGAAGATAAACAGAATGTATCATTTGTATTATCTGTATTCATAATAAGTATAACAAAAATTTAAAAATCCTATCTACCACTACAGAATTGGTCTTGTGAAACAGTAGAAAAGGTAGACAGTCCGGCACTTGGGGTTCTGAAAGCACTTGGGGTTCTTGATCTCTGTCTCCCCAGAGAAGTCAAGGTAAAGCTTAGATTTAGCTAATCAAACTCTCTTTCCACAGGTTTTGAATTTTGAACATAATGAGCCAAAGGTGGAATAAAACATTACAATTTTTTTCATGCTAGCACTGGTATCAGTAATTGAATATTTTTGGTCCTGATTTTTATGTTTTTGTCCTGTTTCTAATTATAACAATTGAGTCTGCAAACTTTCAGATAGTTTTAAAGAGGGCTTTCCCCCCATTCTTAATCAGATTTGGCTACTACTATTACCTACCAAAAAAATAATAATAATCCCAACTGATATTTGCAAAAATGTAGGTGAAGTTACATGTTATTAGGAAACAACTTACCACAATTATATCACAGCTGAGCAAACGGTGACTCGGTTTAATGATATTAGTAATAATTTTTAATTTTTGTCTTATTTATTTCTCCTGTCATCAACAAAATAAACAAAACTTTATACATTGTTTTTATGATCAGTAAAGTCATTTTAAGAGTAAATCATCCAGAATATGGATCAGTAAGAATTAGAAAACCATGGCCAGTCAAAGAACAAATTTGCTCCATAGTAGCACAGCCCTCTCGCCACATGTTTGTTTATGCAACTTGATACAAAGTGGATGTGCAGTACATTGCATAAAGCTTGTATCATCATGTATGACAAACTTTGATGAAATAATGTTTATAGTTAATTTCTCAATTCATATAGTCATTCTTTCCTTCCCAAAAACGTTCAAATAAAGAAAACTACATATTACATTTTTGTTCTTTCCTCCCTTCCTCTTTCTCTTTCCTCTCTAATGATGAAAGAGTTGAATCAGTTTTGATGGTAATTGTATCAGGATCCCTACTCCTGGTTCCATCAGGGTCTTCCTTTGAAAATCAGGACATTTCTGCCTTTGCAATTACGACTTTAACTGACACCTGTGTTATTAAGGATGTCACACTATGTCCAGAGCCCAAATTTATGTGGGCCACTTTTATCTAAAAAAATTTTTTATGATATTAAAGATAAAAGAACTGTTGAATCTTAAATACTGCTTTAGTATTTTAATCAAAGAGAATGCATTTTGGAAGTAATTTATTATCTGATTTTGAACTCTTTGGGGAATGGATTTGAGGAGGTTTCAATATATTTTATATATAATCAATTATTTTTATAAAAACTTTAACTCAATGAGCTATTCACAAGAAGTTATTCAGTATATCTTTGGTATTTTACTTTAGAGGAGAATTGAATCTCATATATAGCTCAAATATGCACAATATAATATTTTTTATTATCCATTATCTCAGTGAACTCAAAAATTTAAATTAGTACCATTTGCAATTATATGATATCCTTATTACTTCAAACTTCTTGAAGTAAATTGGTCAGCAAACTAAAATATCAGAAGAGCAGACAAATTAAAAAGGTGTGAATCTGAGAGTTTTTTGGTCAGAATATATGCACTTTACACTAGAATTATCATATATAAATAGTAATTTATTTAATAATTTAAATCATTTTGAATTTAACTGAATTTTATACTCATAATTTTAACACAAAAATTAAAACAGAGAAAAATGTAATTCTTCAAGAAAAGTATCTCTTTAGTTAAATGCATTTTTCAAATAATACCATTTCACTGTTAATTGTATGTCCATGTGGTAGAAACTACTGAATGAATGGACAAAGAATATTATTACTTGATGGGAAAAGTACTGTGCATACAAATGCTAGTCTTATAATAATTGGGCATTCTCCTAAAAGCTTGTTAATCATTTAGATAGCAATGGTGTTTATTAAAGCAATTGGTTAATTACAATTGGATTATTTATTGTTGGTATATGTTGTTAAAACAAAATAGCCTCAGTTCATAGGGAGCATTTTGTAACATCTCATATTTCATATATTTAAGCTCAAGGATGGTAAATCCAGATATTAATGAGTGATTACAGTAAATTATATTAAGAATGGTATATAATGAAAACAATATTGAAGATGACTAATAACCTAAAAAGCTATATTTCTGAACTCTAATTAGTGAAAGTACAAAGAATATTGAAAAATACAGCATACCCACTTCCTCTCTTAAAATATTTCTAAATCAGATGGGAAATTACATCAAGATGCATTCTCTTCTATGAAAATTATCTCAACATCTAATTAGAGCAGATATCTTTGGTAAAACATGCTTTCTTTCTCTATTATATAAATAATCATTTTAACCCTTAAGTTTTTTAGAAAATTAAAAATAGCATACAGTGTGTTAATTTTTGCACATTATTCTTCTTTGGCTAAGGAGGAAATTGTTGCAGGTAAATACTGTCTTTAAGAAAAATCATGGTATTAGGGCGACTGGGGGGCTCAGTGGGTGCAGTGTCCAACTCTTCGGCTCAGGTCATGATCTCACCGTTGGTAAGTTCAAGCCCTGTGTTGGGCTCCACACTAGTAGTGAAGGGCCTGCTTGGGATTTTCTTTCTCCCCCTCCCTCTCTGCCTCTCTCCAACTCTCTCTCTGTCTCTCTTTCAAAATAAATAAATATTAAAACATTAAATAAAAGAAAGATCATGATATTTTAGAGACATATACAAAGAGAATGGGCTTGGGTTTAAGACATTTCTTGAAAATTACTCAAATTAATTTTAGCTCTATATACACTAAGTGAATATTAGGATACAGCATACCTACTTCACAAGATTATTTGGAGGATACGATACTAAACGTACTGACATACTTTTAAAATATCAACAGTGTGTATAAGAGAAAAAGACACTGTATACAAACTTACAGACAGTATATGTATACACTTACAGACATTACACAAGTACTAGAAGTATAGACATAACCCTCTGTTTTGTACACACAGAATATCTGTGGCTGTATAACAAAACTATGTCAGTTTTGCATTAAACTTACACTTTTTTTTCCTGTTATATATTTAAATCAGTTAGTCCAGATGCTTAATGATAGGCCAATTTAATTATATGCTATGCCAGTTTTATTTTTTTTTCCAAGCCAAAGTTCTGAAATCCCTTAACAACTAGTATCCAACAAAAATAAAAATAAAATATAATAAACTATTTCAGGTACATTTTAGTTTGCAAAAAGGAAATCAAAATCTAATGTGGTATCACATGGTTAATCTTATCAGGAAGAAAATAAACATACATTTTTAGCCCAGATTTTACAGTAGGTTAACTTAAAATCCATGAAGCATAAGTCATCAAGAGTGCCCAGAATTTCACTTGTTGGATTTACAATGCGGGAACAATTCCAAAGCTGCTTTTAGAGCGAGAGGACATCTTCATTCTGTCAGGAGAGGGCAATGGACAATCCTGAGATCATCCAGCACTCACACTACAAGTGGAAACTTAATTGGATGTCACTTGTGTTAACAAAGGATTTGCCAATTTTCATGCAAGCAGTTTGGACAGTGTCTGCCAAATTACACATTTTTATTATAGATTTCTCCAGAATAAGGAGAAACCTTATTGTCACATCTGTTTGTCAGTTAGAGAAGATAATCATGGTAAACCATAGGATGAACATGATACAGGTGAGCTTCACAAAGGTATGAGTTGTAAGGAAAAGGAGGACACAAAACGACCTGCTACACAGAGAATACCTGGATCCCAAAAGACAGTAACATTGGAAAACATGATGTCACTGTGTTTCTGAGATCAAATCGCTCTCAAAATCCATGTGCACTACCTCAGCATTAGCACCTTTTATGTGGTATAACCTCTGGAAATTGAGAAGCCATGTCATAATTAAAGCTCCCTATCACAGTGTTTGATTTGCTTTTACTTTTTTAATACTCAGGCTCCATAGCTAGCAGTGTTTTTCTTTTTCATTGTAACTGTTCATGTACTTAAAATCTCTGCTAGGTAGCCTCATCACCTGCTGCCAAATGAATGTTTCTTAGCTCTTAAGATATGGCTCTCGCCTCAAAGAAGATGTGTGACTAGTTTACCAAAATGTTGGAGTCTTAACATGCAGTAAAATCCAAAGGCTTCTGTGTATTTTGTTCCTAGTACACTTTTATAAATTGTATTAGAAACAATAACTGATTTTTCTGGATGAAGAACCCTTGTCTCAGGCACATGCAGACCATATTCCCATGCTCTGTCCGTTCATTTCAAGGAGAATAGCATGGAGAGAGGGCACTCATCCATTTGGAGATTTCCTGTGTGTCGTGGACGCATGTACTGACAATGTCATGAGCAATTAATACCCACTCTTCATTGATTTGAATAGAGAAAAAGTATTTTACCTTTATAAGATTAGCACAAATCTAATCATGTAGAGAAAACAAGACGGTGAGGTACTGATATCATGATCCTGCTTTACCTGTCTTTTTGGAACATAATTTCACCACCGACCCATTTCTGTATTTCCTTTAATAGTGGCCATATGCAAACTGAGACATACATGTTTTCTCTAAAAATATTGGTTAGACAAGCACGTACTTAGTTAAAACTGACAAGAAAAGAAAATTACTTCAATTTTCCATGAGTCACTGGCTCTGGAGGTATTGCCTAAGGGGTTAAAATGAGGAGTGCTTTAAAATTATCATCAAGCAGCTTATTCCCTGCCCTACAAGGGTCTCTTTGTACTTGTACATTTGAGAAAGATGGGTAGGGTTTTCTTTTTAATTTTTACTCTATCCATTTTAGAGTCTTCTTTTCTACAATTGCTTCACTTTTATCTTACTTCTATTTTTACGTAGCATTGAACCTACATTTGCTACATTGTGTGAAAGGTTAGGAAAATCACTCATCCTTTAAAATGATACTTCTATTGCAGCTCTGAACTTGGGCATAGGGTGACTTGAGTACAGATATAATTCCCATGAATGCACCCATCACTTAACTTCAAGTACCACCACCACCACAACATGAAATGGTTTTGGGCATATATAAAGATATTCAGACTCATTAGTAATCTAAAAGTGCATATGAAAATTACAGTGAGATATATCTCATAACTCTTAGAAGGAAAACAACGTCAGACTACCAGGGTTGAATGGAAAGCTGAATACAGAGAACTTTCACTTACCTACTACTGCTGTGCGTATAAATTAGCATAATCACTTTGTGGACAGAGTGGGTAATTCATGTGAATAGCTTATGATCCAATTCCATGATTAGGGGAACACACTAAAGAAATTCTTACATATGTGTGTTGATAGTAATGCTCAAAAGTATTCCTAATAATTTTCAAAAAATGGTGAAGATTCAGTAAGAATTTGGAAATCTCTCTAGTTTTTTTTAAAGAGAGATTTAAACATTAAAAAGTGTTAATAGATATAAATTTGCTAAGTACATATCAGAAAAGTCAGAAAGAAAACAGAAAGTTTTCCCTAAGGTAGAAACTGTTGGAAGCAGCTAACAACCCCAAAGTAAGGGGGAAAAATGGAAAAGATTGAAAGTATGAAAACTCAAAGGCTTAGGAAGAAAGTCCTGCAAAGCTGAAAAGTAGCCAAGACCTTCAAGAAAAAAGTGGTGGGCTTGACACTAGACCTCTAGGTAAGAGGGACCAGTTACAGTCTTCTTATCTAGTGCTGGTGTCTTTGGGGAGACACAATAAAATTTTGTGAATTTTTTTAAAATTTTTTTTAATGTTTTTTATTTATTTCTAGGAGAGAGAGAGAGAGAGCCAGCATGAGCAGGGGAGAGTCAGAGAGAGAGGGAGTCACAGACTGAAACAGGCTCCAGGCTCTGAGCTGTCAGTCAGCACAGAGCCCGACGCGGGGCTCGAACCCACAAACCGCGAGATCATGACCTAAGCGAAAGTCAGATGCTTAACCGACTAAGCCACCCAGGCGCCCCTAAAATTTTGTGAATTTGCGTGAAACTACAAAACAGATGAAAATGTTGCTCTAGGGGGCGCCTGGGTGGCTCAGTCGTTTAATCGAACGACTTCGGCTCAGGTCATGAGCTCGCGGTTCATGGGTTCGAGCCCCATGTCAGGCCCTGTGCTGACAGCCAGCTCAGAGCCTGGAGCCTGTTTCCAATTCTGTGTCTCCCCTCTCTCTGATCCTCACTGCTCACGCTGTCCCTCTTTCTCTCAGAAATAAATAAAAACATTAAAATTAAAAAAAAAAAAAAGAAAGAAAATGTTGCTCTAGGTAGGAACTCCTATTGCTGAGATGAAATGTTTGTTGGAGTCATTCTCAAAGGAAGCCAACAGAAGCTACATGAGGCAAGTCGGAAGACCCTTCCTCCTCTCCTAGTTTCATCGACTCCTTAAAACACCCCACACTGATGCTACCTAGCCAGGAATCAGTTCATGAAGTAGAAATGTGATTTGTAGAAGGTCTAGCCCAGAATCACAAAGGAAGGTATAGAATGATGTTTGTGGTTAAGGATCAATAATCTAATAACCACCCAAACTTGAAATAACCTAAATGTCCATGGTTGGGTTAAGGATTACAAAACTATGGTATGCTAATTAATATACTGTACTTCTGAATCAGTTAAGTATTCTACAAAAGAGCATTCTCAGTGAAAGACAATTAAAAGGCATTATTTCTCGCAGGTTGGCAGGAAAGCTCTTTATCTAAGCAGGGGCTAGGAGTTGGCTCATCCAGCCTTCACTGAGGTAACCCTCCTTCAATGTCGATGTCTGGTCATGTCTTTTCTGTGTTGGAGCCCAGACTGCAGGAAGAGCAGCAATATTGGTGATGGCAGAAGCACATAAGGACATGCTGGAAAAAGTTTCATTAAGTTCTAATTCCTTTAAGACCTAGGTGTGGAATTGCACTCTCACTCCCACCATATCTAATTTGCCCAGGCCAGTCACACAATCAAGTCTGTAGTTGAGGGGTCAGGAAGTACACCCCACCAATCCTCCTTCCTGAGGTAATGTGAAGCTTGTGGGTGCAAGAGGAAAAACAGTTTGTGGCCATTAGTTCAAATTACCATAGTGTTCTCTCTTGGCCACAATTATTCATAAGCCTCCCACCCACTGGCAGATAGGACTCACTCACATTTTAGAACCTTGTAAACCTCATCTGATTCTGATACCAAGATTTCATTAAATACATTAGGTCCTCAGGTTTGATTCAAGTTGCTTTTTGTCCCAAGCCCTGTGAACTAAAAAATTATCTGCTCTGCACACAGCCAACCTTCAATCATCAAGCAATGACAGGTCAACAAAAAAACCACTGTAAACACTCCTGTTAAACAGGAAAGAGTGGGAAGGATGTGACAGTCTTTAGTGCATAGAGATTCTGAATATCCATGGAGAAAATGTTGTTAAGTATTCTACTTAGCTTATGAAAAGCACCTTGTTTAGGCTCACATTCTACAAACTGGGAGTGTCTCTTCTAACCTTGGCTCCATGCTATTTGCATATCCTGCTCCCATCTATAGAGAGTTGAGGACTTGGATGTCTTCTTATATCACAGGGTTTCACTCCCTTCCGGTGCAGGGGTGTAGGCTGTCAATGCTTTTGCCAATATGGTTGCCTCTAAAAATATTTTATTCTAATCAAGTTAGTGTGCCAAAAGTCATGCACATAATGATTTTTAAAGATGTGCCTCTCTTTCTAGAGTCAAGTAGAAGTATTTTGAACACATCAGGCTTCTGTAGGTCTCTTTTCTTAACCTTTGTTGGAGTCCATTTCTAGTTGAAAAGATAAGTTGTCGCTATAACTCTTTTAAAGTTCCTGGGGTGCCTGGGTGGCTCAGCCAGTAAGGTGTCCGACTTTGGCTCAGGTCATGATCTCACAGTTCCTGGGTTTGAGCCCTGAATTAGGCTCTGTGCTGACAGCTCAGAGCCTGGAGCCTGCTTCAGATTCTGCATCTCCCTCTCTCTCTGCTCCTCCCTCACTCATGCTCTGTTTCTCTCTGTCTCAAAAATAAATAAACATAAATTTTTTTTAAAGTTCTTAAAAAGTTGTGACGGTTTTGGTTTTATTTCTGCAAAGCTAATGCCACATATTTTATAATTATGTTCAATTTGAGGACAAAGCATGTAAGCATGTCATGGTCTGTACTAAAAAGAATGAAAATATACTTGTCCACGATCATATAGATATGGGGAGTCGTAAAAAATTGGAGGGAATTCTTAAACTAAATACCAGTGACAAGAAATCAACCCCAGCTGCAAACACTGGTATAGTTGCATTACAATATGTTAGAGTAAGTGAAAGAAGCAAATCACAGAATATATACCATTTCTACATTTAAATAAAATTTAAAACATGCAAAATTGAATAATTCATACTTTAAGGAAACATGTGTACATGATAGTGATAAGTAAAAATCTGTTGTAAGATGGCTGGCAGGACTGATAGGGGAATTCCAGTCCCTGCACGAAGACTCCCATGCCAGCTTTTCCTTCCAATTCAGCTTGCTGCATGAACAGACTATAAATTCTCCCCTCCCTTATGCTCAGGGCTCAGACCTCTGGAGAATGATCTCCTCTGAGCCCACAGGTAAAATAAACCTTCCTTCCAAGATCTCCAACTGCCTTGGGAGTGCCTTGGTTCTTCTGCAGGGTGATCCGATCAGATTCCGTAACAATAGAAATATTTGCAAAGAATGTCAAGGAACTGTTCCCCACCTTTAGGATAGTTTTGAACCCTAGGGGAGGTATAAATGGGATGGGATAAGGAAAGAAAGCACAGAGGATTCTACAATAGTAGTACCATTTGGGGTTTTTAAATTAGTATAAAGATTTTTATTTATGACTATTTTTGTTTTAGTTGTTTCTCTAAATTCTACTAACAGATTTTTGTGTGATAGGTATATTACACATATATCATAGAGAGGTAAGTTTTAATCTACTTGGCTCCGAGAACATGAAAGTCAAGGAAGTACAGGCGCACCTGGGTGATTCAGTTGGTTGTACGTCCAAAGTCAGCTCAGGTCATGATCTCCCAGTAGGTTTTTGGTATTTTGAGTTTGATCCCTGCAATGGGCTTTGTGCTGACAGCTCAGAGCCTGGAGCCTGCTTCAGATCCTGTGTCTCCCTGTCTCTCTGTGCCCATTCCCTGCTTGTGTTCTTGTTGTGCCTGAATCGCGAGTCCCCTGAGACCCCCAAGGAGCTGTCACTGATGCAAGTACATAAGGGTCTTTATTACAAGCTCGAGCAGGGGCTCACCCATCTACTGGCCCAGCAGCAGCAAGGTTAATCCCTGAACAATAGCGAGCAGGGTTTTTATGGGGTAAGGGACGGGGGTGTTACAGTGCACACGTTGTATGTATAGCATCATCACATAAGCAACAATCATAATTATACAGCACCCATGGTAACAGTTTTGACCATTCAGTATCTGAGGTGTCCATTACTTTTGGCGCGACCCAATCATGACCTTTGAGAATCCTTTGAAAATGACCAATTATGAGGTGAGTTCAAAGGGCCTACGTGGGGTTTAGGCAAGAGGTGAGTGATTGGCTAGTTTGTACAGAGTAACTACCTGCAGTTCCCAGCCCTGACTCAGACCACAGGAATGTTACACATTTCTTTTGATTGGCTGATCTGAGGGTGGTCCGAGGGTGGCTTTAGCTGAAGCTTTTCCTTGAACTGGGGCTACATGCAGCCTGAGTTTGCTCTTAATGGAGGACTTAATTTCAGACTCCTCATTCTGCCTCTCTCTGTCTCTCAAAAATGAATAAATACTAAAGAAAAAAAAAGAAAATCAAGGAAGTACATAGTAAGAGAGGTAGTTGGTCTTACTCTCCCTAGAGGAGAGAAGGGTAGAGAACGTGGGGGGTGGGGGGTGTAAAATGGAGGACAAGATAAAAGTATAGCCAAACTGCATCAAATTCAAAGTTCCTTGATCATTTTTTCCCCAATGCTCAACATAGATTGAGGTAATTTCTGTTCTCATTACAGGCATAAACATTAAAAAGATTAGTACCACTGTGTAATTAAGTGATATCCACATGGAAGTAGAAGAAAAATTGATCGCCCAATTCAGTGTTGAAAAAAGAAAGATAATCAGGTTTATGAAACATCATGAAAAATTAAAATCTACAAGCTCACGAATTTCTTTCAGTCTACTCATGATATATTACACAAAGCTAAGTAGTAATTTAATAATACTTTGGAACAATTGAAAGAAAGATTTAAGAGATTGGCTTTGAAAAGACATAAAAGCTTCTTTCTTTTTTAAGTTGCCTCATAATGAATAGAAAGAATCATATTAGCTGAAAGTAATATGCCAACAGGATGCTCATCGTAATTCATAATAATTCAAAAATACACTGGTGTTGAATTTTTAAGTATCAATCAAATAGGTAATTCATTGGTTTGCATGGTGGATATTTGAGATTAAATACCATAGACTCTAAAATTTTACTGCATTATCAGCAGAGATCTCTTTGATAAATTTTAAATATGTTTTAAATACATGCACACATTGTACATACATTTTATACATATTTAATCCATAATTTAAATAAATTTAAATCATGAAATTAAGTCCTAATTTTATGCAGAATGACAGAGAGCAATCACCTTTTGTAAAAAGCAATTAAATTCAGCAATATAAAGGGGATGTATTTTTCCTTGTAAAGCACCAGCAATAGCTAGTCAAAAGATTTGCTGCAAGTTTCTGGGATGTATATTTGATTAATGGGGACTTAGTATTTGTATTATGTCTGTATTTTTAAGGCACAAAAGTTTAATTAATAATGTACTATTCAAAATGAGCATGTTAAGATAAATGTGACCATTCACACTCTGTTTTTAATTTCAAAAGTCTTGACAAAAAAGAAAAAAAAAACCTGTTGACTCTGTTTCTAGTTAACCCCTGGTTATTGGATATATCTCATAATCAACTAAAGAAATGTCAATGACCAGCTTCTAATCAGACCTTTGGTAGGTCATCCATTAAATTAATTTGTGCCTTTAACCACTCATCTTTGAAGTCCTATTGAATCAAATGACCTTTTTTAAAAAATCATGTAGGATTTCATTGTTCAAATCACAAGGCTTTTTCTCATTAAGTTACAGATGCCTTGAAAAACAAAGTGAAATTAATATTGTCAGGAACTCTTCTTTGATTCTATTATTAGAAATGAAAAAAATACACTTTTAGGACTTTTTGAAATCAAATTTTCCTAAGTAAGGGAAACTATTTTTGGAATGTAATTATAATAGGTGTCATTTATGTAATCAATTTATTTTCTCTTAAAAGAGTTATACATTGAAGAGGTAAGTATTGAAGTAACAATATGAAAAGAAACACAGTGACCACCAAGACAAGAAAAAAAAGAGGAAAAAGGTGACAGTGGATGTTAAAGTTCATCTGTGTTTCTTCTCCTCATTAAGCCTACTTTTTTCCTTTTTCTCTCCATCTCTATCCCTGCCTTCTTGTTCATCCTACAAAAAGCCAAGTTATACAGACACACCTAAACAATAGCCACATTTCTCAATAAGTAAAGGTTTAAATTTTAGAAAAAAAAAAACTTTATTAATCCAAACAAATATCCTTTTGATGAAATGAGGTGAGAACACTGAGAAAATAGTAACCAACAATATTTAAATACATTTAAGAGGGAGCAAAACACAGAGAATCAACACAGTAGCCATATATAATCCACTCCTTAGTTCCTCACCTTTGCAATGCACTTTGTACCACTTTAGTGTAATAAAATGATAGTCTTCGGTGCCTGGGTGGCTCAGTCAGTTAAGCGTTCAATTTCAGCTCAGGTCAGGACCCGATGGTTCATGAGTTCAAACCCTCATCAGGTCTGTGCTGACAATATGGAACCTACTTGAGATTCTCTCTCTCTCCCTCCCCCTCTCTCTGCCCCTCTCCACTCTCTTTCTCAAAATAAATTAAATTAACTTGAAAAAAATAAAGAAAATAGTAGTCTTCATTTCAGGAGCATGTAAGGGCATCTAGCAGCAAGTCAAAGCATTTAAAAGTGCTAGTCATGTGTGTTTGAATCTGAAGGGCCTATGCCTTGTGGAATATGAACCAGCATCTAGTGAAATATCTAACTAGTACTAATGAGGTATGTATGCACTGCAAATAGTCTAACTAGTAGAGGAACTTAAATTGCCAAGTCACTTGCTGCTAGATATAATCATTTGGAGAGGTGTCTGGGTAAATTTTCTATACTCTTATAGATACATCAACACATTTAAATATTTTCATGGAAGTTATTTAGGCTTCATTCTTGAATATGTTTATTCATTCATTCAACAAATACTTATTTGAGAGCCTACTTTAACAGTTAGCTACTCTAATACTGAGCTGTAACAGAGTATATAGTACTCAGCAAGGCAGACTCAATCCCAAGCTTGCAGAGTTTACAGTCTAACAGGTGAATAAATAAACTAATAAACAAAAGAAAAATATGTCACTATATATAATGATAATAACAATGAAAGAAATGCCCCAATCACAGAACATTATAGAGTGTCTTTACTTAGTGAATACTATGGAAAAGCCCTTTTGAGGAACTGATGTTTTAGATAAGACCTGAGAAACAGACATGTGAATATCTGAGGGCATTATTTCCAGGGAGAGTGTGCTATACATACTAAGGATCAATCCAAAAAAGAGTTCACTTATTTTGAGAACTAAAAGAGGAATAGGGGTGCCTGAGTGTGCCAGTCAGTTCAGCATCCAACTTTTGAGCTTGGGCTATGATCTCATGGTTTGTGAGATCAAGCCCTGTGTTGGGCTCTACGGTGACAGCACAGAGCTTGCTTGGGATTTTCTCTTTCTCTCTCTCTTTCTGCACCTCCCCCACTTGAACTCTCTGTCTGTCTCAAAATAAATAAATAAATAAACTTAACAAAATAATAATGTGGGGGGTTCCTGGTTGGCTCAGTCGATGGATCATGCAACTCTTGATCTCAAGGCTGTTAAGTTCAAGCCCCACGTTTAGTGTGGAGTTTACTTAAAACAATAACATCTTTAAAAAAAAAAAGGAATAATGTGTTTAGAGTGTGTTACAGGATATAATTGTTTTTAAATGAAATAGGTGACAGGCAACATAGATCTTGTCTTTTAGGACTTGTAAGCCATATTTAGTTTAGATATTCTTGCAAGGACAATGAGAACACTGTTGAAGCATTTTCACAAACACATTAACAGTGCACCCCAGGTTAAAGGATATTTTGGTGTTCTGGGGAGAAAAAGATACCTTGGTGTCTTGAGTAGTGGTTGCAATGAAAACAACTGAATGACTATGAGAAATTAGGTGAGACAATTATGGAATTTGAAGATGGATGTAATTAAGATATGAAGAAGAACGCAGTGGTAAGAACAACCTCTGCATTTCCTTTTAAAGTGAATGCTAATAATATTTGGGCTGGTGAGAAAAACAGAGGGATCAGTTAATTGGAATGGAAAGGAAACTAAGATTTGAATTTTGGATGTGGTTAGGTTAAAAATTCTTGAAAGACATTCCACTCTAGATGTAAATTAGAAAGGCAGATACAAGAATAGGGCACTCAAAGCAGTGATCTGCTCTGGGATACACCTGTGGTATTCAACCTTATAAAGACATCATGTAAATAATCTCACAAGAGAATGTGGAGAGCGAAGAGATCTCAGAACAGAATTGTGAAAACTTTGCTCTTTAAAGGTTGATGGGAAAAGGATCTAGCCAAGGAGAGTAAGCAACCGTTACTGGAAGGTCAGCACTTGTAACATAGGTCAAAGGCAATACTGCTGAGAAAAATGTAGTAGTAAACTGCCAAACACTCTTACAACTGGACAGAGGATACTATAAGAAGATATATCCAGGATACAAGGAGCTAGACTCTGTGAAAGCATCAGACTCTGGTTATGACTCCAGGACTCTGGCCAAGTATAGAGATATGATGATGAACAATATGATGCAGAAATACAGGCTTCAAAGTCAGGAATTAAGATTTAGAGAGTATTATGAGAACCCATTTAGAATTTGAGGTGAATCACAATATAACACCATTTTTCTCGATATTCAGTATTAAGCGAGACAGAAGTAAAGAGTCAGGCAGATTAATGCTAAGAGAACCTGGAATGAATCTTAGGTGAACAGTAGGATCTTAATACTGAAACTCCAAAATTAGAGAGACTTCTTTATTTAATTGCAGAAGCCATTATAAGCTTTCTGCATAGGGTTCTAATTCATAGTTGACTTATAGCATGATAGACTAGAGCAGAAAATGTGACTTCTTTGGACTTCAAACTTCCAAACCCAAAAGTTACTCCAACTTCCTTAGTGAGGTAGAGTATGGGGAAATGGGGCTAGAGGCTAGATGTATTCAGAAAAATCTCCCTTGGTGGAAACCAGAGGAGAGAGCCTGGAAAAAACCACCTTATCCACACCCTTGCAGACATGCTTATTATTGTAATAATAATAATATTATCATTATTGTATTATTGTAATCAAGTCCCTGGTTAAGAAATAAAGAAAGAATGGCACTAATGGAGTTGGAGTACAGGTCAGAGAGAATTTCATCTTCAGGACATCGTGAGGCTCAACTTAACATTTGACATTTGATTTACAGGGTGCCTAAAATGACTCCACTATGAACAGAAGGAGTTTGGTCATGAACCAAATAGATCACAGCTGAGAAGGCACTGTGGCAAATGGGCAACTAGCAAGAAGTTCCTCTGCCAGGAGACTGAAAAGAAGAAGCCTATACTCCACATGGCATAAAGGAAAATTTGTGATGCCAAGAAAATGAGGAATGTGTTTCTAGATGTAAGATAAAGACATAGTGATTCCGATTTTGATTCTATAGTTTTACCATAAGCTATTCATGAAGCGATTTTCATGGTTCAAGGAATATACTGCAATTTTTTTAAAAAGTGCTAAATAAGCAGTATATTAATCAGAATGTTTGAGTTGAAAATGGCAAAAATCCTACCTCAAACTAGTGTCTAATATGAGAAACTTTTAAAGGGAAATTAACTAATATAACTGGGAAGTCCAGGTGTGGTTTGAGAGGGACACAAAATAAGTTCAGATTTCTACTCTCACCCTCTCTCTCTTTGTCTCTCTCTGTAATCTTTTCTTGCTCTGTGTCCTCACTCATCTTTCCTTCTCACTCTATATAGATTTGATAGAAAACTTTTTGTAGGATTCTGTATAAAATCCAAAGAAATGGACAGAGATAGCTAGAGGCGAGGCTGCCACTGACTGGCCCATATGGAGCTTTATTGTGTGTGTGAAATGGAAAATATATCTCTGTAGGTAAACAAATTCTCAAAACATCCTTCTCCAAAATAGACCTAGCTATATGGGGTGTATCATCATCCATCAGAGCAAAATGTCTCTTTCTTTGGTGGAAGCAGCCCTATGTCAAGGCTTGTGGCTAAATTTGATCCCCCAGTCACCCAAACACCCACCTGTTTGTCCATTTGGGAAGTTAGCAGGAGTCCTTCAGCCAGGCTTACATTATTCTATCAAACAACCCAAGGAAATACAAAAATCTCTCACACAACCTACACATATAACTGACCCCCAGCCCCACCATAAAGAAAAAAAAGACTCTAATTGCCTGGATCAATGTGGTCATGAATTAGGATGCTTTGATTAGTCCTGCACCATTGGAAACATGACAAAGGAGGTGGCGATTCTGTTGAACAGTACAGGCTATTGTTACCCTACAAAAAGGAAAGAAGGGCTGTGGAGTAAACCAAACAAAGAAATGTTCCGGGCCTCCCAAACCTACGACACACACACCACACATATACACACTTGTACATACAAAACACTTTTCTAGAATGCAGATTTCCTCCCAGGAAAATCCTTCCCTTAGGATTTAACTATGCTCACAATTCTGTAACTTCACACACACACACACACACCAAAAGCTTCTCTCTTGACTGAATATTATCCTCCAGCTATAAATCACTATTCTTTCCCTCTTCTCTTTCACATGCAGATTTCTGAAAATATCTCCTAAATTTGCTGCCTCTATTGCGTTCTCTTTCACTTTTTCTTTAGCCCCACCCATGAATTTTCAAATCATTCACTGAAACAGATCGTGGAAAGTCTGCACATAACTTTCTTGTTGTTAAATCAAAGAAACATTTTTCCCATTTTCATCCAACTTGATATTTTAGCAGAATTTGACTTCTGACTTCACAGATCACTCCTCTCCCTTCTTGGGGAAAGTTTTCTTCGCCTGGTAAAAGTGATGGACTCCACACCCCCTTGATGTTCCTAACATCTCTGGACAATTTCTTTTCAGTGTGTCTTACAGGTTCATCTTCCTTATTCCAGCTATTGAATGTTGAAGCATCATGAATTTTGGTGCTGATACTGCTTCTTTTTTCACTTTGCACTCCCTCCCTAAGCAGTCTCATCCATGTTTTTGTATCAAACTGCACAAATATACACAGATGACTGAAATCTGTACCTCCAGCTGAGGCGTTCCCTCCAAGCTATGGATCTTATATCAAACTGCTATGTTAAAGATTTCTTCTCCTGTCTTAGGGCCCTGAAACATGCCCTAGTTACAAGCACGTTAGTTTCTCTATTTCCTTCGTTAAACATGCGCACACACGCTTACACTGCCTTCTTCTAATGGCATCATCTCAGCGTTAACATCACCAGCCAGCACCACCGGGTGACCGCTCTCCCCTTCCCTTGCCAGCATTCTCAGTGTATTTGTACCTCATGTAAATTTAACAATTTAAGACTATCCCGAATTTGTCAATATCATTTCATCTTAATCTTCATTATAAAAGCCAATTATACATCATCTCACTGCTGGAATCCCACATTAGCTGGTCACTAAGTTCCTTACCATCTGTTCCCTTCAATGTCTTCTGACCAATGCAGTCAGAGCAGTCTTCTGAAATTCCTGCAATACCACTCGTCAAACAAAATGTTACACACAACCTAAAGTGTCCCACACTATCTTCTCCTTCCCCTTCTGTCAGTTAATTTTGTGCCACCTGCTATCAGTTTGTCGTTTCATTTTCCAAAAACCCAGATGTGTCATCTTACGGTCCAGGAACAAATGGCTGAATGTTGGAATATGTATTTTAGTGGACTCAATATCATTGATGACATAATAATTCTATTCAGATTGGGACAGATTAAAACAAATAAACCAACTTTAATCACCAGTCAAGAACTTAAACTATACAGTGCTTATCAGTATTAATGAACACTCACTTTTCTGACAATGGAATTAATTCTTAATCCGATGTAATAGATACTCTAATACGCCACCTAGGTCTCCCTGTTCCATACTCCATATTCCTAGGTCCAAGGCTAAATTCAGGGAGTGTTGTCCCTCAGGAACTCTCAGATGAATCCATTTCTGGGAATTGCTTTGGATGAATAACCACCTCTCCCCAGACCATTCTCCTCCCTCCTCATTAGAGCAATTTATATCAAGAGATTGGATGATACAAAGATACAAATATCTAGATCTGGAGTTCCAATTTAAGACAACTCTAAAAAACATTAATTTTCTAAGGCTGCTGTATCAAACTGGGCACTTAACAACAGAAATGTATTGTCTCACTGTTCTGGAGGCTAAAAGTCAGAAATCAAGATGGCAGCAGGGTAGGATGGGTTACTTCTGAGGACCATGAGAGACAGAGCTATTCTAGGCCTCTCTCCTGGCTTCTGGTAGTTGACTTGAAATTTTTGGTGTCCGTTGGCTTTGGTGTCCCTGATCTCTAACTTCTGGGAGTATTTTCCCTGTATGTTTTCTCAGTCTGCATTTCCACTTTTGTAAGGACGTGAGTCATATTAGATTGGGGGTGGATCCTATCCAGTCTGGCCCATCTTAACTACTTATACTTGAAATGATTCTATTTGTAAATAAGGTCACATTCTGAGGTGCCGTGGGTTCGGACTTCAATATGAATTTTGAGAGGAATACAATTCAATCCATATTTTCATCCCAGCACCAGGTCTCCCATAGGAACAGTGAGATATCTGTTACCAACTTTAAATTATATTTTTCTACAATCTTATTTTTTCATTCTCCCACAGATATTGGTCCCCCAAACTCTTCTAAGGAACTTTTGTAAGCCCAAATATCTAGCTAAACTTATGCATTTGGAGATACTGACTTATGATACTTTGCATGGAAATGGTCTGAGACAGGAAACCATAAAACAGGATTTTGGAACTGGAACGATTGCTTATCAGATGCCTTAAAGTAGCACATTATAGATGAAGAGTAATAGGTGAAGACAGATAGCCTGGAAGATACAGTTGTGAACATTTTCACCACAGGTGAACCGGATTGACATACAGATGGATGGACCTGTGGGTACAGTGTTCCGGAATTTGTGAAATATGGGGCAATAATAATTATAAGGAGTATGAAGCATAATGCTTGTTTGGGAGCAATTGATGATTTGGAAAATGACCAAAAAAATGTGGAGGAAGATTAGTCACTAATAAAACCTAAAGTGTGACAGCTAAAGAACTTCTTTGGAATCATATAAATAGACCCTTAGCACCTGAATCTCAAAGAGAGACAAATAGGATGACCAGGGCCAGAACTTAATTATAAGAGTAGCAGAACTCCAGACAAGGATGAATTTTTAATCTCATGACAATTTCAAATCTCTCTAAGAGATCAGGGATAGGAACATTTGGGCCAACACATTTGGAAATCTTGGATCCCAGGATTTACCTAAAACCTCTGGACATCCACTCTTATCGCTTCTTGGCCTTTTGGCTAAGATCAAGTGCGAAATTGTTCCACTCTTCCGGTGAAAACCACTTTTTACCTCAGTATGATACAGAGTCTTCTGCCTTACATGACAGCACATAGTCATCCCATCAAGATGTACCTCCACTTCCCTCCTGGTTACTATAACAATAAATAACAATGTCAGAAGATAATTCCACTGACTAAAAGTTGGATTTTTTAATAGAAAAAGTGAGACAGAGACTATATCTCAGAGTAGCCACAGAACCTAGATAACATATACTAACAGTTGTTAGAAGAGAAGATACAGGAGCACCTGAGTGCCTCAGTTAGTTGAGTGTGGACTTTGCTCAGGTCATGATCTCGCAGTCCGTGAGTTCAAGCCCTGTTTTGGGCTCTGTGCTGACAGCTCAGACCCTGGAGCCTGCTTTGGATCCTGTGTCTCCCTCTCTCACTGCCTCTCCACAAATCACTCTCGGTCTTTCTCAAAATAAATAAATATAAAAAACAAACAAACAAACAAACAAATAGATAAATAGTAGATACATGGCTAAACCTTGCAAGGGGCAGACCAAAGGGAGTAGAATATGAAGTTGAACAAGAGAGAATTTAGCAATCTGAGGACTTACTCTGTTCTTTTACCCATAATTATAACTAAAGATATAAAATCTCCCAAGTAAATGAAGAGATCTGGCATGTACATGGGTAGGAAAAAATGATAACGTAAAGATTCATCCACTGATTCAACAACTATTTGTTAAATGCCAAAACAAAACATCAGGTACCTGTCCAAGGAATTGAAATATCTCAGTGAGCAACACAGAACAAAGCTTTTTATTTTTAATGGTATTTTTTTTTTACAAATAGTTTATTGTCAAGTTGGTTTCCANCATCTTCTGCCCATTTCTTTTCTGTGTTGTTTGTTTTTCGGGTGTGGAGTTTGGTGAGTCCCTTATAGATTTTGGATATTAGCCCTTTATCTGATATGTCATTTGCAACTATCNAGGTATTTTATGGTTTTTTTGTGCAATTGTGAATGGGATCAGTTTCTTGATTTCTCTTTCTGTTGCTTCATTATTGGTGTATAAAAATGCAACCGATTTCTGTACGTTGATTTTGTACCCTGCAACTTTTCTGAATTCTTGGATCAGTTCTAGCTTTCTAATTCTAATTCTTCACATATTTTTGATAAGGTTATAACAATTCTAATACTAATTATAGCAGGATTGTTTACCTGAAAAACTTGAAAAGCTAATACAAAAATTTTAATGGAAAAGCCAAAGACCAAATGCAATCACTGTAACTGAAAATTTTTTTAAAAAAATTGTAGAAGTAAACCTTGAGGAAGGTGACTAGTAGGAAGAGCAAGAAGGTTCCACGTGGTCAGAATCACCATCCTCCTCTCAATCACAGCACTGCAGTCGTGGAACAGGGCCATTTCAATAGATAGAACACTTAAGCTACTTTACAATAGGGCTAAGCATCCCATTGCCTCAGCTGCCCGTATTAGTTCCATGCAGACATTGTCTTAGCACCCTGATATTTCTGGAAACTATTAACTGGGTACACAAGGAAATCCTCTTATATTTGCCAAGTAAAAAGAATGTTATTGAGAATGCTGCTTTTGCTTTGCAAGGATACCAAATATTGTTAGTAGAGAAGTTGAAACCTAGTATGACTCTCTATATGCGTTATCTTGATAAAAATAAAGTTTAAAAAAGTTTCTCAATTTGTTAAATATTAAAGCTGGAATTTGTACAGTTCACTGAAACTTGCAAAACCATAGATTTTTTTTCCTCTCCTCAAAACCAAGATGTTTAAACTAAACGATCCCTAAGCTTTCTTCCATTATGGATTACCATAATTCCCATTTTCCTCAAGTATTACTATGTGCTTTTTTTTTTTTTTGCTTTACTTTGGGTTAGAATCAGAATATTTTAGTTTGCTTTCCACATTGATTATTATCTGTTTTTGAGGACCTATCATATCTTACTAGCTACGTATGTTTTTATCTTCTGTCACTCTCGGAATGTGATACTTGCAAATATCTGTCTTTTATCTTTGGTTCTTCCATTCTTGGTCCCTATCCACCAAGATGTCTTATACATAATAAGCATCCAGTAGTTGTGTTTAAAAATTGATAACTTATTTTATAAGAACTAGCGTCAAGTCTTTTTAAATGTCAAACCCAGAGCCCAAACCTGGGTTTGTATATATAGATAATTGGTTACTCTGTATAATAAATGTTATATCTCTGAACCAAACCACTGAATGAAATTTATAAACTGTTGAAGAAATATTTGAGTAGGTATATTACTTTTTTTTTTTTTGGTAGTATAAGCTACTGTCTTTTTGGATCTGAAATGTCATTGTACAACCAAAATTTTAATTACTGGTAAAATGTTAAGACATGGTAATTTCTTGATTTAGAAACTCTTGTGTATAGTTGGAATGAAAATGAACATGTACCAGATATCTGCTAAAGCTCAGAAAACATGTTAGGATGCCAATACACAAAGCATTGAATCGGGCATTAGATACATATCTGCAGGAAGCCTCTGACCAGTTAATTGTAGCTTCTGGCTTACCCAGTAGCTACATTCTCTGAATATTTTGGTCACTCCAGTTTTGCTGAGGTACTGTAATACCCTGAGAGAATTGCAAAAATAGGATATTATTTTCCTTTATATTAATCAAATCCCAAGAAGTTTATAGGAAATCTGGGGGGCTTATATGCAATTGTTTACTTTTATGAAGTATCTTATTAATTTTAGAAAACACAATTGTCTTAGAAATATAGATAACTTCCAAATATCCTTTGGTGTATTTATTTAATCTGTGCATAGCTCTTTTGCTGTTCTCACCTCATTAAAGATAACCAAGAATAGTAACCAATGTTATCAAGATCCACCATGTTGTGCTGTAAAAGCAATTTATGTGTTGGTGGGTTTATTACTAAAATACTTTTAAGTAACCTTCAATTAGACTTTACATGATTTAATACTGATCCATAAAAATTATACCTATGGATCAATTAGGAAGGAAATATGTTTAAAGATACAATATAAATATGTCCTTGGTATTGATTGACACTATACGGGGTTTCAATATTCTTGAACTCATATAATCATACATGGAAAATAATTATATTGAAAAAATGGATGTGCTAGGTGAAAATTGAATTACTAAGGTAATTCAGTATCAGATTTTAACACTAAGTCGTTATTTAGCAGAATCAGCAGTTTAGTCTAATAGGGAAAAAAAAAGTCTTTTAATTATAATAACTTGGTCTGTTGGATATTTGACTGATTGTTACTTTTAAATTACAATGGCTTTGGATCGATTATTTTTAGCATAATTTGAGGCTGGAAAATAATTATAGAGGCAAAAAATATATGTGTTTCTTGATATTTAAAACTCACAGCTAAAAACTAGTTTAATGTGATAGAGTAGATGAAATTCAAATGCATTTCTTTCAAACTGATGCCTTTCATCAATTTCCCATGACTACATATTAGTTTCATTATACTGAAATAGTAATAACATCAGCTCTTTGGACATTAAGAAGAAAGTAAATAAGAAACAGTATATTTTCATTATGTAATAATATCCTCAATTCCAAAATATTTAAAAATAAGTATAATTCAAATTAATATAGAATATATTATGTGTACATTTATGTGCATTGAATACATGACTAAATTAGAGACATAAAATTCATGAACATGATTTATGGCCTCTTCAACATCAAAGATGCTAATATTATTGAGAAATTAATTCTGTTTTGCTGTCAAAACTTGATGATAAGATGTAAACTGCTTAATTTCTGAACTAATTTTCCCACAACAATGTAATAGAAAAGCAAAAATAAAGATTTTTAAAATGTTATCATATTTTTAGGTAAACTGAAGATATAAGCAAAAATAGTCAATTTTCTTAATTCCTTTACATGAATTTATTCATATACTTTTGACCATCTAATGTCATATGTGTTACAGTAATAAAAGCAAAGAATCTACTCCTAATAACTTTAACCTTTAGTAAGCAGGTGACAAATAGTACCAAAATCATGTTTAAATCTTTCAAGAATTCTGCGATAGTCCAGGACAAACTTTATGCCAAGGGAAAGTTGAGAAATAATTGCTTACTTGAAATCTAATTAAATATATTAGATTACACCTTAATAAATTTAAGGTATAATTGTTGTTTGTTCTACAATGGGTGAATATACATACTAATCAAATTCCTTGTGTAAGAAATTCAATGTCCATTTCATAAGAAGTGTTTGTCTTAGTCAGTTGAGCAGCTGTAACAAATTACCACAAACGTGGTGTCTTGAAGAACAGGAATTTATTTCTTATAAGTCTGGAGACTGGATCAGGATCAAGCCCCTAACAAGTTCAGTGTCTACTGAGAAGCCTCTTCCTGGCTTGCAGATGGTCATTTTCTCCTTGTATCCTCACATCTGTGGGAGAAAAAGAGGAAGTTCTTATGACTCTTCTTATAAAGAGAGTTAATCCCATTTGTTACAGAGCCACTCTTGTGACTTAATTACCTCCCAAATGCCCCTTCTCTAATAGGACCACATTAAGAGTTAGCATTTTGGCATATGAATTTTCTATGGACACAAACATTCAGTGTTTAATATAGAATAAAGAAACATTTCAAATATTTATTTTGCTGATTATGAATATTTTGGAGGATAAAATATAACTCTTAAGTTCCCACTCTCTTCTTTTTTTTTTCCCCTAAAATTCACCAGCTAGGAAAATAATTGCTGTTTTATTTAATGGTAATATGGAAGTGTTGTTTCAGGTAGCAAAATTAGTTCTGTAATTTCAAGTACATGTAAAAATAATCTCTGTGAAGTAATTTTCAGCTTTTAGAACTCCACAGGCATGAAATACTTTGTTCAAACACTTACTTCACATATAATAGACTCTTTTTTATAATATAAAATACTCATGCACACTGACACTGATTCTGTTCCTGAAGTTATATAGGTATGCACATATTAAACTATAACCCACTCAACCTGATTGCTAACACTTTATTTGTGATGCTTCATACATAAACTAATAGACTCACCATCTTGTCCCAAGTTTTACATATATTCCAGAAGTGCTTTCTTATATCAACTCATGAGTGCATTTGCCCACACATTCCAGAGCAAAGAAAACTTTCCTTATTCGAACATAATAGTTATATTAGTTGTTTGAAAAAAGAGGAAGTTTTATTATTTTTAGCATGTCAAATTTCAAACTTAATTTTTAGAATAAAATATCCCTTTGTTCAAATTGGAAAAGGTCCATCAATTAGAGTCACATGAGTGTGTTTGGACCCTGGTTACATTTCTTGGTTGAATGACCTTGGATAAGAGGCTTAGTTCCTTTAAGATTCAGCTGCTTCACTAACTTCCTCAATATAAAGGTATTAACATCTACATGCAAGATTATATGCATAGTGTCTTGTACCTAATTTATACTCAGTAGAATATGGTCCATTGAAATGAATTAGGAGATGTTTTTTAAAAATATCATTCTTTCTTTCAGATTGCTAAGTAGATATAAACTTATAGACGTAGAATATTTTGTACCATAATTCAGGACAGAATCAATCCAGACCTTTGAGTCTTAAAGGTTTATTGGAATATTATTCCCTTAAAAAGTATAATTACTGTAATGCCGATAGTTTTTTTTTGTAATGATGTGTTTTATTAATTCCCCTAAAAATTAACATATTTATAATTGTTTGGATAAGTAGAAAATGCTTTTGAAATATATACCTGTATCTATATATATCTATATCCCTGAAATATTGACTTACCATATGAACATCTTTCATAAAAAATATATTTTTTATAATCGTTCACATAGAAAACCTACAAAGCAATTGTTATAAGTAAACTACATATTTCATTTAATGCTAAATACACTGACCTGCTGAAAGTGAAATATTAAGTAAAATTTAAAATCTTAATGCTTTAAACATGCTATATTTTTACCCAAACCAATACTTAAAATCTCTACACATGTAAAAGAATATTTGTATTTGTAATTGATCTTTGAAAGATAGTGACTGTCCTTAAAAATAATATATAATGATTTGTTAAATTAAAACATTAAATTTTGGGAAAAAGCATCATTTTACAGTAATGAAAGAGAGACAACACTGGATTTGGGATGAGATGCAAAATTTTCTTAAATGCAGCCTTAATTTTAATTGTCTACTCTTCATGAATAGATATATTCATGAATAAAATCTTGTTAGAAGCAATAAATTAGGAAGTGATGTAAATTTCAAAAAGCATTTTTTACTTTAAGTACAAGTGAATGTTTATCAATAGCTAGACATTATTTATGATCTAATATAATTACATGTCATGACCTATACAGACAGAACAGATAGTAACTTGAGCACAGATATATTTACTTTCTCGCCACAATCTATGAAAGTCAGGATATTAATGATTCATTGAAATACTGTTTTCAGGGCAGCTTCTCAGATTACATGGGTCTAACAGTCATGACTCAAGATTTCATTTCTTTGAGGAAAATAGATCATGCAAATGATCCATTGTTTCGTGTGGCTCTGGGATTTTAACATTTACCACAGATTTTCTTTTAATACCCCTAGGGACATTAAACATTTTGTAAAACGGATGGAAGGATTAGAGACATATTACTCAAACTCCTCTGTCTTGCAACAGGAATTGCAAACATCCATAATAACCAAAATGGAGTTCAAGAAGTTAAAAGGTTTCAAGAGATCAGTAGAACTAATTTAGGGCTAGAGAATTCAATGGGACAGAATATGTTGCTCTGACTAGTATACGAAGAACTAAGGAAAGAAAATAGAATAATGACGACCTTTAGCAGAGAAGATTAAGGTATTTACCACTACTTTCATAAGAGGAAATTCTTACTGATAGAGAGTTATGGATTTAAAAACAAAAACAAATGAACAAACTAACAAAACTTGAAATAAGTGGACTCTGTCATAATGGACCGTGACGTCTCAGAAGATGCAATTGTGTATGCATATCTGAGAGAGACTGGAAAGTAGCTGAAAGAAAAGTTTTGCCGAGATCACCAATGATCATTACACCCACAGCCTTCTAAAAGGGTGGGGAAACATCAGGTCTGAAACATGATGAACACAAATAACAGAGTAAAAGAGAAGGCAAGCTTCACTCAGAAGTGCCTACTCTATTAGCAAGCTTGCTTCACATTCACTCAGAGATGACCTTTGAGGATTATATGGAGATTAGACTACAAACAAGTAAAAACGTGATTCTGGTATAAGAAATTCCTCCGGTTACAATTCCAAACAGACCTATGCTTCGACAGAAAATTACAGTGACTAAAATAGAGCTAATTCTCATATTCATAAGAAAAAATTTTTAAACATATGATTTTTTCAAGACTGAGGAAAAAAAGAGAAAGATGAAGTAGTAACTAGATTTTCTGGTTTTAAGAAGAGTTTTATCGATAATGTAACAAGTATAGTTTTTATTAGTATGATTTTAAGAGATGAAGCAGAGGATTAAATTGCCAAGTTAACAAAACATCTTGAGGCAAAAGTCTTTAGAGGTTTTTTACTTTTCTTTTTTGGTCACATGTGCCTCTCCCTGTTCTAACAAACTATTTTTAAATCACAAAACATCGAATGTATAATATTCATATTTCAACATAATGCATCTAAATAATTTTTCATCATGAGTGAACTATATTATATTACTTACACTTCAAATTTCCTAACTCCTAATTACATTTTCCAAAGCAACAGCAGTACAAGTGGCCTGATTTTAGATGAATAATGTCAAGTTCAGAAAAACTTATTAAACTCTGGTATCTGTAGAATAATCTGGCACCTGTTTTAGATTGTACACATCAAGACAACACTCAAAGGAAAATAAAGTCTAATGTAATCATTATTAAATGTTTATTAGTCACAGCTCAAAATCTCATTTATTGTATTGCTGCAAAGAAACACCTATTTCCCAAGCACAAACATCTTTAAGTTTTGATAATTAAAACTTTGGATGTCAATATTCTTCCAACTCAAGGCAGGCGGTAATATGGTGCTTATCTAGTAATGAAAGCTTATTACTTACCATTCAATTTTTCTGTTTAAAACTTAGCTACATTATTTTGTATCTTTTCTTTCAAAAATATTCAACCTAATACTCTCAAAGTGTTGGTTTGTCATTGACATAGCAAAATATGGAGAAAGAATAAAACAGAAGATAAATAAACCAAGTAAAATGAAATACATTGCTGGCTTAATATTATAAATTATGAAAAAGAACTATTGGGGCATTTAGAACTTAGAAATTATATGTTTGTGCTTTTTCTTCCATGATAAATGCTTAGTGAGAATGAAAAAAAATAACGTAGGGAACCCAAACATTTTTTTTCTTTCAAGTTTTATTTAATTTCTGTTAGCTGGGAAGCCTGGGTCAGTTAGCTGAGTGTCTGACTCTTGAATTCAACTCAGGTCATGTTCCCAGGGTTATAGAATCAGGCTCTGTGTCAGCATGGAGCCTGCTTAAGATTCTCTCCCTCTCTCTCTCTCTCATTCTCTCTCTCTCTCTCCTTCCTCATGCCACACTCCACACTCTCTCTGTCTCTCTCTAAATAATAATAAAATAATAATAATAAATAATAATAAAAGAAGAAGAAGAAGAAGAAATAGATAATAAAATAAAGTCCAGTTAGTTAACATACCATCTAATATTAGTTTTAGTTGATAATTTAGCAATTAATCACTTACATACCACACCCAGTGCTTATCACCCAAGTGCCTTTCTTAATGCCTCTACCATTTAATCCATCTCCCCCCCTGGGCCTCCCCTCTAGCAACAGATTCCTGTATCTTGATTTTGTATCCTGAAACTTACTGAATTCATGTGTCAGTTCTACCAATTTTTTGGCCGAGTTTTCTGGATTTTCTAAATGAAGTGACATCATCTGCAAATAATGAAAGTTTGACTTCTTCCTTACTGATTTGGATGCTTTTTATTTCTTTTCATTGTCTGATTGCTGAGGCTAAGACTTCCAGTACTATTTAAATAAAAGAGGTGAGAGTAAACATTCCTGTCTTGTTCCTGACTGTAGAAAAACATCTCTCAGTTCTTCTCCATTGAAGATAATATTAGCTGTAAGGTTTTGTCTATGGCCTTTATCATGTTGAGGTATGTTCCTTCTATCCTTACTTTTTTGAGGGTTTTTATCAAGAATCGATGCTGTACTTTGTCAAATGCTTTTTCTGCATCTATTGAGAGGATCATACAGTTCTTACCCTTTTTAAAAATTAATGTGGTGTATCATGTCGATTGATTTGTGAACATTGAATCACCCTTGAAACCCAGAAATGAATCCCACTCAAGTGTGGGGAATGATTCTTTTCATGTACTATTGGATTCAATTTGCTAGTATTTTGTTGAGAATTTTGTGTCCATGTTCATGAGGGACATTGTCCTATATTTCCCTTTTTTAGTGGAGTCTTTGTCTGGTTTTCAAATCAGGGTAATGCTGGTTTCATAGAATGAGTTTGGAAGTTTTCCTTCCATTTCTAGTTTTTGGAATAATTGGAGAAAAATAGGTATTAACCTTTCTTTAAGTGTTCTGTGAAGCGATCTGACCTTGGCCTTTTGTTAGTTAAGAGAGTTTTGATTACCAATTCATTGCTTTTACTGGTTATCAACCTATTCAAGTTTTCTATTTCTTCCTGTGTCAGGTTTGGTAGTTTATATGTTTCCAGGAATGTATCGATTTCTTCCAAATTGCCTGATTTATTAGCATATAAGTTTTCATAATATTGTCATATAATTGTTTGGATTTCTGTGTTGTTAATTGTGATTTGTCCTTTCTCATTTGTGATTTGATTTTATTTGAGTCCTTTCTCTCTCTCTCTCTCTCTCTCTCTCTCTCTCTCTCGATATGTCTGGATAGGAGTTTATCAGTTGTATTTTTTTTCTAAGAACCAGTTCCTGGTTTAATTGATCTGTTCTATTGTTCTTGTTTTTATTGTTGTTTAGTTTTTAGATCACTTATTTCTTTTTAATGTTTATTATTTCTCTTCTGCTGCTGGTCTTAGGCTTCATTTATTGTTCTTTGCTGCTCTTGAGAGTAATGGCTTTATGAAAAAGAGGTCACATAATATCCAGGGCCTGGCACACCTGGAAGTGTCTCTGGTATGCTGTGTACACTCTGTTGCAGTGTTCTGGCTCCTCTTTCCTTTAGGTCAGTCCTCTGCAATTTCTCCTTGGCTGCACTGGGCAGTATTTGGCCCTCACCAGAGTGTGGTGAGTTTTAACTAGGTGTGTTCTGGTCTGCTTGTCAAAGAACTGAAGCTTCACAGAACTGTTTGATCAATAGGTGTGGTGTTGGGGGGTAGTTTGTGCTGGCCTTCTGGAGAAGGGGCCCACTGCGCTGGTCCTTAGGCACACTTGCCCAAGAAAAGCAGTACCAGTGGAACATAGGGTAACAGTACACTTGGTGTAAGCAGATTAGGCAGCCAGTTGTGGGGCTATGATGTTTACTAAAGTTGGTTTATGCTGAGGAGCACAGGGAGGAGATGGTGCTCACTGGTTGTTTTGTCTCCAGAAGCAATACCACCTCTCACAGATGCACCCCAGAAAGTAAAGTCTCTTCCCGTGCCCTTAGATGACCCTCGGATGCAGTCTGCTCGAGGGAGTTTCCTCAGGAGTTGGATAGTTTCCTCCAGGCTCTGTCCCAGTCACACTGTGACTCAAAGAACTCCAGTCTTTGAGCCCTACTGGTTGTAAAAATACAAAATTTAGCCGCTTTTATTTTCCCAGCCAATGGCTTTGGGGAAGTGTTCTCCTGGTGCGTATCCCTGTGGCCCATCTCTCTGTTCACCTCTCTCTGTGACCTGGGCTCCCTCCCCTCCACAACACCTGTAACCTGTTTCTCCCTGAAACCAAGTCTCTGCACTTCCTAGCTTCCTCGAAGTGGCCTCTTCTCTCCCTCTAGTTATGCAGTTTGTTCTCTTAGTTCTGTCCGTCCTCATGTCGGTTTCTTTAGTATTCAGAATGATTCGATAGTTGTCTAGCTGTGTTTGAAGGATGAAGCAAATCAATGATTCTCCTAATATACCACCATCTTAGCACCCTTCCCCCATAAAAATGATCAGGACTATTTTTTAATATTCCTTCATAATTCTTTTTAAGCTGACATTTGACAAATAAAATTATAAGACTTTTAGAGTGCAAATTGTGATATAATATACACATACATTATGAAAGAATTCCTTCCATCCTAAAACAGCCATCACTTCACATATTGATCTTTTTGTATATGTGAGGACATTTAAGTTCTACTCTCTGAACAAATCTCACTCTTACAATACAGTATTACCTATATATATATGTAGGTAATATAATATTACCTGTATAGTCACTATTTTATACATTAGATTATCAGACATTATTCATCCTATAGCTGAAAGTCTGTGCCCTTTTACCCACCTCTCCCTATTTCGCCCACAACTCAGCAACTATTTGTCTACTCTCTGATTCTATGAATTTAACTATGTAGATTCTACATATAAATGATACTATGGGAATATTTGTCTTTCTTTTTCTGCCTATTTCACCTAACATAATGCCCTCAAGGTTTATCTATGTTGTTGTGAACAATAGGCTTTCCTTCCTTCTCATGTCTGAATACTACTCCATCATACCATTCCTTTATCCATTCATCCATTGACCGACAATTACATGGTTTCTATCTTTTAGCCATTGTGAAAAATGGTGCATTGAACATGGAAAGGCAGATATAGCTCTGATACTGTGTTTTCATTTACTTTGGATATACACCAGATGTGCGATTGCTGGATCATATGGTAGTTCTATTTTTAATTTTTTGAGGAATGTTCATACTGTTTTCCAAAGTGGCTGTAGCAATTTATAGTAGTGCACAAACTTTCCCTTTTTTCCACATCCTTGCCAACCCTTGTTATCTCTTATCTTTTTGAGGATAGTCATTCTGACAGGTCCAAAGTGATATTTCACTATGGTCTTGATTTGTATTCTGTTAATGATTAGAGATTTTCTTTTGAGCACCTCTTCATGTATCTATTGGTCATCTATATGTCTTCTGTGGAAAAATGTTTAGTCAGATCTTCTGCGCATTTTTTAACTGGATTGTTTTTTTGTTTCTATTGAGTTTGTTATTTTTAATATATTTTGTATATTAATTACTTATCAGATATATGATTTCAAATATATATCTCATTCCATGTGTTGTTTTTTCTCTTCCTTCTTTCCTTCCTTCCTTTCTTTTTTTTAAAATTTGTATTATTATTTTTGTTGTTTTGCACAAGTTGTTAGTTTGATGCATTCCTACTTATTTGTTTTTGCTTTTCGTGTTTTTGCTTTTAGTGTCTAATTCAAAACACATTGCTAAGACTGATGAATGATGAAAGGTTCCTTACTTCTTGTTTTCTTCTATGTGTTTTATAGCTCCAGTCTTCAAGCTTAAGTCTTTAATCCATTTTGAGGTATTTTGTGTATGATGTGACATGGTTCAGTTTCAGTCTTTTGCCTGTCACTGTCCAGTTTTCTCAGTAAAATGTATTAAATAGACTGTTTTTTTCCCCATTGCATGGGCTTATTTCTGGGTTCTCCATCTGTTCCATTGCTATATATGTCTGTTTTGATGCCAGTGCCATGCTGTTTTTTTATTTTTTTATTTATTATTATTATTTTTTTATTTTTTTATTTTTTTATTTCTAAATGTTTTATTTATTTCTAGGAGAGAGAGAGCGTGAGCAGGGGAGGGTCAGAGAGAGAGGGAGTCACAGACTGAAACAGGCTCCAGGCTCTGAGCTGGCAGTCAGCACAGAGCCCGTCGCGAGGCTCGAACCCACTAACCGCGAGATCATGACCTAAGCGAAAGTCGGACGCTTAACTGACTAAGCCACCCAGGCGCCCCGATGCTGTTTTTTTTTAAACTATTGATTTGTAATATAGTGAAATAAGAAAGCATGATGCCTCTGGCTTTGTTCTCAAGATTGTTTTGGCTCTGTAGGGTCTTTGGCAGTTCTAGGAATTTTAGGACTATTTGTAATATTTCTATATAAAAGGTTGGAATTTTTATCAAGATTTCTTTGAATCTCTAGATTGATTTGAGAAAAATATACATGTTAAACAATATTAATTCTTCCAATCCATAAGCATAAAATATCTTTCCATTTATTGTGTCTTCTTCAATGTCTTTCATTAAAATTTTATAGTTTTCAGTATAAAATATTTCATCTCTTCGTTTAACTTTATTCCTAGGTATTTTATTCTTTTTGATGCAACTGGAAATGTATTATTTTTAAAAATTTTAATTTCTGCAGTTTATTGTTAATGAACATAAATGAAACTAATTTTTGTATGGATTGTATACTGAAACTTTACTGAATGCGTTTACAAATTCTAAAGGTTTTCTTGTTGGAGTCTCTAGAGTTTCTGGATATAATATAATGTCATCTGCAGTTACAGACAATTTTTATTTCTCCTTTTCCAATTTAGATTCCTTTTTGTTGTTGTTATTGAATTGTGATGGCTAATACTATGTTGAATAAAAATGATGAAAATGAGCATCACTTCTTGTTTCCTGAAAAGCTTTCAGCTTTTTATCATTGAATATGATATTAACTGTGGACTTTTCATATATGGTCCTTATTATGTTGATGTACATTCGCTCTATATTTAGTTTTTTGACCGTTTTTATCACAAATGGATGTGGAATTCTGTCAAGTGCTTTTTCTGTATCTGTTGAGATGGTTATATTATTTTTATCCTTGATTTTGTTTAGGTAGCATATCACATTGATTGATTTGCTGATGTTAACCCATCTTTGCATTTCTTAAATAAACTTCCCTTGAATATGGTGCATGATTCTTTTAATGTCCTATTTAATTCAATTTCCTAATATTTTGTTTAGAAATGTTGCATATTTGTTTATCAGAGATATTATTCTGTAATTTTATTTTCTTGTGGTTTGTTTTTCTAGTTTTGGGGCCAGGGCAATGCTGGCCTCCTAAAATGAACTTGGAAGTGTTCCTTCCTCTTCTATTTTTTTTTTTTTTTCTGGCAGAGTTTGAGAAAGATTGCCATTAATTCCTCCTCAAATGTTGGTCCATGTAGTGCTGAACTTTTTTTTTGTTGAGAGGCTTCTGATTAGTGATTCAATAACCTTATCATAATTTGCTCAATTTTCTATTTCTTCATGATTTGGTCTTGGTAGGTTGTATGTTTCCAGGAATGTATCCATTTCTTCTGGGATCTGATTTGTGGACATGTAATTGTTCATAGCAGTACTTTATGATCCTTTGTATTTCTGTGGTATCAATTATAATGCTTCCTCTCTCATTTATAATTTTATGAGAGAGTCTTCTATCTTCTGGTAAATCTAACTACAAGTTTGTTAATTTTATTTCTTTTTTTTAAACCCAGGTCTCAGTTTTATTGCTCCTTGGTATTGTCTTTTAGTCTATTTCACTTATTTCCACTCTGATCTGACTTATTTCCTTCCTTCTACTAACTTGGAGCTTCCCTTGTTCTTCTTTTTCTAGTTTCCTGAAGTGTAAAGTTAGGTTGTGTTTTGAGATTGTCCTTGTTTCTTGATATAGGCATTTATCCTATGAACATGGCTCTTAGAACTGTTTATGCTAAATCTCATAAGGTTTAGTATGTTTTATTTCCATTTTCATTGTCTCAAGAAATAATAAATCTCTCAGGACTGTTTGCTTGATATTCCTTTATAACTCATATTGTGAAGGAATTGACTTTGTTCAGAATATTGGATTTAAAAAAATTTTTTTCAAATATTTTATTTATTTCTGAGAGAGAGAAAGACAGCGTGAGCAGGGGAGGGTCAGAGAGAGAGGGAAACACAGAATCTGAAACAGGCTTCAGGCTCTGAGCTAGCTGTCAGCACAGAACCTGACGTGCAGCTCGAACCATGAGATCATGACCTGAGCTGAAGTCGGAGGCTTAACCGACTGAGCCACCCAGAATACCGGATTCTTAATGTTCAACCATGAAAAGTAGTTTGAGCTACAACTCTGAGGAACAGAATTTTTGTTGCTTAATTTTGAGTTTTCTTTTTCTTTTTGTTTTTAACAGAAGAAAATACCAATGTAGCTCATGTTACAATGTTCTGTTACTTATTATGATGACTCAAAGTTAATACACTGCTGAGAGGGTAACTGTTAAACCTGATGATGAGCTGCCATGCTCATCCAGAAAAGCTATAGTTCTCCATAGGTGAAATAAATGAATATATCAAATTCAGCTCCAGAGTATAAATAGCCATTTTGGCATCTGCAGCATCCAGAGTGGCTTCTTCCTTATCTAAGGAAATTCCAAACTTCTCAGACAATAAGCTTTACATCTTAAAAAAGTAGTTTGACACTACCTTTCTATGATATCCTTCATAAACCAATTTTTGAATGAATACCCACAAATGATTCATATCAATTCACTCTTCTAAAAATACTTTTACTCTTTCAATGAGTAAAATATTTAAAAAATAGTAATAATAAATACATAACCCTACTACCAGGATTGCCAACCAACAGAAGTCTGTACAAAGTTTAAAAAAATTTTTAACTTTATTCATTGTTGATAGAGACAGAGTGTGAGTGGAGGAGGGGCAGAGAGAGAGGAAAGCACAGAATCTGAAGCAGGCTCAGCACAGAGCCAGAGGCAGGACTCCCACCTACCAACCACGAGATCATGACCAGATCTTAAGCTAAAGCTTCAACTGATGTCGGAGCTGAAATCGGATGCTTAACTGACTGAGCCACCCAGATTCTGGTAAACATTTTTTTATAGTTAAAGATAAATTATTTAATCTAATAATTTTATTATCTGTGTCTTGTTTTGAACTCTTTTCATGTCCTAAGGTTATAATTATGTCACCTATTTTCATCATAATGTTAGAGATTTCTAAGGTCATAATAATGCTCTAATATATTTTTTACAAAATATGAAATACAATTCTCATATTTAATTCTTTGATCTATTAAATCTTTTTAACAGCATAAACTAATATCTACATACTTTTCATGAACAATTAAATGTCCCAGAATTACTTGTTATTTAGTCAATTCTTTACCTAATGATTTGCAAAGTTATATCTGTAATATATCATAGGTCCAAGTAAAAGTGTCATTTTTTTTTTATTTTTTATTTTATTTTATTTTATTTTATTTTATTTTATTTNTGAACCGCGAGATCATGACCTAAGCGAAAGTCGGACGCTTAACCGACTAAGCCACCCAGGTGCCCCAATGTCATTCTTTTTTAAAAAACTGTTTTAATCTTTATTTATTTTTGAAAGAGAGAGAGACAGCACAAGCAGGGGAGAGGCAGAGAGAGAAGGAGACATAAATTCTGAAGTAGGTTCTAGGTTCTGAGCTATGAGCACAGAGCCCAAAACAGGGCTTGAACCCATGAACTGTGAGATTGTGACCTACGCCGAAGTCAGTCGCTTAACTAACTGAACCACCCAGGAGCCCGTGGAAACTTTTTTATTTACTTTTTATCTTTGCAATTTTTTAATGACACTGGCTCTATAAATTTGAATATACAAATGATGTTTGGCTTATGTTCAAGGAACAGAAATATGATTATATTTTTTATACCTAATGTTGGTATAAAGTTGGACATTTTATGTTGGGATCACTGTTTCCATAGGTAGGTTTACTCTTTAGCTCACCCTATAACTGAACATGAAATTATATCTTAGCTTTAACTGGGCTTTTCAAGTTCTACATTTCCACAATTGCTTGGGTAAACATTTCCCCTGATATCATCAATTATTTTTATTTTTATAGTTTCTGTGCCTCTATGTTTTTCACTTCCAGAACATTTCGTTTCTATCATTGAACATAATAATAATAGCTGAAGTATTATCAACTATTCCTTATATATTCCTAACTACTGGGTCATTTAAGAATTAGTATTGACTTTTTGTTTTGTTTTGTTTGTTTTGTTCTGTTTTTTGTCTTGAGGATAATTCACATTTTTTCTTCATATGTTTAATAATCTGGATTGCATTCAGGATAGTAGGATATTATATGTAGACAATCTGAATGATGTTATTTGTTTGAAAGAAGATTGGGCATTTTTTAAATTACTTCTTTTGTTATTTTTTAAAATTTCTATTTGTTTTTGAAAGAGAGAGGGAGAGACAAAGACAGGGACAGAGACAGAGATAGACAGAGCAGGAGCAGGAGAGGGGCAGAGACAGAGGGAGACACAGAATCAAAAGTAGACTCCGAGCCCTAAAGTGTCAACGCAGAGTCCCATGCTGTGTTTGAACTCAGACAGCAAGATCATGACTCTAGCCCATGTCAGAGGCTTAAACAAATGAGCCATCGGGGTGTTCCGCTTCTTTTGTTCTTTGAGGCAGTTAATCTGGTTGTCTCAAGCTATAATCTCCATATTTTGAGTGATAGGGCAGACCTGGGTTCAATTATTTTATTCTTAGCTGTGCTCCTTGGAGTCTGCCCCCCAAAATACATATTTTAGTGGCTAGTGAAAGATTTTTGTCTGAATCATCTTGATTCTTTCCTTTATGCGCTGCCTACATGATCCAGCAAGACTGCTTACGCCCATTTTGGGTGTGGTTCTTTAGGTCACCAAAACAGTGGGTTATCTCTCAGAGATCTAGCCAGCCCCACATTGCTGACCATGGTCAACAGCCATAACAATTTATCCCAAACTATTTTCTATTTCTAAGTACGTGTTTTTTGTTGCTCTTCAATGCCTTCAGTTATTTTGGGGGGTTTTTGGAGGGAAGGGGAAGAAGGAAGTGGGGTTTGTTTGACCGAAATTTGTAGTCGTTATCAGCAGGAGGGTCTGTCCAATAGGAACTTAAGTAGCCATATCAGAAGCAAACTTTATTGTCATCAGCCTCAATGCTAACACTGGGATTTGACTCCAACACAGTCTTGACTTTGACTTAATGTTTCCTTTTGTTGTTTTTTATCACTGTTGTTTTTGATTGGGTGATGGTTCTGTTGGTTTTCTTGCTTTGGCAAACTCATCAATAACATAACAGAAATAATTTATATTTCCTGTATCTAAGTAAATTTCTTCAACAGATTTACAAATGCTTCATCAATTATTGTATTGAGCAAAAGAAGGCATTGTTTATCATGTTTAGCATGTACATACCTTTATTTTTAAGCTGCATCTAATTTATATTTATATCCCCTACTTACATTTTTAATGTAAGCATTCTATAATGAAAATAATTCTAACAAGAATACAAGGAATAAAGAGTTAGTTCTTGTTTTTCATGAAAATCATAAACACATTTGGTTGATTGTGGAGGAAGAATTTAATTTTCAATTCCTTTGTTGAGAAAAACTAGTTACATTTCCAGTTACAAATCTCTTCATTGATGAAGGAAAAATTTTATATAAATAAAAAATGAAAGTGTTTGGATGAATTTCAAAAAAAATTGAACTTAGTATTTTTCTTAATACAAAGTAACATATATACCCTTTAAAGTTTGAGTGCAATAAAAAAATCCTTTTCTCAAAATTGGCTTTGAAGTTATCTGAAAAATCACAGATCAATGATGCATCTGTTATTTGTGCTTATTTCCATGAAGATTCATGTGTCACTATGTGGAAATAGTCACAGGAAATATAAAATTCTTAAATAAGGAAGCACAAGGAGAGCCAAAGTTATCTGATGAAAGCGCTGCTCAGTGATAGAGTTGAAAATTGTTCTCACTTCCCTAAGGAACTGATAGAATTTACATGAAAATATTTGAAGACATCTTAAAAATAATAAAATAGGAATAAGAAGAGCTGTTGTCAAACTCGTAAGTTGAACTTTGAGCTCATTATCCTAGATCTTTGTTTTGTCAGTGCTCACTATGAAGAGCTTAAAGTCATTTAGGTTAAAATGATAAAAAGTGGTATGTGAGTTGTTTGAATGAAGTTCATATTGGAGCACAAACAGAATAGTGGGAAGAGTAGAAAAAGAAAAAAACTTTGGTGAATAAGTAAAATGCATAGGCTTTGTACTTACTGTTACCTTGCCCAGTTTTTTACTATGGACATGTTAGTTAACCTCCTTAAACCATCATTTCATTTTAAAAATTAGGACTAACAATACATGTTCTGCAAAGCACACAGAAATTTTATGAGACTCTAATGAGGAAACACAAATAAAATTACTGAAATTTACAAAGAAATTAATAAAGAGAGAAATTTGAAATATGTCTTGGGAACACATCTGAAGTTAAAATTAAATTTCTTTGTAGTTTTCAGATATTGAAGCAGTAGTAAGTACATTACAGTTAATCATTCATTAAGTAAGCAAATAAAACACCATCACACTTAACTAAATTCTTTTCTTTTTTTAAAATATTTTTGAGAGGGTGAGAGATAGAACACGAGCAGGAGAGGGGCAGAGAGAGAGAGAGAGAGAGAGAATACGAAGCAGGCTTCAGGCTCTGAGCTGTCAGCACAGAGCCTGACATGGGGCTTGAACTCACAAACCTCAAGACCATAACCTGAGCTGAAGTCAGCGGCTTAACCGACAGAGCCATCCAGATGACCCTTAAATTATTTTCTTAAAAGAATCCTTCAAACAATTATATTTATATGTAGTTTTAAATTTATTTTTCAACAAATATTTTAAGATGTTATTATAAACAAACTCTTTACTAAATTCAGTGAAAATGGAAATAAATAACTTAATTCTCTCAATGAGCTCACAGATTAGTGGAAATAAACACATACAACTTACTCTGACCCATCATATTAAGTGTCATAAGTGCACAGCATGAGTGTTATGAAAAATAGATGAGAAAAGTAAATTTTTTGAAGAATGTTGCAAAATAATTAACATTTGAACTAGTCCTAAATGGAAAGCCAAGGAGAAGAAAGACAGCAATAGCCAAAATTTCAAAAGAATAACCAGCAGTTACATGACACTTACTGTATACCAGACATTTAAAATCCTTTGCAATTGTAGAGTGGCTTCATTCTCACAACATACAACATCAGAAGAAATCAAAGTCATAAAGATTAAGTGACTCCCCCACAGTCCACACCAAATTAGTAGGAGAGCGAGGATTCAAGCCCCAGTAGTCTTTGACTACCATGCACACACAACCTCCGGCTTCTATTGCCATGTTTGATCATGTCAACAATTTTCACAAGTTACAAATGAAAGTAAGTGTCCACTCAAAAGAAATGTCATGAAGAAAGGTACTGGCCAATTAGAGCACAGAGAGGGACACATATTCTAGTCACCCTTAGTGAGTTGAACACAGGGTGGAAGGGCAGTCTCTACCATGTTCACAGAAAGAACCACATAATAACCAACATGACCACTTCATTGTACTGTCGTCCATCACATAATACTCACTTTAAGTACCCTCAATCAGTTGCTTTAGAGAGTTTTTTTTTTTTTATTGTCAGTCTTGTGTAGGATAGGAGATAGTTACTTTCTGTATGAACAGAAATAACTATATCTGGAAAACTATTTACTTAGCATCCTCCTTTTGGGAGAATGAAAGGAGCTGATTTGATACTATCCTGATAAGTTCAGGATTCTTACTCTGAACCTTCTGTTAATAGAGGCAAAGAAAATTCTCAGGCACAAAGTGCAAACAATAGCATAATGTTTAAAAGGAAAATAATGTTCATATCCATATATGTTTTATGTGAAAGGACTCTATTTAAAACTAATATTGTGCCACTTAGTTCTTACATGGTAAAAGGATATCAATCAATTACAAATCACGTCTATAGTAACCAACATACTTTCACACTATGCTTACCAGAGTTTTATAAAAACAGATGAAGAACGCAGGATTATAGGAACTCAGTAGTGTCCGTGGTTTCAGAGTAAAACTAATGATTTCAGGATCAAGTGAAGAGGTAGGAAATTTCACAGATTCTTGAAAAATATAATGACAATGAAATATTGATTAAACATATGCATCTGGCTGGAAACTGCATTTCAGAATTCAAGATAATAAAACATTGGTGTTCCAATAAACCTTCAAAGATTATTACTATCCTTTAAAGTGAAGCTTCTAAGGGTCATAAAAATGCTTTTTAAAAATATGTATTGCCTAATCATTGAAAACTTCAGGAAATAACTTGAATTTGGCAAATATTGAAACATCCCCAAAGACTACAAACTCATACATTCTTTCATTCTATCCTGACGGTAATTTTAAGGTATTCATAATTCACTTAATTTAATATAAAATGTTATATTAATGTATACATAGATTTCAAGTTATCATTCCTAACAACACAAATAAATCTTCAGAGAAAATATTTTAGATATACAGGCATGAATTAATAACCCAAAACTTCCAATTACATATTTTCTTTGAATATAATTTAGTTATGTTCCTTTAAAGGGTCCAATAAGAGTGATAAATATCAATTTGCATTTATTTATTACTTTCTCACTTTAAGATCGGCTAATGAGTTCTAAACACATGACGTTTTTGAATACTCATGATGTGTGAGGCAGGCACTTAAACAATAAGTGTAATAGAGGCCCAGAGACGATGATACATTGCAAAAGTTAAGCAGCTGAAATTAGAGTATGGCTTCCTTGATTCTAAAAGTAATTATTTTTCCTTACATGTTGTATCTTCCATGTACAGCTTGGCAAATCAAATCATCTATGGAAAATGAGGGGAGTCTATCATCTTCAATACATCTCTATCAAATATGTAGCAGCCTGCAAAACTATACAAAAACATTAAGGAAGTTTAGTCAAGTTATCCTGAATAATGATTACACTGCTTCAGAGATACTTGTTGCATGAAGTCTTAAGTTGCCTTTCAGTGGTTTCTTCACTGCTCATGGTAAAGTCTTCAAGGTAAAAGGCCTTATTCACATCAGAAAGATTACACCAGATAGTCTCCAATAAGGCTCAACAAAGTCTCTGCGGTGTCCTCAATGAATAGGAGGAAGACCTAATTAGTTCAAGGGCAAGAGCATGTGCCTAAACTGCCTGTGTTCTTAAACCTATTAGAAAGATTTGGATTTTTCCCAATACATGGAAAACAATACTCAAAACCTGATACCTTTTCCAATTTTTTTTTTCTCCTTAGCATTTATCTTCCATCATACAATAGGTTTTAGAGTTTATTCTATTTATTATGTATTATCCCTATATAAGCGATCCAAAAGGCAGGCATTTTGTATTTTACCTTATTGCATTCCATGTACTTAGAACAGTTTCTAAATCGTAGTAGGCTATTCTAAAGACTTTTTTATGAATAATATTATACTACTTACAATCATTTTATGGTTAATATTTTAAATATTCATAAATATCAAATAAATAATTGAGTGAATTATTCAATTAAGTATCTTTTTAAAATCTCACCCAATAGCATGAATTTTATCTTTGTTTAATAATTTATTAATTTATGAAAAGTACCTATTGGTTGTCTATCATATTGCATGCAGACTGTACTGCAATAATGTGTATGGTGAGCCATAACGTGTCTTCAGGGGCCATAATTTTGTGGGGAATAACATATGTTAAACCAACCATTGTATTTTTAACTATCACTGTTCATATAACAGAATGGCACATTTTTTTTTCCCCTGGGGTCATCAAAAACTCCCCGCAACACAGAGAAGGTAAAATTTATGCTGAAACTTCAAGGATTATTAATATTCAAAGGATTATTAATGTTAATGTTAAGGGTTGAAGTTGTGGCTGGGCATAGAAAACAACATGTGTGAAGTTCTTGAAGCAGAAATAAGCTAGGTTTGATCAAGAATAAAATAAGTTTCATGAAATTCTAGTCTGGTGATCTGGGAACAAATACAAGAAAAGATGGCTTGACCTGGAACCTGTCATGTAGGACCTTGTACATCATGATGGGTATTTTTGTCTTTATATTAAATACAATGAAAAATAATCGATGGTTTTAAGGAAGAGAGGTGATTAAGATCAAATTGACATTTTACAAGATAGGTTTTGTTAGTAAAGTGGAGATGAAAAATGAATTAGTACAAGACACAAGTAGATGCAAAGAAGTATTTAAGCTTATTTTAGTAGCCCAATTAAAAAGAAATAAAGATGGGTTACCTTTGCTGCTCATAATGGGGATAGGGTTGAGTAGACTCATTCATTCATAGTTTATTCATTCATTCAGAAAGTTGATTTACAAGTATCTACAATTTTTGATGCATTCTAGATACTGAGCCATTAGAGGTAACAAGACCCACATGGGACTTAATAGTTTATAAGGCAAATCATACATTTAAAAATACTAGTTGTTTAAGAGATGGTGGCACAAGGAACCTGCTTTCAATTAGGTTGTGAAAATTGGCTTCTCAAAGAAAGTGACATTTAACCTGCCACCTTAAAATCTATATGATTCAATCCAAGGAAACAGAGAACAGAAAGTACTAGGTAGAGATGAAAATGAATGTAAGGGGAAATCCTTGCTTAAAGACATAGAAAGTTTCAGCAGTTGAAACTAAGCAAAAATATAGCAGACAACTGGAAAGAAGAGAATGGGGATGGGAAAAAACGTTCTATCTTACAGGCATTCAATGAGTATGAATTATTTTTAGGTTATTGGGACTAATGTATGAAAAATGGATTATAGTTGAGAAAGATCGAAAGAGGTATTTTTTTTTTACCACACTATAAAGTATATGTACTAATTAAACTGTGTTAAATTTTTTTAATTTTAATGTAGCTTAATTTATAACTTTTCCTTTGTGGTTGCTGCTTTTTGTGGTAGGCTATCATTGTTCTTATTCATACAATTATTTATTGTAATCACATCATATACAAATACACTATAAAATAAATGAAAAAATTCTTCTAGTACAATACTCTTGCTAATCAGGTTAATAACCCATATGATAGCTAAAACTGTAGGCAGTAAGGAAAATATCAAGTCTCTTCTACTCTTTCCAGAGGATATACTTCCCCATTTGTATGCTACCCAGGTTTTTTCTGCCTTTCTCAGTTTTCATAAGGGAGAAATGGGTGGCCCATTAACTTTTGGGTTTTCACTGCTTACAGTCAGGATGCATTCAGGTACACGTTTCCTTTAATTTAATATTTTATTTTAATATTTAAAAGTATTTAACTTTGGAGAGGTAGGCAGGATTTTAGGAAGGATATGTTTATGATATTTGGGAGGGTGTATATTCAACCAACCTGGAGATTCCTGTAACACACTGTCTGAATTCTTAGTAATAAAGCTGATATTTTACTCTTCATCTTCCTGAATCTCTCAATTGTTTCAAAATTCAGAAGTGAGAAGAAATTGTACTCATTAGTGCTTTCTAATTCCCAAAGTATGATCTTCCAGTCACTTGTGAAAGGCAATCCAAAGATATCAAAAAATAAGCTGTGTTGAATGATGCAAGTAGTGAATATTGCCAAGTTTATGGTATGCAATCAATGGAAATATATCACTAAATCAATTATAAATAGATAAAACTTGGTTTATATTAACTAAATGCACAAAAATATACAAATGGCATAAAGGATAGTATTTTGGAATACGTGAATAATAGGACACATTTTTTTTAGGTAACTCCTCACCACTGAAAATGAAAACAAGATAGTATTATAATTGAGAAAATAGGGGCGCCTGGGTGGCTTAGTCGGTTAAGCGTCCGACTTTCACTTAGGTCATGATCTTGCCGTTCGTGGGTTCAAGCCCCATGTTGGGCTCTGTGCTGACTGCCAGCTCAGAGCCTGGAGCCTGTTTCAGTCTGTGACTCCCTCTCTCTCTGACCCTCCCCTGCTCACGCTCTCTCTCTCTCTCTCTCCTAGAAATAAATAAAAACATTAAAAAATGTTTATAACTGAGAAAACAATGCCTTTTTGAGAATGTTATATGTAATAAAGAAAAAAACTAAGCATCAGATACGAAGCATTTATTCCTAATTTCATATTATAAGATTTTACATTTATTTACTCAACTTAGTCCTTAAATCATATAACATTAATAACTGCTTAGTTTTATTTTTTTCTTTAATATGTAGGTTAAAATGAGACAAATGATATATAATGTTTATAACAAAATATCATTAGCCTAAAAATAAATAAGTGATATTTGTGTGGTTTAGAAATAGTTTCTCATGCATTAAATACTTAACTGTATTATTCATCAGATTACTCTTAGTGCTGATTAATAATTATCAATCACCTCCTTGCCAAGCACTGTATTAAGTATTTTCCATGTACTATTTCATCTGTTGAGCACTATTCTAAAGTTGTTCGTACCTAAATTTCAAACAAGCAGGCTGATATTTAATAAGGTTAAGTAGACAGATTCAGCATGAGGAGTAGCTCAATTTCAACCTAAGAAATCTAACTCACAGTCTCTTATTCTAATTCTCATTCTATCCCAAACTATAGATCTTGTCTTACATAAAAATGATATGAACTTTATAACATTTCCTCAGAAATATATAACATCAAAAAGAAAATATATGTAAATATGTATATTAACTGTACTTAAGTTAATGAATTAAGTAAATATTTTTATTTTTTTATTCTCAAGTTTGCTAACATACAGTGTAGTCTTGGCTTCAGGAGTAAAGCCCAGTAATTTATCTCTTATATATCCCTCCCAGTGCTCATCCGGAAGACTGCCCTCCTTAATCCCCATCACCTATTTGACCTACTCCCACCCCAACACCCCCATCAATGCTCAGTTTATTCTCTGAACTAAAATATTCTTAAAAGAGAATAAATACATCTATACTGGAACTATTATTTTTTACATTCTACAATTAATAGGAAAAGGATACAAATTATGTTAATGAAAAAACATCTTTGTTATGTCATATTTTAAAAGAGAAATGGTTCCAAAACTTTGACACCCAAAAGATCATAAGTTGTACTGAAAAAGGGTGAGTATAATGAAATCTATTATTCAGTTACAATTAGGATCATCTTAGAATGATTATATAAAGTTGTCCAACTTTGCCATGTGTTTCTCCACTTTTAAACCAAAAATAGCTCTTATAATCTTGACTCAGGAGTGATAATAAGTTATTTTCATTGTACATAAAATTGTGCTACTTTAAAACAATTTTTAAAGCTATGCATAGATGTTATTTAAAATCATGTTTCCAAAGCAATTTTGACAATTTGTTTTTTAATCAAATATTTGACCTTTTCAAAACACAATATAATTGACAGTTTCTTGGAACATTCCATGCTCTGTCTGAGCCAATGTGGGTGGACTAAAGAGGTCTCAACACAGCTTTGCCCACTGAGGAAAACTTGATTGTGGTTTTGGTAGGTTTATGTAATGCATGACAATTTGTTTCAAAACAGTGAGCCTATAAGGAACTATAAAGGCAAATAAAATAACAATGAATGTAAAAACTGAAAACAAGAGTCTTGAGAAACTGTACAAATGCACACATTTTTAACTAGAGAAATCCAAAGACACATAAATTTAAAAATAAGACAAATATTTTCCATGGGTTATTTTTAAAAAAATTTTTTTAATGTTTATTTTTAATAGACAGAGACAGAGCGTGAGCAAGGGAGGGGCAGAGGGAGAGACAGACATAATTCTGAGCAGGTTTCAGGTCTGAGATGTCAGCACAGAGCCCAATGCTGGGCTTGAATTCACAAACTGTGAGATCATGACCTAAGCTGAAGTTGGACGCTTAACCGACTGAGCCACCCAGGCACCCCCGGGTGCCCCAAATTATTAATATTCTTTGGTCATAGCACATATTTGAACATCTTCTATAATGTTTCCACATTGTACTCTCTTTTTTTTTTTTTACTTGTTTGTGGATTATACATACGAGACCATAATTGCATTTAGCACAGTGACAGCACAGCCTCCAATGGGTACCTACTCACACTATATCCTCAGTCAATAATTGTTGTTATTGAGGTTGAATATATTGACTACTAATTCAGAATAAATTTCAGTAGATATGTGATCAGCACTTATTCAGTGTTCTGTAAGTTCTAGCCTTTCACCTTGACAGCTTGTAAAAGAAACCGCTACTAGGTTTAATTGCTTTTTTCCCATCATGCAGAACGTTTTCTTCAGGCATATCAACCATTAAACATTTATAATCTTTCTGAAGAAACGCATTGAACTGGTAGAGTTTGAGATGCCATAAGCACATTTTTATCTTTATCTGGAGGTTATGTTGAAATCTATAAAGAATCCTAAGTTTTAAAATTATTTTGTCCAACAGATGGAATTGGATGGGGGGAGGATGGTAAACATGTGTGTATATTAATTGTTCCATGCTAATGTCAGAGAGGACAGTTCCACATTGAAAAGGATATTTAAGCTAAGTTTGATCTTAATTCTTTTTATAGATTCTCATTGATCTGGTTCTGAAGCAATTACTTGACAAGGACATAGAAAATCATAAAGGAGAAGCTCAGCTAATGACAGTATAAAGACACTTCTGATAAGTGGTCAGAAATATGATCAAGGGCGATTTGAGTTGCTTTAATCACTTGGTATGGGTTTCTGAATTGCATTAATGATGGTCACATTCGTGTGTTATTAAGCCTTATTTTATACAGGCGAGTGCATGCCAAGAATGTAATAACATTCAAGACAAAATATCAAAAGTATAATGGCTACACTTTCCACTTTTATTTCATATTACTTGTAATTGGCAACCAGCTTTAAAATTCTCTAAAATCTATATTTTTAATGATTTTAAGAACTGCCTCAGGAATTTGAAATCTAAGAAGCAAAACTCATATAAATTAATTATACATATAAATTAACACTGCTTTTCTTATAAGTTGATCAATCAAAATAGAATAAATTGAGCCTTATGGTATTATTAAATATTTGGCACCATTATTTTGAACATCCTTAACCAGAAAGCTTTTCTGTATGATTGTGTATTTTATTAGTCAGGATAATAATTCCTAATGGCTAAGAAGAGACACAAAATCTTAGCAAATTAATATAATAAAAGTCTACCTCTCACATACATTATAGTCCAGCACAATTAAGGTGTGTCTACAGTACTGCTGTCCTCCAGGAAGGATCCAGAAACCCAAGCTACATATATCTTGTGGCTCCATTATCCCCATCCGAGGTCTGCCTCAGAATCATCCCCCTGGGTTGTCTGCATACAGTTGGCCAATGGGCAATGAAAACTTTTGATAGAGGAGCACCCAAGTGGCTCAGTCTGTTAAGCAGCTGACTATGCTTCAGTTAGGGTCATGATCTCACAGTTTGTAAGATCAAGCCCCGTGTCAGGCTCTCTGCTGACAGCATGGAGCCTGCTTAGGGTCTCTCTCTATCCCCTTTCTTGGCCTTTCCGAAACCAGCTCGCACACATGTACTCTCTCTCACTCTAGATCTCTCTCTCAAAAACAAACAAACAAACAAACAAACAAAAGTAAACCAAAAAAAATCTATGACAGAAACAATCTATTATGGCCAAGTTTCTGGGTGTGTAAATATCTCCTACTCACAGTCCTTTGGAAAGTCACACAGAAAGAAAGGAACCACAAGAGAACGGCAATCATGGGAAGTATTGTCTCCCATATGCCCAGGATGAAGTCACAGGATTTGAGAGAAATCATCCAATGCCTGTGACACATATTATCTATTTAGGCATCCTGTCCCCCTATTTTTTAACCACAAAGTAGATGAAAGTTTATTTATTCATCCAACAAATATAAATATAGGAAGAAATTACATTTCTAAGCAGTATGTTCAGTGCTAGTAATACAACCAAATAACATCAAAAAGGTCTCTTGCCCTCATGAAGCTTATACTTTAGTGAGACACCAAACATGGGGCAAACAAAAAGTTAAATAACTAGAGTTAGATTAGTGCTCTGAAAGTATAAGTGGGATAATATTTTCAAGATCCTATGGGAGATCTTTTAGATGAGGTAGTCTCCAAGATAATATTTTTCAGCTGAAATCACAAGTATTAAATTTGTGCTGTGAAAGGAGACTAGGGAAAAAATACCATGCAGAGGGAAAAGCATAACCCAAAACAGCAGTGTGGCAGAAAAATAATACCTTAGTTGTATGACATTAGGCAGTTTTTGCCTTGGATATTAAAGGAAAATTATTTATTTTTCTATATTCCAGAGTGTTTTAAACTTCTTTTGCCTTGACAATATTTCAAAAAGTATATTCATCATAAGATGAATAATATTCAAAACTGCTTCTATTTTTTAAAAACCAAATCACCTCATTTAAATGTTTTACTTTTATAATATAAAATATAGTACTGTGTGCTTTCAATGGGAAGGTTATACTGAATTTTCAGACTATCTGAAATCACATAGTGTTTTCCATATGTAAGAAGCCATTTCACATCATGTAGTTGAAGAGATTTATTCTATTAATCTCTTCCTAAAATTTATGTTACACACTTCCATATAAAATAGATACATATGTACTTTTGGAATATTATATCCTTTTATAATGTCCAGTTTGGATATCTGACATCACATCTGGAATTGTTTTTCCCACTTTATTGATATATACTAGACATATAACATTGTGTAAGTTGAAGGTGTACGATGTGCTGATTTAATATACTTATATATTGCAAAATGATTGCCACCATTGCATTAGCTAACACTCAGTTCACATCACCTAACTACTATTTCTTTTTGTGGTAAGAACATTTAAGATCTACCTTCTTGGCAGCTTTTAAGTACATCATACAATGTTATTAACTATGTTCACCAACATTGACCTCCTCATTTCTCCCACCCCTCAGCCTCTGGTAACCACCATTCTACTCCCTATTTCTGAATTCTGCTTTTTAAGATTCCACATGTAGGTGATAGCATACAGCGTTTGTCTTGGGCTGACTCTTCACTTAGCATAATGCCCTCAAGATCCATCCATGTTGTTGCAAAAGGCAGGAGTTTCTTCGTTCTTATGGCTGAATAATATTCCATTATATATATAATCTTCTTTATCCACTCATCTATTGACTAATATGTAGGTGGTTTTCATATCCTGGTTATTGTGAATCATGCTGCAGTGAATATTGAGGTGCAGATTACTCTTCCATATCTTGTTTTTATTTCTTTTACATAGATACTCAGATGTGGCATTACTGGAACATATGGTAGTTCTATTTTCAATTTTGGGGGGAAACAATACTCCCCCATACTTCCATAGTGGCTGCACAAGTTTACATTCTCACCGACAGTGAACAAGGAAGGGTTCCCTTTTCTCCATATTCTCACCAACAGTGTTATCTCTTATCTTTTCTTTGATAGCCACTCTACTAGGTGTGAGGTGATATCTTATTGTAGGTTTTGATTTGCATTTCCCTGATAATTAATCATGTTAAACACCTTTTCCTGTACTTGTTTATTTGTACATCTTTTTTGGAAAAATATCTATTCAGTACAACTCATTTTTCAATCAGATTGGGGCTTTTTGCTAATGAGTTATATGAGTTCTTTATATATTTTGGATATTAATCCTTTATCATATATATGATTTGCAGCCCATTAATAGTAGGCATAGAGAAATAAAAATGTATATATTGAATGTGACTCAAGTTTAAAGAATAGTATATGTAGGAGTACCTGGATGGCTCAGTCAGTTAAGCATCCACCTCTTGATCTTGGCTCAAGTTTTGATCTCACAATTCATGAGTTGGAGCCCCGCATAAAGCTTTGAGCTGATGGTGAGGAGCCTGCTTGAGATTCTGTTTCTCCTTCTCTCATTTCACCCCACTTGTGATCTCTCTCTCTCTCTCAAAATAAACAAACTTTAAAAAAGAGAATAGTATATATTTATTATATATGCAAATTAAATTTAGACATATTTTTTCTATTTATTGGCACTTAAAATTGTGACAAAAATCTATTTTTTCAGATATAAAATAATGTATTCCTTTGAATAGTTCTTTTAAAAATTTTTTAATGTTTTAATTTATTTCTGAGAGAGAGAGAGAGAGAGAGAGGTTGAGACAGCATGAGCAGGGGAGGGTCAGAGAAAGAAGGAGACACAGAATCTGAAGCAGGCTCCAGGCTTTGAGCTAGCCATCATCACAGAGCCCTACGTGGGGCTCAAAGTCACAAATGTGTGATCATGACCTGAGCCGAAGTTGGGCGCTTAACTGACTGAGCCACCCAGGCACCCCTGAATAGTTCTTAAACTTCAAATTTTAATGAGCTTTATATATTTTGTTCTAATGTGTTATTTATCCTTGATTTAAATTTCATCTCACTCTATGACTATAGTGAGATCCATAGAAAAAGCACCATTAATTCATATTAGAAATTCCCCAAATCCCTTTATACTGATTCCCAAAATAAGTAGCATCAGCCTCTCAGAGACATAATGCTAATTTTTATTGATGGCTACCACCAGGAAATTAGCAAACAACTCATTCTAAGTTTCATTTTGAAAATCATGGAAAGTAAAATAATGAGTTTGCTGATGTTTTATTGCTATATTATGCTAAGAAATTCCCAGAATATTTTATTGGAACATTTTATAAATACCAATCATTTTCAAACCCAAAGGCAGAAGAAGAGTAGCAAATTATTTGCAGAGAAAAATCTTCTTAATATTCATTTTTTCTTAAGCCTCATATTTATTTAATATGTAAGAATCAGAAAATGGGCAAGTGTTTTCTTAACATAAATATATTATTAACCTATATTTTTAATAATCATTACATTTATTTTACAATTACTTTTCCTTTAAATAGTCATGTACACTTTGTTAAATATATTTATTTTGGAAGATTTTATCTTTCATTTTTGTTGTTATTCTATTAGAATTATTCAACGAACATAAATTATAGTTACTGAAATTTCATTTATAATACTTTTTCAGTGGTGATCGTATAAAATGTTTTTTTAATTTCCAGAAAATATAAATTAAAATACATCTACTTACCAATTGATTTTTATGAATAAAAAGTGGGAAACTGAATGAAACAACAGATGGTTTGAATTTATTCTTAAAGTGTCTCTGATTTGAATTCTCAGTGAATTCTTTGTAAATGACTAGATGAAGTGCAGGCACTTTCTTTCAGAATTTTATAAAATGTTTGAATCTATACTGACATATTTTGTGTGTTATTTCTCTTCCAAGTGTGATTTGTTGCTGGTGGTATAAAGAAATGTAATCATTTGGGTTGAAAATGATTTGATTTGAATAGTATGCATAAATGATTTGAATGAAAGTATCCTTTCACTGAAAGAACATTTAAATACAAATTAGAGAAATGTGGCTGGGGGATAATTATTGTCATATGAATGGAATTGAATAACGAATAAGAGAAAGAATTTATTTGTAAGCCTAAATCATAATTTTAATACTGGGCATTAACATTCATTGGACTTGAGTTACTAAATAATCCAGAGATGAATTGCAAGTATTTAAATTTTGGAAAATAATATAGGTAGAATGACAACACACAATAAACACATAAATTGAATAGCTGAATTTCATAAAATATGTCGGTGCTTCTTTTTGGGTTCAGATATTAGAAATTGTACAAATACCTTTCCATAACTTCTGGATTATTTCTTTGAAAAGACCAGTGAACTGGTTTCCATTGAGTAAGTTATTTGAAATGAGATAGTTAGCCTGGAGAATTGAATTAGAAAAAAAAATACTAGAGCTCTATAGA